>NW_026555343.1:11635817-11980129 GCF_029017545.1 Prosopis cineraria | reverse complement strand
TACCTTCAGATCTTGAGTTGGAATGCTTATAGTGTTAAGGGAGATATTTTATTTTGCTCCAACTTTCTGAAATCACCAAATTCTCCTCATAAAAAAAAATAAATGAATAAAACATCAGATATTTTCCCCTTCATCCAATTTTGTTTCTACACTGTGAGAGAGGGAGAGGGGTTCAACAAATCATCTTCTTCATCCTTTCCATCATCGACGCGTGCGTGTGGAGTGCTGTTCATCGCTGCTAAAAGTCTTCCATTTAGTGCGCCAAATCCTCTTCAAACTCAGTTCCTGTCATTTGATTCTTTTTCCCTTGCTTTGTTCTGTTTCCAGAAATCCTTTGTTTCTCCTTGTTCGTGTTGCCCTGCTACTGTGTGGATGAGTGTTTTATTCCTCTCGCTCCTTTTAGCACAATCTGTGTTTGCGTATGCCATAAAAAAAAAGCAAGGATGCTCCTCTCGCATTGTCTATTGTGTGCTGAAATTCCTTGTTAGTTGCTGCACGTGAAGTGGGAGAGGAGCAGGAGTTTGATGGAAAAATGATTGGCAAGGCAAGAAATTTATTTTAGTAGATATTCCTATTTTAATATATAGCTTTGATTTTAATCGGTAAAAGAAAAAGGAATATTTTTAGTTCTATTTGAATGAATTTTTGATAAAGACATGAATTTGGGAAGTAAGTAAATTTATATATAATGATTATGAATTGTTGAGCAAGTGATTTAAAGAGTATGGAACTTGATGGTATAGTCTATTTTGATGCCCATGATATTCAACGTATTAAGGACAAAAATTTAAATTTGGGATTTTGTTTTGCTTTTATATATACAATGTCAAATCTTGTTTATGAAATTGAATCTAGCACCCTTATAAAAAAAAGTGTTGATGCTAGAGAGTTTTATGGTTGGCAATTTACAAATTTTGTACTTGTGTAGGACGTGATTTAAGAATGCACATAAGAGTGTTTGATAAAATGGTGGGACAATAAATTGTTTTGATGTAATTGAATAAAGTAGCATGTGCATTGAATCCTTTATTAAATTTTAGTATAGAAGTTATTCAATTTTATATTGTAACTGGGATTAAGGACTTTGCTTATGTATAGGTGCTAGAAGGTGATATGGGATCTATAAAAATGGTTTTATTTAATTATTATCGTTATCATCATCATCATCATTATTTTGACCTGTAACTTATCATATTTATTTAAAACTTTTAATATATTAAAATAAAATTTATGACTTTAAGTACGATGTTGGGAAAAGAGTGCATATGTAAATAAATGCATTTTTTTATTTAAAGTATGTGTCAGTGGAATATTATAATTTTGTATACTATAGAGCATTGTGAGGAAATGAACGTCCATTTGAAATATATATAGAGTAGAGTTATCATTAAAGAAGTTATTTATTCTTCTTGACTATGTAATAGAGTAGTCAAGAGGCAATTGAGAGAGGTTAGCATAAAAAAATATATTATTTTAAGTATAGGTAAGTGGATAACATTTCAATTAAATTATTAGTAATTTTTTTATCAAAATGTCGTTTTAAATAATTTACATGTATCAATATATTTTTTGTATTGATTACTTTTGTTAATTAAGTACTCTAATTCTTGAAGACACAACATTTACTTTCAAGATTGATGATAAAAATCATTTCACTAATATTGAAAATTTTTTATTATTTAATAAATGTGAGTATGGACATCAATTATGAAATTTTACTTTGGCAAGTTTTGATACTTAAAACTATTCATGTGAGTTTGATTTTGGGAATGAAAATTATATTTTAATAGTGATGATTTTCTTACATGTTTAAAAATAAATTTGGAGGAGGCTTTATACAGAATACTAGTTGCTAATGATAGCTCCATTAGCCTTCAGTGTACCATGGGTCAATAACTATCTAGTTTGATTTTCATGAGCTCTATTCTCACATTTGTTATTTGTGAGCCTCGTACTCGTATTTAATTTTGTGGCTTCAAGCTGTATTCAGTTAGTATTAACTTTATGGACTTTGTGTTCACATTTGCTTATGTGGCTTGATTTTGTTTGGTTACTTACCCTCATGAATTGTGTGTCCATTTGTTGTCGTCTTGGGTATAAGCCGTGTTTTTGTTATTTACCCTCGTAGACTTTGTGTCTACATTTGTTACTTATTTTGTTAAGCCCTCAAAATTTTGAACCTTTAATTGACTTATGTATTTAAATTTTTTTGGTTTCAATCAATAAGTATGCCATTCTTTCTTCTATTCATGTATAAATCATTTGATTTCGAACTAAAGATAGAGTATTTTAGTTCTCTTACTTAATGGTTTATCATTTTCGATTCTTGAGATAAAGTGAGCGTACGATAGTGAATCATTCTCATTCCAATTTATTTACATAATTTTATTTTTTTGAATTTTATCATTATTGGGTTATTATTTACTGAAAAATTATTTTTTTTGTTTCAGATTTCATAGCTGACGTTATACCTTCCTCTGACTTTTGAGGAGCTATCTTTTGACTTAAAGTGAAGAAGTCATTGACTAGTCACCTTCGATGTAAAAATTGAATTATGAATTTGTTGTTTTGCAATTCTTATCTTAGATGTTCCATATGAACTATAGTTAGGGTCTTGATTGTTATATTTTATTGTTTGTCCGTTATTGGGAAGCAGAACTTCATACTGCTAGATTGACGTTGTTAAATTGCTATAGTAGAAATTTAGGATGTCTTATGTTCATGGGAGGTTTTGTTAAAATTTTTACAAAAATAATAAATAGTTTGTTCTTATTATTCGTACCCAAAATGGTTCGATTGGTTATCACATGTCTTTATAGTTTAGAAATTAAGAGTTTCTCCCTTAAGGCCTTTATGATATGAGCTTTGTTTTTATATTCTGTACTGGTCACACCTTATTTTTAGGGTGTGACATTAACCTTTCTCAACATTTTTCCAAATAAAGTTGACAAGTAAATTTTATTACAATAATAGTTCACATAAGTTTTTGAAAATAATGATTTGAAGGTAAAACTACGTTGTTAATATATATAAATTTGTACTTTATATGAATAAATAGCATTATAGTTTAATGGTAACCAATTATTTTAGCAAATTAGGGGGTTGTTGATTCAAGCTTCCTAGTCATCTTGGAGATTTAATGATCATCCACATTGGAGATCTAATGTTTGACAATAATGGAGGATATATTTTTTAATTGAAAAAATCAGGAGTAATTTTTTTTAACAAAATTAATTACATTTATGTTTCTTAGTTCTACATAGCAATTCTTGATTATTTAGTCCTTTTTTGCAATCGATGTTCTTTAGTTGGTCTTTAGATACGATTTTTCCTATAATAAGTTATCCAACTAATAAATATTAAATGATATATATTGATTGATTCAATAACTAGGAAATTGGTTAAAACTACTTATAAAAAAATTATCTCAAGGGTGCTTGGAGAAACAAGCAACATATTATGATGGAAGAATTTTAATCTAGGACCACAAATGAGACTTCATTTCAAATCAGGCACAATAAATTCTAAAAGTTCACTACAGGATCAATGAAAATAAATTTTGAAGAGAAATGACCATAATGCCCTTCTCTCCTCTCCATTTTCCATTCATCTCACCCTTTCCATTCCTTTCTTTCCCCTATCTCTCTGCCTCCTCAATACCTAACCTTCCCTGTCTTCTGCACTCCCAGCTAAAGAGGTGGGCAAAGACGAAGGACCAGAACTTGAAGACACTCTTTTGGGACCTAAGAACTTTCCAAAAGCTTGAAGGGCTTGGCAATGTGCCACCGAACACTAGCTGAAAGAGATTAAAAGAGGGACCGCAGGATTTGTTAGAGGAAGTGTCATGTCCGGATTTTTGTACGCTATTGATGGAGAATTTTAAAAAATATTTAAATAAGGATATTAGTAAAATATGGAAGAATATGGGAAATGATTTTTTTTAAAGGTATTAGAAGTAACCATTGGACAAAGATATTCATAAGTGATTGGATAATAAATAAGGATTATTTTTGAGACATAAAAGAAAAATTAGAATATGAAAAAAATATTTGCAAGCAAGATTAATTAAAGGCCCGGAATAAGAGATTTTTGAAACCATCATTTTCTTCCTACCAAGACTACACAATATTAACATAGCCCATTTTGAGCCCATGGACAAAATGAAATTCTTTTCGTCCAGCAAAATGGATGTTGGGCTAATATTTTTAGTAAGAGAATTAATTGTGGGCCACGTGGAAGTAGTAGTTGGTTGAATAGATGACAAATGAAAGTTTAACAAGCAAACATTCACTCTTTTTCTTCCTCATGGGAGTGTTCCATTTATATCTATTCTGATTGGCCCGATTCTGTCCTAATCATATCAAAAAGAGACTTTGTAGGATGGGATGAGAAAGGAATTTGGAACGGGACGGGACACACAGTATTGCCCTCAGGACGTCCTATCCCATCTCAATGTTATGCAGATATATGTTATTTTTTATTTTAAAAATATATATTAAATATATTAATATAATTTATACTTATATTAATTATAATTTCAATACGTACTATTTTTATTTAAAACTAAATTTTTTTATATTAATAATTTTAATGATATAGAGTAAGTAATACAAGGTAATATCTTTCTTTATAATATATTAATTATACTAATATGATTTATTCTTATCTACTACCTATTTAATATTTTTGTTTATATCGTATTTCTTCTTTATTTTTAGAAGAGTCATAGCTTAACATATCTCAACTAAAGAAGAAAATACTGACTTGATGTTGTGCCATGCTTATTGATCTATTGTTGTTGCTCTTATAGCCTAGAGATCACTTGTAATTGTTATCATAATATGTATGTCTCATATATACTTAACTTTAAATTGTATATTTATATGTGATTTGATGTAATTCAATAACTGTCATGATTTTTGTAGTCATGTTGTTTTTAGTTTTAAACTTAATAAGTTATATGATTTAAAATTTTAATTAATGAATGTTATTATCTAGATTTTTCTCCCACATTGTCCACTTTATTGAGATAGTGGGATATCCTGATTTCATCCTAGTCCCATCTCGATTCCTAACAGGACGGGACATGAGATAAAAAATTCAATCCTAATAATTTTTCGAGACAAGACATGGGATAGGGGTGTCCTGATCTATCCTGTCCCATGAACACCCCCTACTTCCTCATTTTTGGATATAGACAGTATGAGTGGGAGAGAGAAAGAGAGTTCAGCTTCCATGGAGTTTGAGAGAGTTTAGAGTGTGAGAGGCTTTAACCCAACTAAATACCCTTCATTCTTGCTCAACCCCATGTATAAATACATATTCTAGAGTTACTCAACTCTAGTTCTCTATTGAATTAGCAATTTCTTGAGATTTTTAAGTTTTTAGAGGAGGAGCTTAAAGAGAGAAAATCTAAGAACTCAAGGCTGTGAATGCTTAGAGTGAAGTAAGAGGACATTAATAATTTTGAGTAGATATTTGAGCTCTAGAAGATGTAGTGTGATTTCTGCAAACATTGTTTAGTTTGCTTTAGGCTTATGCATGGGTGTTTTGAGGTAAGAATAATGAATGAAAGGTACTAAGTTAATACTCAGCTAGATAGAATCAAGAAAATAAATTTAGTTATTTTATTCCGATGCTTCATTTCGTTCGATAACTAATATTGATGAACAGGGTATTGTAGTTTTTGTTTCATTATATCCACTCAAGTCAAGGTTTTGCTGCTTCAAATGAAGTAGGGAAAATAAGAATTTATTATCAATAGAGGAATAGACTAAACTTTGACCGTGACTAGGTAGGAATAAGGAATTATTAAAAATTCCTCTGTATTTGTTTTTATTTTGCTAAGAAGGGAAGCATGTTTTCACAATTTCTAACTATTAGTGAAAAAGCCAACACTAATGGGCAGAATTCATTGGCTATGATAGTACAACAACTATTTTTGGAAATTTATTTTGTATGTTTAGAATTATGAATTTATTTTGGATTGTGGAAATGATATAGTGGTAATTGGATAATTCTTTTAGGTTTTGATATTTGTGAAAAGCTCTAAGAAGTTCATTTCCAAGAGAAGTTGGGATAAGCAAGTATTTTGGTTCAAGGTAGCATTTCTCTAATTCTTATGATGGCATTGTTTAGTTGGCTTAATATCATAGAATTTTGATACCATAAACTGCAGAGAAATATATGATTTAATAAGATGTTATTTTTCTTGTATGACACTTTGGCCAATATATGTTTGTGCTTGTGCTTGTTGAGTTTTATAAAGTCATGGACTAAACTTATTGATTTTGATAAGTTGACCATTATTGCTTGAAGCTTGAAATAGATAATGCTATTGAGATTGTTAAAAATCTCGCTCTTCTCTTTATGTCACAAATTAAATGTGCAGGTTCATCTAATTAAGAACCAACGCAAGGTGAAAGACATTAAAGAATATTTAATTTCTTTATATACTTTGCTTTTAAAATATTTGGTATATTTTGAGGATGTGTGTGTGTGTGTGTGTGTTTCCATGATTCTATTTTGAAGTTATAACTATAGAAGATAGTTTCACCAATATGCTTATAGTTCAATTAGAATCATGAATGAACCTAATATTGATAATGAATGGATGGAAGGGTCATTGTGTGCAACTCAAACCACAAGAACTGGAAGAAAAAGCCAATTATGTTGAGAAAGTAGACTCCTTAGATGAAGAAAAGGTGATTGAGGTGGGAAAAGTTAAAATCCTAGAATTGAAAGCCACGGAGAAGAATGTGAGATGTGGTGCTGCCCATGGATGAACTCACTGATCATCAAGCTGCTAGGAAGGAATATCCTACTTTGATTTTTACGGCCTTATTTGATAAATGTGGCAAATAAAAGAACTAATGAGAATTACTCCTTTGAGTAATGGACATTTCATTATTTCATTCTCTACAAAGGAGGATCTGGATTATGCCTTTTAGGAAGGGCCATGGATGATTGATGATTACTACCTTCTAGTCCAATGATGGCATCATAATTTTAACCCCTAGAAAATAGATATACAAAAGAAAATTGCTGCCTAGATTCAAGTTTTGGATATATCAATGAAACTCTATAATGTGGATTGCCTCATACGCATTAGAAATAGGGTAGGTGATACTCTATTGTTGGATTTATCTACATCGATCTCAGATAAAGGGGGATTTGTGAGAATTTGTGTAGAATTAGACTTAAATCAGTAGCTTCTCCCTATGTTCATATGGTTCAAAGAATAGTATCATATTGTTTATGAAGAACTTGACTTGATTTGTTTTTACTGTGGAAAAGATGGGCACCATCAAGAGGTTTGTCCAGAGAAAGAGTATATGTAGTTTGCTGGGTCTAGAAGCAAAGAAAATAGAGAAGAAGAAAAACTTACAAGGTAAGGTAGGGGTTGACAAGACAATGAAAGAACAAGGAAAGTTGATGAAGGAAGCTATTAGCCACTATTGCTATTTAAATTTGGCCCTAAGATGCTCGTGAAGTGAGATTTTTGTAATAGAATTAAAAAGGATCATTCTAAGGGATTCCCAGCATAAGATTTTCATGTAAAAAAGGAAGGAAAGGTAATGGTTGAGAAGAATATGGGATCATGGGTATTTGGTGTGGAATTTGGGAAAATAAATCAGGATAGGTTTCAGTGGGTACTAAAGAAAGGGATATCAAAAGTTAAAGTTGAAGGAATAGAGAATATTACACCTTTAGTGGACAGACACATGGGGAGGGGAATAAGGGCTTTTCAAGCTACCATGGAGTCAAATTAGCTAATAAGCTTAAATCCTTTTGTACTTCTCATAGGTGGGCCTTCTTCTTCCAGTGGCCTAAACTTGATAGATAAAGAGAGTAGGCAAGTAGAGCATATCTTAATAGACTCTGATCTAGGCTGAATACAAGGAGTTCATTAGAGATTGAGCTAACCTCATTAGAATATAAAGGACTTAGTATTGAGCCTACTTAAGGAACTATGGAGACTGAGGCCATGGATGGAGTTATGACTCTAACTTCATAATCTTATTGTTAATGAATACTTTAGTATGGAATTCATAGGGAACGGGATCAAACATATTCCAAGACCTTATTTATGAATTCAGTCAGGTCTATGACCTTAGTTTTATAGCAATCTTAGAGACAAGATGTAGTAGAGTGAAAGCTAAATTTTTTTTGAAGAAGTCGAGATTTGATAGGATTGAAATAGTTGATGTGATAGGTTTTATGGAGGCCTTAGGTGCTTATGGAAAAAGAACACTTTGAAGATTACATTACTTGAAAATAAACCCAGTTCATCCACATGCACGTAACTAATTATAAATATAAAGGATGGTTCATAATCATTATTTATGCTAGTCCTAACATTAATTGTTGAGGGAGTTTATAGTAGGAACTTTAAAGTATTAATGCTATAAGTACTGGTCTATGGAGCATTACAGGGAACTTCAATGCTACACTGTTGAATTATGAGTGTAGGTTGATTGCTTTAAATCTTACTGGTATAGATAAGGAGTTCTCCTTATTTATGTAGCAGCGTTCTTTGAATGATGTAGGATTCCTTGGTCTTACTTTCACGTGGCGATAAGGGAGATAGAGAGTAGACTAGATAGAGTCATTGCTAATACTAGTTAGCTAGAAACTTTCTTAAATGCATTTGTAACCCACCTTTATTAGTACACTTCGGATCATTAACCTCTTCTAATTTGACTCCATGAAAGTAATCAGTCTCATATACACTCAACCTTTCAGATTTATTGCTTTATAGGTGCTACATGAAAAATTCAAGGAGTTTGTTAAGAATGCATGGAATAATGATACTCCATGGTATGAGTAGATTTATCAATTCTAACTGAATGTAAGCATTGGAATAACAACATATTCAATCATATCGATAGAAGAAAAGGAGAGTTAATTCATAATTTGGATGGTATTACTCGCTCATTATAGAATGGAGGAAATAGATGCCATCTTGAGAAACTTCAAGAACAACTTTGGAAGGAGCTTGAACAAGTCATGCTACAAGACAATATCTTATCAGTATAAAGGCGAGGAGTATATGGGATTTGTATAGGGATCAGAAACTTCGGTATGTCCATTTAATAGCAAATAGTAAAAGAAAAGCCAATAAGATAATGGCTCTATATGATAATAAAGGCTCCTAAGTATATGAGAAACAGATCCTGCAACAGATAATGATAGACTTCTTTAAATCTCTTTTTAGTGAAGACACTAAGGTATGTCTTCAACTTGAGTGTAATGCCTCTTACCCCTTTCTTATAGAGAATACCCTAGCCTTTTGTGTTAAGGATATTGATGAAGCCAAGATTTTTAAAGCTATTAAATCGATAGGAGCAATGAAGGCTCCAGGCCAAGATGGGTTAGGGGAACTATTCTTTCAAAGTCAATGGAATGTGGTTGGCACATTTGCATGTAATCTTATCTTCAGGATTTTTGATTCTCCATTGTTTGTGGAAGAGATCAATAAGACTTTCCTTTTCTTGATCCTGAAGAAAGACCCACTCGAAACAGTGCATGACTTTAGACCAATTAGTCTTTGCAACATGGTTTATAAAGGAATTATGAAGGCTTTAACTAATAGAATAAAACAAATATTGTCCTAAATTATCTCTCTAAACTAGTGTAGTTTTACCCCTGGCCGATATAGTTTAAGCAACATTATTATAACAGAGGAGTTGATTCATTCTGTGGGAACTATGAGGGGAAAGAAAGGGTACATGGCCATCAACATTAACCTCGAGAAAGTTTATGATCGCCTCAATTGGAATTTCCTTTATCTTTGCCTTAAAGATATTCAACTTCCTCCACACTTAGTGGGGATGGTTATGAATTGTGTTTCATCCTCCTCCTTGTAATTACTTTAGAATAGCAGTAAGATGGCTAGTTTTTCTCCTTTGCAAAGGGTTCACCAAAGACATTCAATCTCACTATATCTCTTTGTTATATGCATTGAGAGGCCAAAACATTTGATACAGCAAAAAATGGAGCAACTTGAATGGAAACTTATTAGGTTAGGTAAGACTGGCCTACTACTTTCTCATTTTTTTTATTGATGATATTTTGTTATTTGCAAAAGCTTTTCTTACTCAAGTGGATGTTATTAATGATTGTTTGAAGAAATTTTATGACAGCTCGGGTATGAAAGTTAATACAAGTAAGACTAGAATGTACTTTTTGATAACATCCATAATTGTCGGCATGAAATATTAGGCTCACCTTTGGGGTTCTTTAGAACGGATGACCTAGGAAAATATCTAAAGGTCCCTCTTCATAATAAATGTATGGGGAAGGAAACTTTTAAGGAAGTGGTGGACAAAGTTAAAAAAAAGGCTCTCTGATTGGAAAGCCTCTGCACTTTCTATGGTTGGTACGTTGGCTCTTGTTAACTTTGTCTCATCTTCCATCTCAGTGTATATCATGCAAACCTCTCTATTATTAGCAAGCACATGTGAAACCTTAGACTGTGTAATCATAATTTTATTTAGGATCACACGACTTGTAAAAGCCATTTGTCTTGGGATTAGGTTTGTGAAATAAAGAAATGAGGAGGACTAGGGATTAGAAATGTGTGAATGCAAAACCAAGCATATATGATAAAAGTTGGTTGGAATCTCATCAAGAAGACAGATGATCTTTGAGTTTGTGTTGTTAATGCAAAATACAAATGTGGATCTAATTGTATCCCTTTAATTAGCAAGAAGCGTGCTGGTTTAAATGTGTGGATGAGAATCAAAATTATATGGAATGAGGTAGAAGAAAGGTTGGAGCATGTGGAGGGATCTAATGATGTTCTTTGGAGATGAGAAAAACATGGAACTTTCACTATCAAATCAGCTTATGACACTTTACAGCCTTAAAGATAGGTTACAAAGTTTACTTGGGATAAGATTTAGAAGATGAGAGTGCCCTAAAGATGTAAGACCTTCCTCTAGACTTGTGTTCATAACAGGCTCTTAACAAATAAGGAGAGATGTAAAAGGAAGATGACTAACGATGACACTTGTTCATGGTATAATTAGTGTTTTAAGAACCTTCTTTATGTTCTCCAAGAATGTCTGTTGAGTCACCAGCTTTGGCATTCTGTGGTGATACCATGAAAGAGACACATCTTCTTCTCTTTGGATCTTCACTCATAGATTAATTAGAATTTGCATTACTCAGGGGATAATAATCAAGAGGATTGGAGTGCTTTATTTACAACTATTTGTTAGCTTTTATGGAAATGAAAGAATACTTAAATCTTTGAAAGTATATTTGTTGTCAATGAAGTAGTGAAAGTCCAAGCTACTATAATCCTTTAGAGCTTGAGAGAGCTCTTGATACAAAGTTGTAAGTTGACTTGGTATGGATGCCAATCTAAGATTAGAATAGTCAAATGGATCCCACCCTTCTAAACTGGTCCTTAGTTAATGTCGATGGATCATTCTTACCTATGATGCAAAACGGTGGTTACAGTGGTTCATCACTAGCTTTACCCTTGGTTGTGTCAGAACTAATAGCCTGAGCTTTGAAATTTAGGTGATTTTGATGGGCATCAAGCTAGTATGGGATATGCGATTGTGTTAGGTGGTCATTGTATCTTATTCCTTGGAAGTGGTGGAGTTGGTCAATGGAAGGGGCATAAGTACATATCAAGACAAAATTATTATTGAAGAAGCTCAAACTATTATAAATAGAGAGTGGCGGATCAAGATCTCCCATGTTCATCATTCAGCTAACAAAGTTGTAGACCATTTAGCTTGACAAGCCCTCCTATTGGGAACTAGCTTTCAACAACTTAGTGACTCGAAGAAGACTAGATGGTTACTTGATCAGGATTGGTTAAGCTCTAGCAACTTGTAGGCTGCTCTTTTCTTTGTTTAAAAAAAAAGAATCATGGATAGAATTTATTTTGATATGTAAATATTTTTATGTATGGTGGATGTTGCCAAGATAAATTACTTATCTAAGGTATAAGATTAGTAAAGGTATTGTAGAAGCTACATGGTGATTATTACATTGAATTTTTTGTCACTTATAGAGGACATTTCAAGCTTCAAATGAAGTCTTGAATCCTTCAATTTGGAATTGTATATCATGAAATATGATTTTTACAAATTAAGGTCAAAAATCTGAAAAAATTACTGGAGATAATTAAAGCAGTGATGAACAAAAATTTTTCAATAAGTAATGGTTATTATTTGAAATCATGGATTATTTTTCCCTTAAAGAGGACTTCTTAAGATTGATTTACCAATATACATCTATTCCATGCAGATGCATGTTAATTTGTTTTAAAACAAGTGAAATATACATATAAACATACAACTTCATTATTATCACATACAATCCATACCATTGCTATCACGAGCCATTATAGGCTATCACATATTATCACAACCATCATTGTCATAATAAAAATAGCCATGTGATAATCTTAATAGTATGCACAATATAATTTTGTCATAGTCTTATTAACCATATGGTAGTTAATGATAATATGCGTGATCAACACCTCCCTTATATCCTCTTAATATCTCTAATTGAAACCTTGGGTTATTAAATCAAATAAGACTCTATATGGGAACGAACTATCCAATCTTACCAATTATGAAGAGCAACCTAGCCAAATGTCACTACATTCACTCACTATCATATCACAATTTTTTTCCATTCTTAAATCTTTGGGATGTAGCAGAGACAAGTTAAGTTTGAGTCCTTTGACAAATAATAAGACAGTCCATCGATAAACAAAGGGACAAGGTCTAATCTTTGATTGCCAAAAGGTAACCAAGCCATATCATATGGATTTACCTACTCCTCTTCCCAAGACGAACTCTCACTAATATGATCATTCAAAATGTACGTGCTCACACATATAGCATTTTATAACTCATATCAAAGTGCTCAAAACACTATTGAACATATCACATATCATAATTTATCAACATCATCATCTTATGGAGTCTCACAACCACACAACCATTATTAACAACATCTCATTAGTTTTCAATTCACAAAATCATCAATAAATTCAAGGACAATGTTGGCTTTCACAAGAGCTTTACATTATCGCAAGTTATTTAAAAGATCATAACTCTTTAACATATAACCATATTAACTCACATTTCTTGTTGATTTCAAATTCACACTTGCATTTATTCTTTTCAAAATGTATGCCTTAATGTAGTAATTGTAAATTTAGCTCTATAGGTTCAAAAGCACATTTTTAGAATTACAATCAATTAACAAAAAAGTACATAAAAATATATTTTCCCCTCAATTGCTTCACATGACTACAAAATTACTGATAAATGACGCCTCTTATCAAACTATTGTAAGCATAACCATCTAATAAAAGGAGGTAGAGGAGTATATTGGATGGTTGTAATTGTAATCATTAAATATTTCAACATATATTGGATGGTTATCGAGGAAACCATCTAATATGTGTTCACAGAATTTAAATTTTTTAAAATGAAACTTTGGATGATTTATCTTAATAACCATCCAATATGTCCTTGTTATATTGGATAGTTGCTTAGAACAATTTTCCAATATAACCTTTTGAATCTCTAAATCTACCAAAAAACCATCCAATATCTCACCAGAACTGTTATAGAAGGTGGACCTTTTACATTGGTTCTTACCACAACCGATGTAGAAAGTCTATTTTCTACATCGGTTCTATCTACAACCACTATAGATAGCAATATTATTTTGAAAAAAAATAGTGTTGTTAACTGATGTAGAAAGTCCATTTTCTACATCGGTTTTATCTACAACTGCCGTAGATAGCAATATTATTTTGAAAAAAAATAGGGTTGTGTTTCTAGGTTGTAAACCCTACAATCCAGAAAAACACCTCTAAAATAAATAGAAATAAAATTCAATAGCCATAAAATAAGAAAGAATTATTTAATTTATTCAAATATATAACAATTTATATTCAACTTTCATTTATTTAAATCATAATAGAAGAATTGGAATTATAATTAAACAATATAAACAAAATTTTTGTATGCTAAATTAAAAGAACCTAAAATTCCTTAGAAAATACAAGTGCACAAAAGCAAGGGGAACAAGCTCTTGATAGTAACTCCTTCTTTTCCTATATGAGCAAGTTGAACACACATACACACACCAAGTGTTGATACTCTTCATTCCCAAAATCTGGTAAGGCTTTAGCTTTTTTGTCTTATGGGTTTCATACCCTTGTAGAAGAAAATAAAACTACTATTAACTACTGAAAACATTATTGGTACATACATACTACAAAAAAAATCATATTGTAGATTTAATTTTAGCTTATATTGGACAGTTATCTTAGAATAGAAGGCCAAAATCATATACAAAAGGTGCTCAACACAACTAAAGAGACATTGGAAAGAAAAAAGTGATTAACTATAAATAGAAAATTTAAAGGAAACTACCAATGACAACCAAGAATAGCCATTACTCAAGTAATTTGAATATGCAAACATAAAAGCTTATATTTATAAGTATTGAATATTTAACTATTTCTAATATTCCAACCATACGATACCTTTCAGATAGGACAAGACTAGCTCAAAAGTACTGAAGAATGCTTTGTTTTCTTGCATTTGCAACCACTTCCTCCTATAGTGGATACCTTGAACATGAAGAAGAAGAAAAATAATTAATATTAATAAATAGATAGATAAATAAAAATGAACCAAGTAGCACTTTGTTGAAGTTAACTTAATATTTTATGAGCAAAAAATATATGTAAAGCCAACTTAAGGTGCGGAGCATGAATCCTTTTGCTCACCTCATTAAGACATGAAATCATTTAATTAAAAAAAAACAAGGAAAAGAAAATTTCTTAAACATGTAGTATTTATGCCATGAAACCAAAATAACATCATATATAGAAGGGGTATTAAACAACAACAAAAGAAAATATAAAAATCATTAATAAAAAAATCACCATAGAAGCCAAAAACATGGTTGTAGAAACAATACTATCACCATTTCCACCACAAGCAACCTAAAAACTGCACAAATTAGTATGCAAATCTATCATGACATATTAAATAACCAAAAATAGGGTAAGGGAAAAAACTAAGACCTTAGCATTGTTTATATAGTTGTTTGATTATATTTTTATTCTCATTTTATTTTGCTGAGGCTACTGCAAACATATATAAAATATAAACAAAAATAATTTAGTCATGAACTTGGATGCACAAATTGAACAGGGAATTAACTTTTGCATATCCTTTAATTAACAAATCCAACCAAAATCAAATAAGCAATATCAAACAAGATCAAATTCAGATTCAATGGCAACATATAAATAACTGAGAATGAGTAATATTCAAGCTAAGGGAACCTAAATTTGACAAGAATGACATCAATGAGATGCTACACAAGAGAGAGAAGGTGAGAGAAGGAGGAGAAGAATGGTGGAAGCACCCAAAATAGAGGCTGTAATGCGAACAAAATAAATCTCACATCTGAAAACTAATCAATGATCCAACCGTTGAAAATGATGCATTAGATGTTCTAAACTATCTAAAAAAATTTTAGATTGATCCAATGGTTAACAGACTTGTAAGAGCAGATTTACTAAAACTATTATGTGAATATGCGAAAATGACTTTGGAGGAAGGAGGAGAAGGATTTAGAGGAAATGGATCTTGGGTTTTAGGTGTCTTGTTTAGGGAGAAGGGATAAGGAGGAGGAGGAGGATGGCAACACAATATGGAGGCGAAAAGAGTAGAAGACAAGGAGAAAGATGATGCAAATACGTTCTGTGTGAGAAAGATGATGAGAACTGAAACTTTAAATGACTTTTTATATCGGTTGCTAGGGTAACCGATGTAGATAATATATTTTACATCGATTACTACTAAAACTGATGTAAAAAGTGTTTATTTTTTAATATTTTTTAAAATAAAATACTTTTTACATCAGGTGATAGAGCGCTTGATGTAAAAAGTTCACTTTCTACATTGGGTAGAAAAGCACTCGATGTAAAAAGTGTGTATTTTTTTAATTTTTTTAAAAATTCAAAGTACTTTCTACATCGGGTGATAGAGCACCAGATGTAGAAAGTACTTTTTACATCGGTTAAAAAAGCACCTGATGTAAAAAGTCTAATAATCATGGCTAATATTACAAAATTGCCACCGCCTGGACTTTTTGCATCGTTTGCCTTCCAACTGATGTAAAAAGTCTCCTATAAAAGTCAAATTTTGTACTAGCATAACTATCTCACCACATTAATAAGAAATAGTTAAATCATTAAAACAATCTAAAAATGAAATAACACTTTTGGTTTAATGCTACCTTTTTTTTGACCAACTTGGTTTAATGCTACTTAAAAAGTATGAATTAAAAGGAGATAACAAGTTCTCAGAACTTGTAATAAAGGGTGATTTTTAGAAAACAGCTAATTAAGTAGCTAATCTATATAATCATTAATTTATTTTAAAAAGTGACTAATATATAGAATCAAAATGAGTGCAAGATAACTTTTAAAAATGCTACTTGATCCAAAATATAATAATATGTAATATTTACATTTTTTTTTCAATCTTACCTTCCTCTCAATGATTATTAGTTTGATTATTCTTGAAAATGTAAGCCAAAAGTTTTGAAATTAAATTAATATAACATTAAATACTTATATGTTGCTTTCATATCTTATGTAGTATTTTGTTGGAACAACATCCTCGCATTTTACTATGAAGCAAATATCATATTTAATTGAAGAGTGGTTAGAATATATTATCAGTTGTTTATGATAGGAAATTCGATTTCAATGTTAGAAAAATACTAATAATTTTATTTGTTAAACTTGTTAGAAATTAAACTAGCTAGTTAGGAAATTAAAATTGTTGTTTTTTAAGTTCTTTCCTTATATATTAATTTTTATATTGATATTGTTTCTGGATTGGTTTTTGATATTGAGATTAGTCATTTTTAAAGAGATACAAAGGAAGAAATTTCAAAAAATTTATATTAATAAAAAATAAATATGGCCTACAAGAGCGCTTATTAGATGAGCGCTCCAGTAGAATTGATATACGAAAGCACTCATTTTAAGAGTGCTCTCGTATATTGACATACAAGAGCACAGCGCTCTTTTATGTATCATACAGGAGTGCTCTTCTAAAGAGCACTCCCATATGTCAATTCTACAGTTGAGCACTCCTGTAGGCCATTTTCAGCTTACATATATGGGAGCACTTTTCAAAAAACATTCCTATATCTAACACATATAGGAGCGCTTTATAAAGGGCTCCTGTATATTTCAAAGCGCTCAATACGGGAGGGCTTTTAAAGGGTTCCTAAGACTAAAAAAAAGTGATTCTGTAAGCTTATTTTATAGTAATGTGAATTTAATTTTTTTTATTGCATTGTGTGATTGGATTTTTTTTAATTCCAAGATGCCGCTTAATTTGGATCATTTATTGCATTGAAAGGTAAAATTGAAAAATTAATACTTCTTCCAACACAGTTTATAATATACTTTTAGAGGTGATTCATTGTTTTAAAATATAAGATATTTTGACAAAAATAAGTTTTTATTAATTGTATTTGTTTCAATATTACCCTTTCCTTCTTGTTATATTCTCTCTCTATTTCTATCTATTTAATGTTTTACGAATAAAGATATATTAAAATAAGAGTATTTTTAAAAATTTTTATTTTTTTAAAATATAATTGTAAATTGTATTTAACAAATTTTATTGACATACGTAATTTTGTCAAAAAATATATATTATAAATTGGGACGGAGGGAATTACTTTTAACAAAAGAATATAAATACCATTCTTTGAAAAAGTCTGAATTAGTAACTTTTATCCTATATTTTTTTGTCCTATTTATCAGTAAGTATACATACTTTTTAGTTCAAGCATGACTTTATGAAAACTAAGGAATACTTTAAAAATCATTAATTCTTTCTAAAGGTATAATATTTTTTCAACTTTATTCCTATTAAATAGAGATACTTTAATAATATATTCTCTTACATTCATAGTGATAAAAAGGACATTTTGTGATAAAAAATCAACATTATGCCTTATAATCAGGATGAAAAATATTTTCTCTACATCTCATAAATAGGAGCTAGGAGAGTACTCCATCTGGCCATAATATAGGATATTGGTAATTAGTTCATAGTTCTTAAAAAAATTAGATAAAATCTTAATTTCTTGAAAAAATTTATATCTTTTCAATTATACCTTAATAAATACCCTATATAAGTGCCTTGACAATGGAATTGAAATTTAAATGCATCACTTTTAAAAAAATTAATAAATCCCAACAAATAGTAGCATGTTTTCACAATTTTTAACTATTAGTGAAGAAGCCAACACCAATGGGTGGAATTCATTGGCTGTGACAGTACAACTCTTGGAAAATTTATTTTTGTATGTACGGAATTATGAATTTATTTTGGATTGTGAAAATGATATAGTGGAAATTGGATAATTCTTTTAGGCTTTGATATTTGTGAAAAGCTCAAAGAAGTTCATTTCCAAGAGAAGTTGGGACAAGGAAGTATTTGGATCCAAAGTAGCATTTCTCTAATTCTTATGATAGCATTGTTTGGTTGACTTAATGTTATAGAATTTTAATACCATGAATTGCAAAAAATAAATGATTTAATGAGATGTTATTTTGCGTGTATAATACTTTGGCCAATGAATGTCTATACTTGTTAAGTTTTATAAATTCATGATATAAGCTTATTGATTTTGATAAATTAACCATTATTACTTGAAGCTTGAAATAGATCATGCTATTGAGAATCAAGGCAAGTTGATCCAAGAATCAAGGCAAGGAGAAAGAACATTGAAGAATATTTAATTTCTTTACCTTGCTTTTAACATATTTTGGTATATTTTGAGGATTATAAATATATACATATATATATATATATATATATTTTCCATGATTCTATTTTGAAGTTGTAATTATGTAAGATAGTTTACCAATATGTTTATAGTTTAATTAGAATCATGGATAGAATTTATTTTGGTATGTAAATATTTTATTTATGGTGGATATTGCCAAGATAAATTATGTCACACTTCAGTACTAAGGGTATGATTAACACGGAATCTGAGATAAATTCACATTTCATAAGCTTTAATTAACCAAAGATTAAATTAAATTATCGATATAGACTTTATAAAGTTCGTAGTAAAGTGTTAAATATTTTGTAAAAATTTCAGCAATGTTTTTCCTATAATTTAAACCTCTCAAAATTTCTACAATAGCAAAACTTGTCAGCCAATCTAACAAAGGAGATTAGCTCCACATCAGTAGATTTATATCAACAAAATAAAACTAAGACCTAACTACGTAGTACGTTGAGGATTAAACTAAAATTTTATAATACATAACATATTTACACCGAAGGAAACTAACAAGTGTTTCCACTGTTCCAAAAATGATTGAGTCCTTCAATGTTCAACTGGAGGTACAAGGTTAGTTATACTAGCTGAGACCAAACAAATTTTTTCGGTGAGTAATGTCCCAATTTATCAATCAAAGAAAACAATGGAAAGCAAATTAATGAATCAATTATAAATTTACTAAAATAATAAATAGAAAATATTAATATAAACACACACATTGTAAATATCAACATTAATAACTAGGTAAATGCATAAACCATGAATATATAAATCAAAATGAAAGTTATTAAAAGTTCAAATTTTCTTTTCTTTTACCATTTGATTATTTACTTGATTATTATTTTTTTACAAATTTCTACACATGCTTAAACTTTTTGGGATATATATATATATCGTTCAATATAAAATTCATATATAGTAAAAATAATAATTTGTTTTTGAAGATTAAATTTAAAAAAAAATTAAGTTTCAAAGTTTCTTCTTTAGCAGGCTTAATCAGAATGATTAACAAATGTGGACACACAGTCTACAAGGGTAATAACTAACAAGTATGAACATATAGTCCACGAGGATAAGTCACTAACAAGCGTGGCTTAAAGCCATGAAGTAATCAAGCGTGGTTAGAAACCACAAAACAAGCACAAGCATAAAGCGCACAAAACAAATGTGAGTACGATGCTCATGAATATCTATCTCTCAATTTCACATGCGTTGACCTATGCATGGGGCTAGCACTTTCTATAAACACCTTACTAGCTAGGTGTACCAAGACGCGTCAAGGGCTAACAGAACTATCATTAGTATCTAGTGTTTTGAACTCAGTCTCTCTAATAAAAAATTAAACGTGCATGGATCTAAACATTCATTTTAAAAATCATTCTTTTCAAAGTATAAGGCTCAACTATCAACTTTCCTTTTTAACACATTTTTTTTTCATGTATGAATCACTATAAAAACATATTTCAAATCAAATATAACATTTAAACAATTGGATCATTTATAATAAATAATCCATTTAATACTTATTAGATCCAATGACATAACTTCTTAATAAAATAAAATAATTTCAGTGATATTCTGATCGAATAAAAATAAGATAAATAGAGAGAACTATATAAATCATAAAAAAAATAGTACCAAAAACTTAAATACAAAATTAAATAAAGAAACTTTTAAAATAAAATTTAAGATAATTGGGATGCACTCACGCACCTAAGCAATTCCCAAGAATTCTAAAGCTTGTTCCTTTTAACTTCACTTTAATTCCAATAATGTCCTTAATTTTTTGATAAATAAATTATAATCCTAAAGTCACTAAGTGATTTTAAGCCAAATATAAGAATGAACATTTTAATTTAAAACTAACTTTCACACCATTACGTTCAAGTATAATTTCTTAGAGCTTCCTCATTAATGATCTAAGCTTTCAACTCAAAACATAAAATTCTCCTCTCCTATTAATGCACTCAAATTTAATTATATAAATTATTTAACCTTACCCTTCTTTTAATCATTCAAATAAATATCTCGGAAGCATTCCTACCTGCTCATCACACAACCAATTTCCATCCATTCCAACTTCTTATCCTCACCATTTAATTCCCAAATCAAACTTCCATACAATACTTAAGCATCATTAAGAACATAAAATATCTCAAATTAAATCCCAAATCAACCATTTAAGTTATACTTGATAGAAACCACGTTTGGAAACTTCATCTAGAAATTCTAACACATATATCTGCATATTCGTTCAAACCTCTTCCTTCGCTAATTCACCTAATAAAGAAATTCAATTTCCTTTTTCTTCAACAAAACCTAGATGGAACTCTTACATGAAATTTTAATCACCATCTCTAACAATTATGATAGCCACTTAGAAGAGAGCAAGAATAGTTGACAACAAAAGAGAGAACCACTTTTACCATAAACACACATACCACTTCCAGCAACTAAGGATGAAGAAGAGTCAAGGTCTAAGCACAGTTTCACCCCACACCAACCATGGAATACGTATGACAGCAACCAAAAACAAGGGACGAGAATCAGTGCACATTATCGGCAGATCTTCGATGGAGAAGAAGCAAACAAGTCACGGCAAGAGTAGAGGGGAAGGGCGACAAAGGAAGAGCTTCAACCACAGCTTTGCTGAACAAGCGAACAAAAGAAAAGAGAGAAGAACAGAAAGAGGTAAACCACTCACCTCAGCGGCAGACGAACAAGAGAAGAAAAGGGAAGATGACAAGTTGCCAGTGGTGAGGGGAGATTGAAGAACGACAGCAAGGTCTAGAGGTTCAGACCGACGATGAGAAGGAAGGAAGGATTCGGACACACACACAGTCTCTCTCTTTTTCGCTACTTGTTCTGAAGCTAGAATGGTCAGGAAGAAAGATATAAGAAATTTGAACATTAAGAAAATTGGGGAGAATAAATTTTTCTAAGGCAACAATTTTTCTAAATTTATAAAATTTTTCTTTATAATTGGACAATAGGCAACATTTTTTAAATGTTATTTTTCTATAAGAAAAGGCAACATGTAAGAATATTTGTCGTGTGAACATAAAATAGATAAAATTTAATGTTTCTTTCTTGACCTAAGATTTGAACCCTAGATCTGTTGAATATCATGCATAACTCTAACTATACTAATGCCCTTAAGCTAAAACTATGGCAGTAATTATTGGATTAACTCAGATGGATTGTCTTAACTTTTTTATAAACAAGTTCACTATAGTTAAAATAAATAAACAATAGAAGAGATTAAAATGGGATCCAAAATTTTCAATAGTTAAAGCGATATTAAACTAATTAAAACTAATGAACTTCTCTGGTCCTATTTATAAGTTACTTCCAGCATGTTTCACCAAAATTAAGAAAAACTTTAAACCTCATTAATTTTATTTTAAGTTTTAACAAGTTTTCACATTTACCCTTGCTAAATATTCTTAAATCTCATTACCGATATTTTTATTCAAAGTATTTAATAAGGGCAAAAATGTAAATAAGAGCATTGGAAACTGACAAGTACCCTATAAATAGGACTAAATTTTTTCTTCTCTCTCTGCCTTATAAATAGGATTAGATGAGTAAATCAAAGTACCAACAATTTTAAAAGCATGGGATACCAAATGATATTTGAAATCACTAAAAGTCAATTTAAAACAACAAGAAATCAAGAGACAAAGGATTGTACTATGGCACATTGCATAAAATTGATAGCATTTCGTTGTCATTTGACAACACCTAGAGTTGAACTTCTGACATGTCCCATTTCTTCGTCTGACACTTAATTGAGGTGATCTAAGTGTCTACAAAAAGCTCTTTCTAAGCACTAACTAATGACACTAGTTTCATTTCTAAAATTCTAACCCAATCAAAAGTTGGAGACTCTTTTGCAAACTAGCACAATTTCACACTCAAAACATAACTTGGGTGCCTAAACTTCTAGCTAAGTACCATAAATACAACCAAACACCTAAACCATATACAATGGACCTAGAATAACTTGTGCAACACACTATAGTTACCATACATCATATTTATCATAAAATTAATCCTCAACCCCTTTATCTCAAAATAAAAGGGGGCCATAGCATTGTATATATTCAAAATAATCATTCATGTAGGTCCATACAACTATAACTATATTTGAACTAGTATGTTGGTCTTATAGGAATAGTTCAGTACACAACAATCACTCTAGGTTCCAAAATACAATAACTCAATCATGCGTATAACATTAGTGCAAGTATAACCAAAATGTATTGCTAGTTGGCAATTCCATATTCAATTACACATAATAATTGTCACGTCCTAAAATAGAGGGTGATCGGCACAAGGTATGAACCATATCGTACATCTCTTAAACCTTAAATTGAGAAAATTTTCTATTTCTAAAACATAATTGAATTTACATTATAGAAAAAACTTCAATACTTTGGTAAAAATTTTAACAAAACCTCCTCTATAAATAGAATCTCTCAAAATTTTACAATACAATATATCAAGCAAAATATTTAAATCAATCAAGAGCTTAGCCTTGTTTAGTTAGTAGACAGAATATATAACAAAATAAAGGCCCTAGCTATCGCTTAAGTAGAGCACATAAAATTTAATGTACAAAATATAATTTTATAATTCAAGTTTACATCAAAAGGTAGCTTAATCTATAGCTCATCTACTTCCCATTCAATGATAAACTCCTCAATAATTAGCAAAAATTTTAGCGTCAACTAATGAATCTGAAACCAAAACATTTTCCAATGAATAGCATAAAAAAGTAGAATTTAAAAGGATAAAAATAATAACTCAATAATTATGTAAAATAATTGGAAAGATAATAATTCAATCTAATAAACATAATAAATCTATAAATCTTAATCATAATTATAAAATGAGAATGAATTGAAATTGGTTTTTTTATCATGTTTGAAGAAAATAAATTATCCATATGTAAATCAAAGTAGTATATTTATTAATTAAAATCATTGAAATTTCAAATACACAAGTTAATTAAAAAATTTAGAATTTTGAGGACTTAACAAAACAAATAACAAACGTGAACACATAGTCCACGAGGGTAAATAACCAAATGCGGCTTATGTCATGAAATATAGATGTGATCAAAACTATGATATAGATATGAACACATAGTCCATGAGGATAACTAACCAGATGTGGTCGAAATCATGAAACAGACACAGGTACAAGACCCATGAATAACAAACGTGAGAATAGAGCTCATGAAAATCAAACTAGCTAGTCATTGACCATGGCGCACCAAAGACTAATGGAATTATTGTTAGCAACAGTGTTATGCTTAAAGTCCTCTAAAATCATTTTTCAAACATGTAAGAAGAATAGTCACTTCTGAAACACAATTTGCATTCTCAATATCAGACTCGCATGAATCATTTCAAACTTTCATTCAATACTCATCAAAATCAAATTTCATAAATAACATTCATTCTTGAATTTGTTAAGTGGCCAAAAATTTTCAGAAGTAAATAAATAAAAATGCCTTCATCAATCTTAAAAGTATATCTCTTAAGAAAAATATGAACATAAATCATAATTTAATTATCCTTTAACATTATTCTATAATCTCTAAAAAAATGAGATACTTTAATTAGCAAAGTAACTAATATATATCATAGTTGTTAATAGGAATAATATACATAAAAATGTAATAATTTCAATGAAAGGCTTTCATTGATAAATTAATTAGGGTGCTATTCACTTACCTATAGAGTTTTAAGTATATAACTTACTTTCAAACTAGTCTTCTAATCACCATGCTTGGCCTTAAAATTCTTAATATTCAAATAATACCATTGTCACCTCCTCAAACATTTCTTACCATTCAAAATCCTTAATCCAAACAACTTAAAGAAATAATTGAAAGAAAACATTCACTTTTTTCTTTTTCAACATTGCAATAAGCATCGTGAGGTTATACCAAGGATGAATATATAAGTAACAATTTGGTTCCTAAATTACCACCTCAAATATTTTTTCCAAAAACCTTTAATTTTTACTTTAACTTTTTTTGCAAAGCACAAATTCCTTCCAAGATTGTTTAGTCAATGATGGCATGCCAATCACATCAATTTTGCCATTTTAAATCCAAAATTTCTTTTTTTCAGACATGTTATCAAACACCTCTTTTTCTTTCTTTCTTTCTTTTTTAATGCTCACTATTTAAGCCATAAGACCAAATTTTTTTTTATTTCAAATGCTTTTCTAAAGATTTTCTTATTTTGGTAATAGAGCTAATTATACCTTCTAACTTCTATTAAAATAATAATTGTCTTCTAACGATGGTGTATTTAATCAACAACATAATCATCATACATATCACGCCATGATATAACAAGACTCTCTTAATCATTTTATCGAACACCTTGTGAGCATTGCACCTTAAACTATTACCAAGCTCTCTTCTCTTACAATCTCCTTCCAGTAATTCCCATTATAAATATTTAGATTAAACAGCCTCTCCTATTTCATTTCTTCAACGTCACCCAATTCACAACAAAAATCAATGTAACTAAGAAAATTCAAACCAATATATATTATCCTCAAGCAATAGCCAGAGCAAATATAGATAAAAGATATATTGTTAGAATTAACTCCCTTGGAATGATAAATTTCACCAAGATTAATAAAAATATACTTTAAAAACTTTATCATATTTTCAAATTTTATTTAAAATTCTTAGGTTATTACAATTATCAAAATAAGGAGGCATTTCAATAGGAATCTCAATTCCTATGCCTTCGGCACTTTTCCCTTATCCTAACTCGAGTTAGCGCCTGTAAAATATTAAGATAAAAGTGAGTACAACCACTCAATAATTAAGGTATATCTATTCCATGGAAATGCATGTTAATTTGTTTTAAAACATGAAATATACACATAAACGTGAAACTGCATTATTATCACATACAATCCATTCCATCACTATCATGAGTCGTTATAAGCTACCACATATTATTACAACTATTATTGTCACAATAACAATAATCATGTGACAATCTCAATAGTATGGATAGTACAATTTTGTCACAATCTTATCAACCATGTGATAGTTAATAATAACACTACTACAAGAAAGACTTTCAACAATGGTTATTTTTAGACTTTTTGCATAAATTATTAAGGGAAGTAAAAAGAAGGGGGTGAAAAGTTGACTTTCCACGTTGGTCATTAAATCAATATGGAAAAATATTTTCACGTCGGTTATTTATAAAAACGTTGTGAAAAGTATTTAAAAAATAAAAAAAATTAAAAATAAACTTTTTACAATGGTTATAGAAAAAACTGTTGACACTTAAAAAGTGACTTTTCACAACAATTGTTTATATAACTGTTGTTAAAGGTTCAACTTTTTTTTAAGAAATAATTTGTTTTTCTATATATCCAAAACCTAAAACCTGTAAATTGCATACATTATACAACAAGTATAAACATCCATTTAGCAAAATCACAATGATTATACAACAAGTTATAGTTACACTAAATATATATTTATAAAATGAACTAATATAATATTTCTTTCATATAACTAATATGTTAACACACACACACACATATTTGTTCAAAATGCTTAAAAATATATAATTAATCTAAGATCAATAATAATGTTAGCTAAATCAATTCAACAATGTAAACACTTAAATATAAAAATATTCAATTAAATAAACTATTATGAAGTATAAATTTAATAATTAAAATAAGGATTTGATGGCACAAATTCATTTATTAAAATACCTAACTATACAAATATTCAATTAAATCAACCAATTACAATATCAATAGGCAAAAAAATTAAGAAAAATAAATAAAAACAAAAACTTACAATATAAGAGCTAGCAAAATCTCTAATGGAACAGGAAGATGAAAGATGAGCAATACCCACACTCATAAATTGAAATAGTAAGGAGGAGATCATAAGTGGAAGACCCCTGCACTGACAGCCACCAATGTACCACCTACGGCAACCCATACACCACCAACAACCAAGAGAGTAGAAAAGGAATGGAAAAGTATCTCGAATGAAAGGGAAAATATAAAGATAGAGGAGAAATATTTACTCTATGAATATCTATAAAACCCAAACAGTGACAATAACAGTGAAGGGTAGCAAGACAACTATAGAACAGTTATTGATGGGACTTTAGATGGTGGAAGAAGGAGAAAGGTGGAATGTTTTCTTAAAAAATGAAGAAGAAGAGACGAGAGAAGAGTTACATCACGGATCTGAAAAAATTGAACAAAATAAATTTGAAGAGTCACGCTTGTGACTTTTCAAAATTTAAATTGAGATACCATATTGGTTTTTCCAAAACCAATGTGATATCTATATTTCACGTCGGTTATTTTGAACCTGACATGGAAAAAGAAGAATTTTTTTTTTTGGAAAAAAACTATAGTCGACATGGAAAACCTAACCTTTTTTATGTTGGTTTTTTAGAGAAATGATGTAAAAACTCTTTTAGAAAATTTCAAAATTGCCACCACCTTTTTTTACATATGTTTTTTTGTAAAACTGACTTCCACATCGGTTATTTTGAAATCGACATGGAAAAGGAAGCAAATTTTTTTTTTAAAATAATGATCGACATGGAAAACCTAACCTTTTTAATGTTGGTTTTTTTAGAGAAATGATGTAAAAAATCTTTTAGAAAATTTCAAAATTGCCACCACCTTTTTTTGCATTTGTTTTTTTTGTAAAACTGACTTAAATTAATGACGTTAAAAATTATTTTTCTAGTAGTGTGATATGCATGATCAACATCTCTTTTATATCCGTTTGATACCTTCGACTAGAATTATGAGCTATTAAATCAAATAAGACTCTGGCCATGTAAATGGATTGCCTTAGCTCACCAATTACGAGGGCCAACTTGGCTAAAGGTCACTACAGTCACTTTCAAACCATGATTTCTCTCATTTTCAAATCTCTAAGGTATTGTGAACCCTATGCTAGTCTCCTTAAAGAACTTATGGAGACAAGCTAGGTTTGAATTCCTCGACAAATAATAAGACTGTCATGCCCTGAAATATAGGAGTGACTGGCATGAGATATGTGTACAAAATACACATCCCTTAAGCCTTAATTCTATAAAATGTTCTATATATATATATATATATATTAAATCGTAATTGTATTTATATTAGATTTAGGTCATGTTTAATATTTTTTCTTCAAACAAATGTCTTAATATGTTTGTAGAAATTTTGGCCAAACTTCCTCCGTAAATAGAACTTCTCGAGAATTCTATAACAAAATTTTATTAAAGAGAAAATTATAAAAACTAAGAGCTTTGTTACTTCCAACCAACAGACAATGTGTATAACATAAATTAAGAACCCAAACTCTTCCAACCAACAGACAATGTGTATAACATAAATTAAGAACCCAAACTATAGTCTATGTAGAGCACCTAATCATATTTTTAAAATAAAATATATAAATTAAATAATTACATCAAAAGAAAAAAAATCAATTAAATCTCCACGTGGCTTAGCTTAGCTATAAGACCCTTAAAAGTCAACAAGTGATTTAGCATCGTCAAATGAATCTGAGATCAAAAGTAAGTTTTCAGTGAATAACGTCTCACTTTAAAGTTGAAAGAAATAATGAAAAATATAATAAGTTAATTATAAGCTCAATAAAATAGTCAATTGAAATAATGTAAACACATACCTCATATATTGTCAGTTATGTAAACATAAAGACAAGGAACATATGAATTGAAATAAAATTATTAAGAACGCAAGTTCCATTTTCTTTTGATTCAACATATGCTTAAACACTTTGAGAATTATGAAGCTAAGATAAACAAAACAAAACAAATCCATATATAGTAAAATAATAGTTTGTTTTAAGAGATCAACTTAAGAAAAATGAGCTTCAAAGCCTTTTAGTAGGACTTGATCAAAACAATTAACAAGCATAGACACACAGTCCAGGAGGATAAATAACCAAGCGCAGCTTAAAATCACAAAATGATCAAATGCAGCTAAAAGCCACGAAACAAGCGCAAGCACAAGGCCTGCAAAAACAAATGTGAGTACAATGCTCATCAATTACCATCCCTTCGATCCACGTGTGTTGACGTTTACATGGGGTTATCAACTCCTACAAAAAACCTGCTAGCTAAGTGTATCATGGCACACCAAGGGCTAATAAAACTACCATTAGCAATCAATGTTCTGATTTGGTCTCACATTTAAAATCAAGCGTGCCTGGGTCAATAAAACCATACTATCTCTTTTCAACATTTTTCATCATACTCAACATAAATGAATTCAACTGTATATACCCCATGCATGAATCATGACAGTTAAATTGTTCTTTAAACATAAAATCAACATTTCTAATATGGCAAATACTTTCAAACATTCAGTTGAAATATAAATCCAACATATTCTATATAATATAGTAAAATAAGAAAAAAATTCCATGTGTGACAGTTGATAATAAAATTAAAATTATGAACCAAAATAAATAAATAAATAAATACATAAATAAACAAATTAAAATAATCTATCATTTGTTCTTGTAGGGAAAAAAAGTTATATAAATAATAGAGATGGTAAATGAATATGCCGAATCAATATTTTTATGAAAATGAATTTGTCAAGGGGTCATTGGGATGCTATTTACTTACTTGAGATATTTCCAAATACACAACTTACTCCTAATCATTTACTAGCTTTGGTAATATTATCCAATTCTTAACTACCTAATGCCCAAAGTAATACCATTGTTATTTCTTTTGTACACTATATACACCCAAAATTTCAACCAAACTAATTCATACAGGGAGGGGTTACAGAGTAGATAAAATATAATATGCTGATGTTAACACACAGCATAAGCAGTTAATGTTTTGTCCTTGGAAAGGAACAAAGCCAACTTGAGTAAACAAAGAACAAAATAACAATTGCACTTTTAAATGCATTACCATTTCAGTCCTGATTATAATAAATTTTCAATCAAGAATCACAACAAGTTTTAGCAGGTAAGTGACACCTTCCTTTTTAAAAAATCTAACAAACCCCAAGGACTTGTATATAAGTTCTAGGCAATCATACCAAGAGCTTGTTTAATTATGTTTTTTTTTCCAAAATTTTCTAAATAGCTTCATTTCTAATCTTTCATTATAGAGGATAATTGCCTACAATAATAATTTAATCAACAATAATACACTTCTCACATTTACTTGCTACCCCAGACTAAAAATTTTTCTATCAAACGTTTTAACAAACAGCTTGTGTGCAAAAATTTCCAACCCATTCAATCAAGTCTTTACTCCTTAAATCACATACCCACAAAATTTCAAGCATCATCACTTGATTTACATTACTTCCCGAATTTATTTCTATTTCAAAATTAAATTTTAAACCCAATAATGATAGGATCCAAGTCCCTCACATACACTACAACAAGCGGACAATAAATGAGGGACCAAAAGTGCTATCCATCCTCACGGGCATAACAAGGGGAAAGAAATAGAGTTTTGAAGCATACCCATACACTAAATCACCATAGGAAAAGAAGGAAGCAGCAACGATTTCACATCCACACCAAAAACAGAGGTGACGCGAACAGGGGAAGAAGAGAACTTGCAAGATGAATGGTTATATGCAATGGTGAACAGATAGCAACAGAAAGAAACAAGAACCAATGCTCCCTTACTCACACCAACATGGGAAAACATCAAACAAAGAAGTAGAAGAAGGGTGACCGGTGCACGAACCAGGAAAGAGCAGAGAGAGCTGGTGAATGCGAAATAACATAGATAAATAAGAAGAACCCGATGGCTTCAACACCAACACCCCAAATCTGCAGTGCAGCGGCAGCCCTTTAAATCACTCACTCACCGATGGCAGACAAGAAGAATGGCGGTGGTGAGGAAGAGCAGAGGAAGATAACTCTCGAAGCTTGGTTTAGGTCCAAACTGAATGGAAAAGCAGGGGAAAGTGGATATAAAAATCTGATGTTTGCTTCTTCTGTTTTTTTTCCCCCGACTTAGGGCTGTTTAGTAATTTTAAGTAGAAGCAAAATAAAATCCCTCTTAACACAAGGAGGGTTCGAACTTAAGTAAGCACTAAAATAATTTCCACTAAACCACAATATCTCTTATTAAATTTCCTCCCTAATATTAATAAAATATGTTATTTATTTTTATTATTCATTTTACCTTTATAATTATATTTTGGATTATTACATTCATTCTCTTCTCCTTATCTCTCTCCATTTTTTTTTGCTATTATTAATTTACTTGGTCAATTAATTCTTTATTGCATATTTTAAAAATTTCTAAATTCCCAAGTCATTACAAGGGTAGCCCCTCAACAAATAATGGGACAAAGGCTAACCTTTAATTGTGAAAAGGTGATTGTACCATGTGAATTTACCTACTTCTCTCTCTAAGTCAAACTCCTACCGACATGATCATTGTAATGACTCTAAATTTTAAAATTGAACCAAATTTTTCCTACAATAGATATTTTATATAAATAAGTTTTATAGCTAGCAGAAAGTGATCGTTTTGTTGAATTTATGCTAGGAAAATTTTTTGAAGATTAAGAGTTTGAATTCTATCAAGCAAAAGTTTAATTTTATTCGTTTTTAAATCATAGAAAAAATTGTGCCCATTTTTGTAATTTTCCTTGTTACCTTTCTTGTAGTTTTCCCAATCTCTTAATGTTAAGATATTTCTTCTTTCTCTTCTGCTATTCGAGCTCCAGAACCACCAGGAGTCAGAGAGATCTTTTGTTCATTCTCTGCTCATCTCCTCCTCATCGTTCTTCTTGATTCCTCCCCTCACCGTCGATGGCTTGCATGTTTCCTTTTCTTCTATCGTATGTCTGCTGCTGAGGTGAGTATTTAGCTATTTCTGTTCCTTTTTCTCCTCCTTTGTTCGTTTAGTGGCCAGTGGCGGAGCCACATGTAATATGCCCCTCACTTGGGGAAAATGACATGTTTAGGAGTATAGATTTTTATATTTTATAATTTGCATCTTTTACTTATTATACTTTGCACTCCCTTATTTTCATATTTTAAACTTTAAACTCATTTTAATCTTACTTTTTAGCCCAAATCTATTCAAAGTTTTAACTTAGCCTCATGAATATTAGCCCACAATTTCACTATACCTAAATATCAATATTATTTATTAATTGTTTAAAAAATAGAAAAAAAATCTAATATGACTAAATAGACTCGCTCCTCATCCTGAATACTACTTAGGAACTAGCTAGAAAAAAAAGTAATGATAAGTAATGAAGATTCAAAATTCAAGAGTAATTTGGTTGAATGTTTTTTGCTAGCTTATTGCACTTACGAATTTACAATTAAAAGCTGAATAGGTAGCAAAGAAAGAAGAAAAGAGAAATAGTTGATTTGGAAGAGACAAAAATGTTTTCCTTTTACCGAGGATTCTAGCTCCATCATTGTCCCTCGACCTAGGATCTCGACTCTACCACTGTAGAGCTATTAGTTGAAGCTCTTTGTTTGCTTCGTTTGTTACCCTTCCCCCTCTGCACTTGCTGTAGCTTTCTTGTTTCTTCTCCATTGAGGATCTATCGTGAAACAACACTGCTTCTTGTTTCCCCTGTCTCTAGTTGCCGTCAATTTCTACTTAGTATTGATGAAGTGTGCTTGTTCTTTGTCTCTTCTTCCTCCTTAGCTGTTGTAAGTGGCACGCATTTGTATGGTAAGTGTGATTTTCTCTTTTGCTGTCAATGAGTTTTGATCTCTTCTAAATTTTGATCTCTTCTGAGTGATGGCTATCATAACTATTAGAGATGGTGACTAAAATTTCTCTTAGGCGTTCCAACTAGGTTTTGCTGAAGAATAAAGGCAATTAAATTTCTTTGTTGTATAAATTAGTGAAGGAAGTAGTTTGTTGAATGAGTATACATATGTGTTCGAATTTCCAGTTGAAATTTCTAAATTTGGTGCTACCAAGTGTAATTTAAATGGTTGTTATGGGATTTAATTTGCAATATTTTGTACTCTTGATGATACTTAAGTAGTGTATGAAAGTTTGATTTGGAAATTAAATGGTGAGGATAATAAGTTGGGACGAATGAAAATTAGTTATGTGATGAGCAAATAGGAAGGCTCTCAAGAGGTTTGATTAAATTCTTAAAGGAAGGGTAAGGTTAATTAATTGTTATGGTTAAATTTGAGTTTATTGATAGGAAAGGAGAACTTTATATTTGGGTTGAAAGTTTATATTGTTGATGAGGAAGCTCTAACAAATTATATTTGAACGTAATGTTGTGGTGGTTAGTTTTAAATTAAAAAGCTCGTTCTTGAATTTGACTTGAAAATTTCATGATAAATAATTTTAAGATTATGATTTCTTTATCAAGAAATTAAGGGCATTATTAGAATTAAAGTAAAAAGCTAAAAAAAGCAGGCTTTAGAATTCTTGAGAATCTCTCATGTGCATGAGGGCATCCCAATTATCCTAAACTTTCTTTTAAAATATCTTTATTTAATACTATGTTTAAGTCTTTGCTAATATTTTCTTTATGATTTATATAGTTCTCTCTATTTGTCTTATTTTTATTCAATTTAGATAATACTGAAATTATTTTATTTTATCAAGAAGTTATGTTATTGGATTTAATATGTATTAAATCAACTGTTTCTTCAAAATCATCCAATTGTTTAAATTTTATATTTGATTTGAAATCTGTTTTTACAGTGATTCGTGCATGAAAAAAATGTATTAAAAGGGGAAGTTCATAGTTGAACCTTATATCTTGAAAAGAATGATTTTTTTAAATGATTGTTTAAATACATGCATGCTTAATTTTTTTATTAGGGGAACTGAATTCAAAACGCTGGATGCTAACGGCAGTTCTGTTGGCCCTTGATGTGCTTTGGTACACATAGTTAGTAGGGTATTTGTAGGAGGTGTTACCCTCGTGCATAGGTCAATGCACGTGGAACAAAGGGACAGATATTTGTGAGCACCATACTCACGCTTGTTTCATGGGCTTCATGCCTGTGCTTGTTTTATGACTTCTAGCCATGCTTGATTATTTCGTGACTTTAAGCCACGCTTGTTGATGACTTACCCTCATGAATTGTGTATTCATGCTTGTTAGTTATTTACCCTCATAGACTGTATGTCCACACATGTTAATCATTCTGATTAAGTATTGCTAAAAAAAGAACTTTGAAACTTATTTTCTTTAAATTTAATCTTCAAAAGCGAATTCCTATTTTTATTGCATATGGATTTTATATTGAATGACATATATCCCAAGAAGTTTAAGCATGCGTAAAAATTTATAAAAAAAAAGTAATAAAATAGTAAAAGAAAAGGAAATTTGAAGTTCTAATAACTTTCATTTGGATTTATATATTCATGGTTTAAGCATTTATCTAGTTATTGATCTTGATATTTAGGATGTGTGTGTTTATATTAATATTTCCTATTAATTATTTTAGTAAATTTATAATTAATTCATTAATTTTCTTTCTATTGTTTTCTTCAATTATAAATTGGGACAGATAGTGTAACTGACCTTGTGCCTCCAGTTGTACATTAAAGGGCTATATTGTTTTTGGAACAGTAGAAACACGTGTTAGTTACTTTTAGTGTAAATATGTTTTGTATTATAAAATTTTAGTTTAATGCTCAACGTACTCCGTAGATAGATTAGTTTTATTTTGCTAATATATAATCTACTAGTATGGAGCTAAGCTCTTTTGTTGAATTTGGCTGATAGGTTTTGTTATTGTAGAAATTTTGCGTACTCTAAATTACATGGGGAAACTTGCCGAAATGCTTACAAAATATTTGAGATTTTTCAAACCTTATAATTATATATATATAAATTAGTCAATGATATTTTAATTTAATCTCATATAAGTAAGGCTTATGGAATATGAGCTTATATCAGATTTTATGCCGGTCGTGCCCTTAGTACAGGGGCGTGACAATCATGCAAAATGAACATGCTCACACATATAACATGTTATAACTCATATCAAAGTGCTCAAAATATTATTGAACATATCACATATCACAATTTATCACCATCATCATCTTAGCGATTCTCACAACCATACAATCATTATTAATGTAACACCACAATAATGTCCACTTGACATTACCCAAATTGTCACACTTATCACACACAATCAATATTAGAGATCCCTCAAACCTCTTTTAGATCATAACCAATAATTATACAATAAGGTAAATAAATATTTAAAAATGTATGGGATCCCAAAACTCTTTTAAATAAATCATTCAAATACATGATATAATGCATAACGGAAGCAATTATGCCACATACTTAGACCTCAATGCATGAAATAGATGTTGGATAGAGAAGTGCAGTGGAAGATTAAAATTTTAAAGTCTCTATCCTGATATGGATCGAATGAACTCATTTGAGTCAAGGTAGATAAAAGGGTTACCTTTTAATTCTTCAAACTTAGCGTACGTTCTCTTCAATAGTTTAGATCTCAAGAGCTAACAATGTAGATCCGCTCCCTCTATCCGTATCCACATGAACAGCTCTCTAACTCGAACAGCGTGCTAATACTTCTAGCATCCGTTCTTCTTTGAACGTTAATTTTCCTTTCTATAGGGTGTTTCGTGGCTCTCAAAGTATTTTTGCCATCAAAACTTTTCTAACTCTCTCCTACTCCATAAAAGACGTCTATATCTATATAAATAATATATGGATCAGGGTTTTCATCTTCCACTTAAAGAGCCCATGAAAATTTAACTAAATTTATCTCATAAATTTAATCCATGATATTATATCTAATTCAAATTTATCTTATAAATTTAGATTATAAAACTAACATAATATAATATAATATAATATAATATAATATAATATAATATATATCACATATACATATTATATTATATATATACGAATATATATATATGTTATATTATATATATTTAATTTTATATATCATATATATATCATATAACATATATATATACATATATATATTTATATCAGATACACACATACACACACATGCACATATAAATATATATATATATATATATAAATATTTATCAAATAAATATTCAAATATATATATATATAATTCATTTACCCTATATTACATTCATTAAATCTAGACATATTTTAACTTCAATGAACTTGGACATTATGCCTCAAGTTGGGTTATTCTTATGTGCGACCCTGTAGGCTCATATAAAATTGGTAGGAGGTTAATTATACTATTAGCCTACAAATTACAAGTGGCTTCTAGCAAGACATTGTAATTACTCAATTCACATGGGGATCAATGATTTGATGTAACCTATCATACAATCATATCACATCCCTTTTATCACTTGATATTTCGGTCAAGTGTGAGACATGGAATTATCATTCTCCTTTACTTGACCATTACTTTCTTGATCTTTGAGTGGACTGACTGTAACAATGGAAAAACCCTTTCCATTATAGTATGGTCATACATTTTCTTAGTCTTATTCATTGAGGGGCCTAGTAATATCTCTCACTTAATGTAAGGGACAAATTCTATCTTGACTACTCATATTTCTCTGCACGAATATCACTAAACTCAATTATAGCCTTTATGATCACCCAGTCAAAGGTGACTTTTGACTAAGTCAAAGTTTAGTAGTTATCATGTAGGAATCCATGATGATCTTAAATCAAAGGGTTTAGTGATATTGTTACATATGAGATAAACTTATGACTTGTACCATGCAGCTTTCTCATAATGGGTTAGTCCAACACCTTGTAATCTTTCAAGTGTCTATAACTTTGATTTGTATTTCTATAATTAATCAAAGTTATACTAGTCTTGTTTCATCTATGATCCCTCATAGATGACTGACCAGGGACATTTAGAACAATCACTATGGTTTTCTAAGGATACAGTTATTATATTAAACATGCAATTGATATGATAACAAAAGAGAAATTCATTAAATAATAATGTGCATAGTACAATGATTGGCCCTAGGGCATAATTTTTACAATAGAGCCAAACAATCAATTTCAAGAAAGGATAAAGCCATGAGATTCCGCTCTATATCATGTGTCGTGGCATGTCATCATGCATCATGGCACACATGATAGATTTTCTTTATCATGACAATTCACAAAAGTAAAATTTTGACATGCACCGTTTTTGCATATGACGTCCAATTGAAATTATTCAAGTACCTACACAAAGCTTATCAAATAAGCTTTCTAATAAGATAAGTTTGGATATGATCTAATAATCTGATCTTAATTTGAACACTCTGGTGGTAACTTTTCTTAAAAACTAAAGAACTCAAAGTGTTCAAATATCACATTATGTCTCATTAGACCACTTTGGGTTTAGAATTAAATCCAAAAAGACCAATTATACTTGATTTAATAGTTAATATATTAACAATCACAATTACATATACACTTAGCCATCCAAGCGCCCTTTTTGCACACGTAAAATGACCTTTTTCCATTATTTATCATTTATACCATCCATGGCCAATACCTTCACATATTTACCACTATCATAAATATGTATTCACACACAACACAATCCTAGCCCACATATAATATTTTACCACATTTCACACATCTAAATCATGTAGATGCATCCTATAGCAACTTAGATCATGTACAAATTTACAACAAAATAAATTCATTACACACTCTTCAATTTCAAAACAGTAGTAATACTATGTCATTCCTGAGTCTTTCCTTTTACCTTGCTCACAATCTGGGCTTAGAAAAATATAACCATGAGGTGAGATAATAATATCAATAATAAAATAACTTACAGCTACTAATTAACATGCATAACTGTAAATAAGTAAATATTATATAAATATGTAGATATATATATATATATATATATATTTCAAACTTCATAAAACCATTTTCACATTAAATTATTTTCTCTAGCATGATCATCTACCATCTAATCCTCCATATCACCCTAAAACCACACACTTATTGAGCAGAGCACACCTTCAGTAGTAGAATCACCCAGCTAAAAGTGTTGTGTTCCACCTTTGGACTATGATTTTCCCCTATCACACATGATCTGGGCATTGTTACTCCAACACTGTACCACCCAAATGCTCAGGAGCACAAATCTCCAACATCGTACCCATATTGACATTCAAAAAAATAATCTCCAACACCGTACCTCACTAGGTACTCAGGAGATGAAAATTTTCCAATACTATACCCTGTCAAGCACTCAGGAGAATATATGTTATATAGACTTCCACTATTCCTCCTTAGGGGTGAACTCCCACCCCTTATCATGATTATGCTCACATACAATCTTCATGTTTGTAACCAACCACATATATACATATATATATATATATATATATTTATAGTTTTATAAATACTTTTCCTTAAAACCACTTTCACACGCAAAACACCTTTTCCAGAAACATGCATGACTTAAAAACAAATACATGCAATAATATCAATACTTACAAACAATTAAACTAATTAATCAAATATAGTGAATTATTTAATTACCTTAACCCTTCTGTCATTAAAAAGGTTATTTGTAAATTTCTAATTACTTATTATCACCATAATTGCTTCTAAGCCATTAAAGCACACATGTAGTACCAATCTACACAATTAGTACTATTTGTAAATTTACAAATTGACCTCAAGTACTAATTATTACTATTAATTAGAATCAATCATTTATTTCCTTTCTTTTGCACAATCTAGGTCTCAATTACCTCACTTAACTCTTCTATCACTACTACAAATTCCAATACACTTTATCCCATTCTTCATCCCCTTTTTCTCACTAACTTAGGTTAATTTAAACTTATAGCCTCAAAGCTTAACCATTAACTCCCAGACTAGTCACAAAACTTAGTTTAATCCCTAAAAATTATTTTATTACTAAAGGATAAGAAATAAACCCTTTAAAACTTCTTAATTCAATTTCTCTATAACTTAAATTAAGGGAAATTAGTTTAGAATCAAAGCTAAAGGCAGTACAAAATTTACTTAGTAAGCCACTGGTCGAAAACACCTTTATAGCACCTAAAATCAGTTGCCTGAGCAAAGCTCAGTCTCTTCTCCATCTCTGCTCATTTTTCTTTCTCCCTTTCTTTCTGATTCTCGGGTTTGTCCACATACTTATATCAGCCACTTTTTTATGCCATGTGTTGTGGTGCATGCTACGTATGCTGCGGTGTATGGCATAGTAAGGGAAATTCTTATCGTGCTCACATGCTTCGCTCTGTAATGCAATCATTCTGCTCAAATCTACTCATACAACACCCCAAAGAGTCAAAACATTATTTTACCATCTAAGATCTTAATCACATACTACCCCTAATTAGCAATTAGTTCTAAAATTAGGAATTCAAGATGTTATCATTAACATCATCTCATTTGTTCTCAATTCACATAATCATCAACAAATTCAAGGACAATGTTGAATTGCACAAGATCTTTACATTATCACAAGTTATTTCAAAGATCACAACTCTTTAACATATCACCATAATAACTCACATTTCTTGCTAATTTCAAATTCACACTTACATTTATTCTTTTCAAAATGTATGCCCTAATGTAGTAATTATAAATTTAACATCACGTGTTCAAAATCACATTTTTAGAACTACAATCAATCAAGAAATAATTGCACAAAGATAGATTTTTCCCACTACAAAATTACTTATAAATGATGTCTCTTATTGAACAATTGTAAGCACAACCATCTGATGAGAGGAGGCAGAGAGAGTCTATTAGATGGTTATAATTGTAACTGTCCAATATTTTAATATACATTGGAAAGTTATTGAGAAAACTATCCAATATGTGTTCAAAAAATTTAAATTTTTTAAATGGAACACATATTGGATGGTTTATCTCAATAACTGTCCAATATGTCCTTATTATATCAAAGAATTATTTAGAAGAATTATACAACATCTAATATAACCATTTATGTAACATCTAGAAATTTTAACCCTGATTTATTAACCTAATGAGGGTAGTTAGTGAGTTAAAGAGATGTGTGGTTAGAGGGGCTTAACTTAGCATAATTGATGTAATTTCAACCTTAGAAGTGGGTCTGAATTAATGGCGGGCCACTTGGGCAAGAAAAGAAGAGGAAAAAGTGAAGAATTGTTTTTGTGCAACACGCCGCGGTATGTGATTGGTTCGTCGTGGTGCACAGGGACAATTTAAACATAACAAGCTCCTTTGTGCCATGCATCACAGTGGAGGGCATCGTGCACCATGGTGCACGGCCAAAAATAAGATAAATCAATTCATGAGCTGCATGAAAATAGAAGAGAAAAAGGAGAAGAAAATGAAGAGCTCAGTTTTAGCTCTACTAGGGCATGACATTTAGTTCCATTATTGATATATTGAAGCCCCTAAAAACCTAAGGTAAGATTATGGTGCCTTCTTCTTCCTTTCTCTCCCTCATTTGTAATGGTTTATGGTAGGGTTTGAGTTCGCAGATGGATTGTCGGTCCATAAGAGTATAGGTCTGATTCCATTAGTTAAATAAGTTAAATGGGAGTTGTTTAATGTATTGGAATATCACATTGATGATTTTGGAAGTGGTTGGTTAATGGGAGGATTTATTATCTGAAAAGTAATATTTATGAGGTAGTTGAGAGAGGTTAATACGCATTAATAATAGTTGAGTTGTTATTAATGATTATGTACATTAATGAAATCTAATGAGCCTATTGGGTATGAGTAGATATTGATTATGAGTTGGTTAAAAGTAGTGTATGTGGAGTTTTATGTTGATAAAATTTCAAGAGTTAGACAATGATGATGTTCTTCTGGTTTGGATGTATAGAGGTTCGTTTTAGCATCATTCGAGCTTGTTGAAACTTTAGAAAGTTGGTATAGTAAGGGATAAACTTTTGACCTCTCAAAGGTTTAAGGTAACTGGGAGAAACTTAATCTTTATAGTTGAATGCTAATTGTTTGTGAAATGTGATTTATGAGTTAAATTGATGATGCACATTGGCAAGTAATTGATTTGTGAAATGGTTTTGAAAAGAAAACCTTAACTTTGGCACCCTTGGTATTTTATGAAATTGATTGTAATTTATTACTATGGGTAGGGAATTGTGATGAATTATGTATCAAATTATGGAGAATTTGTGTTATGTGAAATCATGTGTTATGAATTGATTGTTAAAATGCATATTATTTTAGGAATGTGCATAGTATGATCATTGGTGAGAGTTCGCCTAGGGAGAAGAGTAGATTGGTTGAAATCCACATGGTATTGACAGTGACCATTAAAATCAAGAACTAGCCTTGGCACCAATCATTGAAATTAAGAGGTAGCCCTTGTCCCATGGTTGATTCAAGACTGTCTCACTTGTTCTACAAGGGACTTGAATCTAAATAGTCTTTACCGGTTCATGAGAAGGCTAGATTAGTAGTACGACACCCTATGGCTGTTAGTATTAGAGGAAACAGGATTATATAAGTGAGTGAGTTCACCTTGGCTTGGTAACTCCTCACAAGTAGAACGCTGGGTTAGTTTTATGAAGGGCGTAGCCATATGATAGCCATCGATTTCGTGTCTGAGATAACAGGAGGATATAAAGTTGGCATCTGATTATGCATATAAGTCCAACCATGTGGTTGCTATTTTATGGTCCCACATGTGTTGAAGGCGTTATGGTTGTTATTGTTGCGGCCTTGTGTTATGTTTTCACTAAATAAATGATAGAATGTTTTATGGCAAGATCGGTCACATGATTTTTAGTTTTATGAACTGTGGCTAAGTGTTATGGGATATATGTTAAATTTCCTAATTACATCTATTTTCAATTGATATACAACTATATAGGTTAACTTAAACTTGGGTTATTGAGTGGTTGTACTCACCCTTCAATTCTCAATATTTTCAGGAACTAGCTCATCGAATCTGAGGTGGGAAAAAACATATAGAGGCTTATGATTTATGGAATAAATCCTTTATATTCCTCTCTTGAGTTTTTTTCATGTCTATTTAGTAATGTAATTGCCAACTACGAGTAATTGATATGATTTATGCACTACCTGCATAACTTTGTATATAACTAGTGTATTTTATGCCTCGGGTTAGTGAGTTTTGATTGTGAACCTGTGGATAGGGCCAAAATACTTGTGCAAGTAGAACATATGTATTTTTAAGAAATTTTAAATTAAATGGTGAGTTTGTGTAATATTTCCTCCCCCTTTATGTTTGTGAAAATTGGGGTTGAGTGGTGATTTTATGAAATAAGCATTTTGGTTGTGTGTGGTGTGTTGCATGAGTCCATAAGAGTCTATTGAGTGTGGTCGGATGGTTTGTGTAAGCTATTAGCACGTGTGGTTGAGTTGGGACACCCCATTTACGAGATTTTGTGAAAAAGGGGTCGTAATGGGTTTTGGCGTCTAACTTTTTATAGAAAGGAGTTTGAGTATGAAAATGGTGCCATTAGCTATAGCTAGGAGAAAGCTCCATGTAGACACCAAAATCACCTCAATCAGACGTCGAACGGAGTTTGAGTTTGAGACATATTAAAAGTTTGATACCCATGCTGTCAAATGACAGCACTGATTTGTCAAATTTCATGCAATGTGCCACGACACATAGTATAGAGAAGACACACTGCAACGCACAAGCCATAAGCCATGGCGCACGTGTCATGTTCTATATAGAATTTGTTTTGAGATTTAAAACTCATTATTTAGGTCCCAATTGACTTTCATGCTTCCGCTTTGTTTTTAAAACTTTGATTTGAACTCATTAAATCATGTTTGAGATTTGAACTATTGAGATTGAGATTTCCTTGAAAGATTTTTGAGAAATTTTCTTTTTAAAATCTTGCAGTTTGGTAATCCTTGAGAGTAAAGCCTTGGATTACCATAATATGGAGTTTAGTGTGGTTTAACCTCAGGGAAGTTACAATTAAATTCTAAATCTACTAAAAAACCTCAATTAAAACCCTATTGTCTCCATCATCATTCTACAACTCTCTTCTTCAATGATTTCCCCTAAGCAATTCCCCCTAATTTTCTCTTGATCTCGCCAACCAAACCCTTACATTACCTCTCCGCAACCTTATTCGCAAGCTCACAATGTTCCTTAAACTTTGGGATCTTGAAGATGTCGTTCTCTGCAAGTTTCCCCTTCTCCTTCAAGCTATGTAAGTTTAATTCATCTCTCTCTCTATGGTTTTGATTTAATTTTTATAATTTGGAGTTGTGACTTTTGTGGCATTATAATTTTTATGGATATTTTTATTTAGATAGCATAGTTCTTTGTCTCACTATCTTATTGCTGAATTCTAAACCTAATTTTTAAAAAATTATCTTTGTCTCTCTTCATTGTAGGTTTCTTTTCAATCACTCCCATATAGTTTTCTTCATCTTTCATGGTGGAATTATTGAGCTTGAAATTAATTTTCAATTGCTGTGGGGTTTTATTTTGTTTTTGCAAAATGCCTAACTTAGTTGTTGTGTGCATTATTTTTTGCAAACTGCCCTAACTTGGTTTTTGTGGGGATTTATTTTTTATATTTGCAATTGTATATAGATTAAATTTATATGAAAAGAGGACTAAATGCCCAAAAAGTTCATTTTATGTCGTTTTATACTGTTGAATTTTACTTTGAAATAGTAATAAATGAAGGATGTATTACTTAGCTTTCAATTTTTTAAACTTTGTTATTAGTTTTTGTTGGTATTGGGATTGAGTTGAGTTGAATTAGGTTATTATATAAGATAGTACAGGGATTAAATTCAATGTAAAGTGAAGGCAAAATGTGCTAGAAAGTTTTACTTTTAAGCCATTATGTTAGTTGATTTTAGTTTGAAAGTAATAGTTTAGACTAAAGTTTGAATGTAATTATATAAACTCTCACCAAATTTTGGTAATTCATTTGGGACCATTTTGAAATTGTTGTTTGATTGTGAATTTACAATTCATGTTGTTATATTATGACCTTGTTGAAATTGTAATTGTCTGTGGTTGCATAATATTGATGTTATTGTTTATTTTTGTTGTGATTGAAATGAAGGCAAATAGCCTAGGAAAGTCTTAGTTTTAAGCTATTATGTTGCTGAGTTTTGTTTAAGATAGAGTACTTATAATTAGTTTAGCATAATTGTAGGTATTATCTTAAATTTACTTCTGCTGATGGACAGCTAGATAATAGAAAGGACATAATGAAATTATTTAATATTTAAGTTTATATTTCAATTAAATCTTATACATTTTTCATCGTTTTCAAATTTCTAACTTCAACTTATTTTCTTTCTATTGGTGTTGTAGTGCTTTCACACCAAAAAGAACTTTCCTATACAATTAAGATACAAGTTAGATGATCAAGCCTGCACTAATTGAAAGATAATAAAGGTATTTATCACTACTAATTTAAACAATCAATACGAACTTTCTAATTAATTCAATTTACATGTCTATTAGTTTCTTTGCGCAATGCTCATGATGAATAGCATACATTGAAGATTGTGACGAGATGACTCTAATTCTCGCTATGGTATTTATGTTATTTAGCTTCAATTGTATGTGACTATGAATTTTAATTTACTCAATTAATTAACTTTATTGTTATATTATATTATTGCAATATTACTTTAATTCATATTGTGAAGAATTTGGGGACTATTACATCAATGAAGTTATTAAGGAATGATATAAGTATGTTTTCCAATTGTAGGCAAAAAATAAGTGAGCTGGACATTTTTTCATATAGTTTTTCTCATATAGGTTTTATAAGTTAGAACAATTTTGGTTTGGTTATAGCAAAATAATTTTATTTCACTATTGAAAAATTATATAGCAAATAATTCTAGTTTTACATAGTTTGATTAAAATTGTTAGTTTTGTATAATTGCTATTAGTTTTATTATAATTTTGGATTGGATTAGACTTTTTATTGTATCTGAATTGTATTATTGGACAGAGATTTCTAGAAATGCAAACCCCCTATTATAAAAATATGACCATAACCATCCAATATAAGCCCTATATTGATGGTTATAGTCATAACCTTCCAATATATTCTTCCCTCCTATAACTCTTATGTTAGACTACATATTGGATGCTTTTTTGAACCATCCGATATTATAATATTAGAAGATTGTAATAATTTCTCAATATTTAATTTTTTTCAATATATGATGGAGGCATATTGGACAGTTTATAATCATCCAATATAAGCAAAAAGAATCGTCCAATATGCCTTTTTTATAATAGTGTTAAATTTTTAAGAGGTCAAATGTTTACACCTCAAGTACAAATTAGTTCCAAGGCTATTCACAAGCTAAAATGGTGCATAAGGTGATTAATATTCAATTAATCATATCATCTATTATTAATATCATTATAAGTGCTTTTCTAACTCTCTATTACAACACTTTAAATATCTAAAACTCACAACTACCCATGTTACTCACACTCATTTGGTGTATTAGCTTCCATTAACTCCAACCAACTTTATTAAAACTCATTTATAACTATTAATAGCTATCATAATCCCCTAGCAACCACATGTATGGCCTCCCAACCACAAAATCCACCCATCATTATGTGCCCAAGCTCATGGATGCCTAAAACCATTAATACTAGGTTTAGTTAACTCAAACAATTTCATTAAATCCATTTAAGTCAATGAGTTCAAATCCATAATCCTATAAGAAGTTTGAAAATCACTTCTCAACTACAAACCCTAACTCAAAACTGGAGTATAGAGGAAGAGAGAGGTAGGAGAGACTTACCTTGGTGAGTAAAAGCTCTAAATTGTCACGCCTCAAAATATAGAAAAGACTGGCATAAGATATGTGTACAAAACACATATCCCTTAAGTCTGAATTCAAGAAAATTTTCTAGTACTTAATTATATTTATATTGAAATAAGAAATCTTGGATATTTTTTATTTACACAAAAGCTTTAATATTTTTGTAAGAATTTCAGTAATATCTCACTTATAAGTATGACCTCCCAAAAATCTCACAATACAATTCTTAGAAGGAGAATATCACTAAAATCAAGAGCACATGTCAAGCACCAAATATAAGGTGTAACTGGCATGGAATATGTATGTAAAACTCATATTCCATAAGTCTTAACTAAAAAAATTTTAGATTTTTAAACCATAAACACATAAAATATATAAATAGAATTGTTAGATATTTTTTATTATTAATTAATTAATTTTTTATATTTTTCATGCAACTAAATTTCAAATTTCCTATAAAAAAAATTTAGTGGAATGTATCCTAAAAATGAGACTTCCAAAAATTTATCACCAACAAAGAACAATAATAATACAAACAAAGAAATTTCACTCATTACCAACAATTATTCAATTTTATAATAAAATAAAGATCTTGCTTATAATCAACATGGAGCACCTAGTGCCTGACCATTGATTTAATACAAAGTTTAAATTACATCAAATGGGTATTGCCAAAGTAATTCTTTCACTCCATTTGAATAATAAAATGCCACAATGAACATGTTGAAATACAAGTTGAGCTTTTTCATTTGAGACCAAAAATATTTTCAGTGAATAATGTCCCAACAATAAATAATTGAACATGAATGAAAGAAAAATTTGAAACAATTATGTAAGTTGGAGATAACAATTTTCATAAAAATTTAATAAACTTCAAAATAAAATGGCTCTATATAACTTTAAATAAAATTTTCAACCATTAAAGTATCAAATCAAATATTATTGTCACATGATTTCAAGAAAGCAAATAAACAAAATAAATAATTATACATAAATTACTTAAAAAAACCAATGAGATGTAAAATCACCAAATAATATTTATGATTATAGGGACTTATCAAAACCATTAACGAATGTGGACACATAATTCACGAGGGTAAATAACCAAACGTGGCTCTTGCCACAAAGACAAACGTGGATATATAGTTCACGAGGGTAAATAATCAAACATAACCGAAGCTAGGAAACAAATGTAGATACACAGTCCACGAGAAAAAGTAACCAAATGCAATCGAAGCACGAAACAAACATGAGTACGATGCTCACAAATAACCATCCCTCTATTCCATGTGCGTTGGCCATCACACGAGGGTAGACCTCCTATAAGCACCCTGCTAACTAGATATACCAGGGCATACCAAGGCTCATGAAACTGCTATTAACAACCAGTGTTCTGTATAAAGTCCCTCTTTAAATTCACTTTTAAATGTGTGAGAAAATTATCACTTGCAAAATATAATTTCTCTTCTCAATATCAAACTCACATGAAATATGTAAAACATCAATCTTTCTAAATATGAAAATTCATAATTAATATTTCATAAATTGTTCACTAATTTTTATAGTTGGCTCTGCCAAATAACATACTACTAAAATTTGTAAAAGCATTTTTTGTCAATCTAAAAAGTATAAGTCATGACTTTAAGAAGTAAAAAAATTTAATTAACAAAAGAGCTAATGCAAGAGAAATATATAATATCTATAAATTGTTAAAACAATATTTTGATAAAGAAAATTTTCTAATATATAAGTTAATTGAGATTTTATCCACTTACTTGAAACATTTCCAAATATATAATTTACTCTTAATTAGCTACTTTTGTAATATTGTCCACACCTTAATTCCCTGATGCCCAAAGGAACATAATTGTTATTTCTTTTATATATCTTATCATTCCAAATCATCCATCCAAACAAATTTAGAAAAAATAGAAAAGAAAATCTCTAACTTTAACCTTTTACAAATAGAATACCATGTTGAGTTTAACCAATGAGTCTTTGGCTTACACTTGCATAAACAATATTCAAGTTTTCAAGTCTTCGAAAAGAGAATAGACAATTTTTTTTACTATGACTTATTGCACATTATCCATCACACACACACACACACACACACATCCAATTTCATTAACTTCAATTCTCATCCTTTCACTAAACACTTTTTATGTACTTAAAAGTTAACAAAAAACAAACTTAATCCATGAATTATTAATCAAATATCTTTTTCCAACATATTTCATTGTAGGGAATAATAGCCTACTATAACAATTTACCTAGTGATAGTATATTATCATATTTATTTGTTATCATAGACTAAAATTCCCCTATTAAACATTTCATCAAACATTCAAGCTTAAACCATATAGTAATCATCCTAATCTTTAGCTATTTCTCCCCAAAAATTTTCAATCATCATCATTTAAATTGATTATGCTTCTCAAATTTAATTCCTTGCCAAGAATCAATTTCAGCTAAAGAAAGAAACTCAATCAAATATCATTACTCAAAAGGAGTACAAACACAGCACTAGTTCATAGAACAAAATTCCAAGCAATATGAAAAGAAGAACAAAAACATTTAGCACAGTTAAATAATAACAAGAAATACGAGAAGCCTTAGCTGAAAACATGATTCACTCACAAGCATGCGCGCCAATCCAAATCTATTTCTTCTTTTGCTTGTTTTTTCCCCCCAAACCAAAGAAAGCAATTAAAGTGGGGCACACCAATCTAGTGTAAACTCCTCAACTTTCAAATTCAGCATTGGAAAAATAAATTCCATGTCCTTCTCCTCCTCATGATTAGCAGCTAAAACAGGGGAGATAAATAAAATTCAACCCACCCTCTCTACAACTATTGCACCTGATAGAAAAGGAGGAAGGAGAAAGTTTCAGACATACCCGAATCAATGAAACTAAGGAAGAACAAAACGTTAGGATTGGAACTCCTACACACACACACCAAGATGCAATGTCACCAAACAGAGAAGAGGAACGGGAAGATGGAAAAATAAAAAAATGGAAGGAGAATCTGGCGACTATGGCAGCGGATGAACACTTCACGAACGTGCCGTTGATGAATGAAAGGAAGGAAGAGGAAGAATGTTCTTAAAGCTTTCCCTCTCTTGGATGCAGAACACACGAATGAATGGGGGAGTGAGGAAAAATATGGTATATCTTTTCAAGAGGAGCATTTTGGCAATTCCATTGCAAAAGCAAAATATTATTTTTCCTTTGGCATCAATTTCCTGTAACATTTATTTAACTTTTATAGAAACTAGTATGGTACCCATGTAATATACGCTGTATTTTTGTAACTTAAAATAAATTTATTTTAGAATGTTAATCAATACAAATGAAAAAATTTTACATAAAATAAATTACAATATTAATTAATAAGATAAGTGTAGAATTATAAAAATAAAAATTAAAGAATTCATCATGAATCTTCAAATGCCCAAAACCATGGTGCCCTCTCTTTCCATATCTTTCACCTCTTTTCTTTGACTTATCTACCAATCTTCTTTACTTTGTTTTGTTTTCACTCTAGTAGGGAAGCTACCATAGTTGATCAAGTCTAACACCTCACAGTTGTTGAAATATCTTCTTTGTAAATCACAATATACTTTATTATTTTTATTGTATTGATATTGTGATTTGAACTTTTTTTCTTTATCATTTGTAGGTTTATCTAATAATTAGATAGTTTGTAATGTTTTTCTCACATATAATCCATGAAAAATTAAAACTATAAGGTAAATATAAAAATTACATGGCTCCATCTTTTCTATTAAATCATTTGAGGGTAGAAATTTTTTTGAAGTGCTATAATTTTTATGATTTATAAATATCAACAAATAAACATTAATATATATTAAAAATTTAATTTTCAACACAAACATCAATATTTTCAAATCTTGTAATTGAGATATTACAATATAAAATATCATCAAGATCAAAACACAAATTTGATGGTTAAGTCATTATCTTCAAATATAAATTATATATAATTTTAAAATTTGACTAATTCATTTGACATTTATAATTCAAATAAAAATAAAAATTAAACATAGATCATTAAAATATCATTTGAAATTAAGAAATTTGGATCACTATGAATAAATTATTATGAGTATGCTTTTCAAAAAAAAATTATAAGAGATGTCTAGGAGCCAAGATATATGAAGAGTGGAAGAAAAATTACTTTGCGTTGATGTGCAGGACCATATCAATATATGTCCTCCTCTTCATTCAATTTTAATATTCTTGTAGAGTTGTAAAATAATTAATAAATCATCATACAATTTACAATAAATATTCCAAAAACTAAAAATTAAATTATATGAAACCATCACTTCACGAAAATAGAACACAGTAAGTTTTTTAGTTCTATTGCTTAAGAAAGACAGATTTAGAATGATGGAGGAAAATTTAGGAAAAAAAAATTACAAAATGCACGCTTATATGCAATTACTTGGTATCTACCATGAATATGAGATGCATCAAAAATTGAATTGCTCTTTCAAATATCTACAAGCACATAATAACCTCATTACATCATTGATTATGAGTAAAAAATCATCATAAAAAATGACACAAGGGGTTAGAGGGCATTGGTGATGAAGAGAGAAGCTAGAGATAATGAGAGTTTTGTGATTCTACTTGTCTTGATAAGGGAATGGAGCAATTGAATGATATTAGGATTGAAAGAAAATCTCAAGTGCTTTATAACTGCTCAATGTGATCGTGTATTTGTTTAATTAAAATTTTAAAATTAAAAATAAGAAAAAAATTGTCGGAAGTTATGATGATAGGAGAGTGGGAGAGAAACGAGGAAAAATAAGAATTAAAATAACTCATTTAATTTTAAATATAATAATTTTTTAATATTTAAGAAGATTTGATAGAAAATCTAATGTGCATGCTGAAATTGTATATTTTAGGTGGTGAAGAAGTTGGAAAGTTATGATAATGGATAAAATCATGGGAGAAAAAATTTAGGGATAAAAGGAAGTGGTTTCTACAATTTAAGATAATATTGTTATTATCTAAAAAAAATTTGGTCTTGTGTAAAAAAATTATTTTTAGAAATTAATGTTGACATGGATAATTTATAAATATTTTATTAATTCATATATTTATCATTCAATTTTTATTTTTTTATTTATATGATTTAATTTGCAAAAAATTATTTAAATTATTATTCATAAAATTATCATACCAATTTAAAATTATTCACGAAATGATAATACTCAAAAAGTTATATTTGAGATCATGAGAGAGAATATCAAAAATAAAATTTTTAAAAATAAAATTTAAAATTATGAAATAGTTGAAAAATTATATTTGAGATTTTGATATTATAGGAGGGAAGTTACATTTTTAAATTATAATCTTATAAATTAAAAAAATATTTTTTAAAATTAACAATGATGTAAATAACATAGAATTGTAATATTTTTTAAAAAACTCATTCTTATCAAACTTAAAAAAGTATTTCTTATTTATCTATTATATATATATATATATATATGTATTTACCAAATTCTACGTGAATCATGGATCTAAAAAATAATTAGAATGATAAAATTATCTAAATAACTATCCATATTTAAATTTAATTATATACATGAATTAAAAAAATTACAAATTAAATCATAGAGCAAGGAGGTTATTAGAATGATAGGATACTGAATAGCTAACCACATCTAAAAGAGGAATTGTGGGGTTAGGAAATTATTAGATCATGGATTAAAAAGTTATTGGAATGAATAATCTAAATAATATCTATATTTAAATTTAATTATATGCATGAGTTAAAAAAATAAAAACTAAATTGTAGAGCAAGGAAGTTATTAAAATGATAGAATACTGAATAACTAACCATATCAAAAAGAGGAAGCGTGGGATTAGGAAATTGTTAGATCATGGTTAAGTTACTAAAATGAAGGAATAAAAATAAATTATATTCATGCATTGAAAATAATTTTATAAATGAAATCTTACATGGCTTTCTGAAATTGTAGTATTTGAAGAAAATGACACTTGTTATCCATAGAGATGTGCTTGTTATTCTTATATTATATATATAAATATCATAAAAACTTGTTAGTACTAATTTCAATCTTGTAATTGTTTTGAGGGTCAAAACATACATAATATATATATATATATATACCTACACACATTTATAAATTTAAATTTCAAAAACACTATTGAAAAATACATATTAAATACTTTTTTTATTATAATTTTCTTTTCCAACTTTGCACCAACTTTTTTTCTTTTAATGCTAAAATTAAATTGTTTATTGCATAAAAAAATTCCTGAATTTGCTAGTCATTACAGCACAACTCCATCCAGCCAACAAATAAAGTGTATAACCAAATAAGAACCATAAATATATCCTATGTGGAGCACCTATAAATATTTTTAAAACATAATACATAAATTTTAAAATTACATCAAAAAGATATATTTATAAAACAAATTTGCATCTTACTTAGCAAAAGTTCAGCAGTGCTTAGCAAGACATACAATGTCAACTACATTATTTGAGATCAAAAATAATTTTTTAGTGAATAACGTCACAATTACAATTGAGGAAAATAATGGAAGGTACATCAATGAGTTTCTTATATATTTAATAAAATAATCAATTGAAAATAATATAACATATACCTCATATATATATATATATATGTCAGCAATTATGTAAAAAAAAATATGACTATTTAAATTCAATTACAATTTTACTACAAATTCAAGTTCCACTTTAAACATCAACATGTTTAAACAATTTGAAAATTATATAGCTTAGTATAAAAATCCAAATATGATAAAAAATAACAATTTATTTTAAAAGATCAAATTTTAAGAAAAATGATTTTTTTCCAAAACTCATTCTTTAGTGGGACTTGATATGAATGATTAACAAGCATGAATACATAGTCCATAAGGGTAAATAACCATCAAGCATGGATATACAGTCCAAAAGGATAAATAACCAATAAGCACAGCTCGAAGCCAAAAAAACAAATACGAGTATAAAGCCCACAAAATCAAACACAGGACAAAAGGCCCATGAAAATAAGCGTGAGTACTATGTTCACGAATAACCACCCCTTCATTCCACATACATTGATTGTGGCACTAGGCTAGCACCTCCTAAGCATCTTTCTAGATAGGTATGCCATGGTGAGCTAAAAGCAAATGATACTGTCATTAGCAACCAACATTCTGATTTAATCTCACGTTTTAAATCGAACATTTCTAATATAGCATATTCTCTCAAGTGTTCAATTGAAAGATAAATCCAACTATTTCTATAGAATACAATATAATGAAAACATTTTCATGTATGACAGTTGATACTAAAATTAAAATTATAAACCATAAAAATAAATAAATTACTTAAATTAAAATACCCTATCATTTGTTCTTGTGAAATAAAAAAAAATTATATACATAAATAAAAGAGAGCGCATATAAATATACTAAATCAATATTTTTATGAAAATGAATTTGTTAACGAGTCATTGAGACGCTATTCATTTACCTGAGACATTTTTAAATATATTATTTACTCCTAATTAGCCATTTTGTAATAATATATGTGCCTTAATTCCCAAAATTGCTTGTAGTGGCAACGAACGAACAAGTTGGACGCTAACAAGGTTGAGCGATTTGTGACACAAAAAAGGGTGTCACACCCTGTATTTAGGGCATGATCGACACATAATATGATATAGACTCACATTCCTTAAGCCTTAATTTTTCAAAAAATTAATTCAAAATAATGACAAATAATTTATGTCTAAATTAAAATTCATAAAGTCTTAACCATTTCGTAAAAATTTTGACAGAGTCTCCCTTGTAATTAGAACCTCTCAAAATTTTCATAATAACAAAACTAGTCAGCCAAACCAAAAAGGAGCTTAGCTCCACAACAGCAAGTTTCACAATAATAAAAATAAGACTAGGACTTAACTACGATATACGCGGAGCACTAACTACCATGGTATAATATGATGAATATTTATATTAAAATAAATGATTGAAGCATGATAGAGCTCATTCATGATTAGCAGGAGGTGCAGGGTCAATTACATTATTTGATACTAAAAAAAGTTTTTGGTAAGTAGTATCCCAATAAAAATCATAAATAAAACATGTAAAAGTAACAATTATTAAAATTTAGTTTACAACAAATCAAGGAAATATTAAAACCCATATTTTAACTAACAAGAAATGACAAAGTTGCTCAACAATATAACTATGAAATAAACCAATAATTTTGGAGTTTTATAGGTTATCAAGAATTTTACAACTTCTAAAAATGCATAAAAAACGAAATTCAAATAATGACATAATAATAAAAGAAATGTTTGTGAATAACTAATATGAAACAATAAATTTTTAAATCTAATCTAGAAGAGAACTTTCCATATAAAATCATATACGATGAAACAAGAATTTGTTTAATAGAATAAATTTCAAAATAATAAGTTTCAAAAATTCACTTTTAGCGGGACTTTATTAAAACGATTAACAAATGTGGATACACAGTTTACGAGGATAAGTAACTAACAAGCGCGGCTTAAAGCCACGAAATAATCAAGCACGGCTATAAGACATGAAAACAAGCACAGGCATGAAGCCCACGAAATAAGCGTGAGTATAATGCTCACGAATATCCATCCATTTATTCCAGGTGCGTTGGCCTGCGCATAGGGCTAACATCTGCTACAAACACCCTGCTAGCTAGGTATATCATGGCACGCCAAGGGCTAACGAAACTGCCGTTAGCATCCAGTGTTCTGAACTCAATCCCTCTAATTAAATCAAGTGTGCATGGAGGTTGAAACATTCATTGAAAACCATTCATTTCAAAATATAATATTCAATTATCAAATGTTCTTTTCATTATTCTCCATGTACGAATCACTGTATTAACAACTGTCATATAAATTATAAAATTTAAACAATAGAAATGTTTAGAATAAATAATCGATCAATAATATATCGGATCCAAATATTACTTAATAATAGCATAATTCTAAATGAAAATAAAGCAGATTATGTAATGAACCAATTAATATAAAAGTGAGGTAAGAAAGAAGAATTATACAAATAATAAAAATAGAATTAATAAGAATATTTACACAACTTATGAAGGAATAATATAAAAATTTAAATAAAGAAATTTTTTATAAACACTCTGCAAGAAATTATTTGGGACACTATCCACTCATTTGAAAGTTTTTTAAGAATTCTAAAGCTTGCTCTTTTTTAACTTTTTACTTTTATTCTAATAATCCCCTTAATTTTCTGACAAATAAATCATAATTTTGAAATCATTTATCAAGTGATTTTCTAAGCACTTAATGGACATTTAAATTCAATTCAAATAATATTAAAAATAATACTCTAAATAGTTATGTCCCAAGTACACTTGAGCTAGTTAAATTATTTGCAAATCTCAGTTTATTCTCGTATTTCTTTATAGCTCATTTTTAATTATAAATCATAATAAATCCTATCAATCATTATTAAGCTTCCTCTAGACTTAAAAAATATAATACAAGCATTCTATGTAATTCTTTCTCCCGCTTTTATATTTTTAAAAAATTTTAATTAATAACTTGAGCCAAAACTTACATATACTTCTCCAAACTATAATATAGAATTTAACAGCATTCTATCCACCAAATCTTTTTTTCATCCAACTTTACAAATACCTTGAGTGTGCTTATCATTGACAAAATTATGAAATGAGCAACCAGACAATTTCAATAACTTCCAAGCTTTTACTTTCATTAACCAAATCCTGTTCAGCAATATAGTGAAAAAACGTCCAACATGAACCAAAACTACACCTCCAATTCACTTTAAAACTTCATGATAGCAACAATAAGGATTAAAATGTCATAATCCAGCAAGAGGAAGGAAAAGATTATTTGGTGCTGCTATAGAAACCAAAGAGGAAGGAAAAACAGCAAATCACCTCAACAAACTCAGTGGCAGCAGCTGCAAATCAGTACGTGGCTTGTGTTGAAGAAGGAGAAGAGAAGAGCTTTCAGTCTTTTACACGAATAAAAGAAGAAAACAACCAGAGATTTCAATCAGCCAAAGAAAATAATCAAGCTACCCTACTCAAAAACACGAAATTTTCAGCAGCAGAGGAGAAAGAAAAGAGAAAGGCTGAACACGCGTACACACCTCTTCAATCACGAAACAGAGCAGCAACAGGGAAGGAAATTCAACCTCTCAGCCGTGCAAGAACGGACGAGCAACAGAGGGACAAGGAACGAATGGGTTTCTGGTGGTGCGGAAACAACCACACACCTGGCGAGACTGAAACCAACACGACAGGGAGGAAGAAAGACAAAGAACGCACGCCTCTCTCTCACTCACTCTGTTCTGTGTTTTCACCGACACGGATGAAAGATGAATATAGGGCACATAAGTCGGGGGGAAAATTACAAGAAAAAAACCCATCGGATTTTTTTTATAATTATTATTATCTTCTTATAGTATGAGGCTATGGTACTTTAGTACTTCTCTATACAAAAATAAACTAATCTTTGAATTAAATAAAATCTGAACTTTGGGTCTCCACATAAGTAACCAATATAAATTTCACTAAGTTAATACTCCTCATGTGTTATAACTAAAATAATTAAATAAAATATCAATAAGTAAGGAAAATAATTTAATTTAAATTTTTGAGTCATTACAAGGGGAGAGGAAGCATTCATGAGCTGGATTCCAACAAGGATGGGAAAAGCTCCAGCACTACCCATGCCGTTGACGGTAGCTAGGACAAATGCCGAAAAAATGGAGGGAGAGAAGATTGATCTCCTTGGCTCTCAAACATTTAAATTTCAAAAAAGGAGAAGAAAAGAATGGTGGTGGGGCGTGCGTTCTTTGAGGATTCTAATCTTCTCTCCTTTATTTATTTGTTTCTTTTTACATAAGGGCAAAATGGTAATTTGAGGCTGAAGCAAAATTATAAAAATTTCCACTCTTGATCTGTGGAAGGTTCAAACTTAAGACCACTTAGGTAAATTGTAGCAAAATCTCCACTAAATTAGCTCTTCTTTTTGCTAAATATGTTCCCAAACACTACCACAGAAAATACCCATATTTGACACTTCTTTCTCACAATACATGACAGTTTTTAACCATCAAGTAAGGGTGTGACATATATTAAAGAAATCTTACTTGAGATTAATCTAATACTTGACAGTTATTTAAAAAAAACTGTCAAGTATATGAACTAAAGATGTACTTCCCTGAATAAATACTTGATGCTTGTTTCTAAAAAAACGTCAAGTATTTGTAAATACTTGACGGTTTAAGGAAACAAACGTCAAGTATATTGATACTTGATGGTTATTTTGAAATAACCGTCAAGTATTTATGGCATAATTTTTTTCAATAGGGTCCCTGCATAAAGATACAGATACAGATAAAAAACAGCCAGTTAGCAACAAAAATAATGTAATATAATGAATGTTTTTAATAGTATCTCCTATCTAATTAACATAAAAATTGCTATACATTTAACCTTAAAATCTAAAAAATCTATGCTTAACTTATTTGCAAACTAATGTTCCAAAACTAAGTGGTCTATCCCATAAAAATTAGCCCAAAAAATGTGTGTATATATGTAACTAACTATTGTACCGGCCTAACTATTATTGCTACCCACATATTGAAAACACATTGGGCCACCTCTTCAAGGACCTCTTCTACATGTGTAGCTGCATAATGAACGCAATAGACATCCTCGAAGTACTGTAAGCAAATAGTCACAACAATTTCAAGTTAATAGGTAGCTAATTAAAATTGCTTAAAATTTATAATTGAAGTGCAACTAAATTATATATATACCTTGTCAAATAATGTGGTAGGAGCATGGGTGATAATGTCCTTTATGAACTTCATTAAGCAATAACCACAGTCATTGCTCTGATTTGGCTGGAGTGGACACTGTAAAAAAACACATATCAATAAAATTGTAAAATATAAAATGAGATAATTTCTTGATTAAAACTTGACCAATTAAATGAATACCTTAACAGTGACCCATTTCTCTAAAGATTTAAATGCCCTCATCTTAGGAGACACAGTCTTGTCGATTGCAGTATGATATAATACCATAGCTTTAAGAAGGAATTATGGAATGAACGTGAGAAACATATATGAATGGAAACTAAAAAAAAAAGAAATAACAAGTAAAAAAATCCAACTTACTCATTAAAAAGTACCACCATATCTTTCCTGTTGTTTGGCTCTCCATTAAGGGGATCGAGATCATATTTTTAGAGCAACTAGATTAACCACAATAAGCATCCAATGTCCTCTAACAAGAAATAGCACATGTTACCAAACAAATAAATATAAAAAAAATATTTACTCATAACAAGTATTAACAACTCACTCTTGGCAGTAAGGAGCGAGAAATAAAGTATCCTTCACTGCTCCCCTTTCTTGAAATTGATCCAAAAGCATTCTTGCTTGATTTTAAAGAGCTTTCTTTGTAATATTATTGTGGGGAGAGATATCATGAGGATTAACTAGCTCGATCTTTGACTTGAGACCACCAGGAACCACGAATGAGGTATAAAGGTGACTTGAGTAGAAAAATATATAAGTTAATATGCTTGCATACTCACACACATAAATAATTCAAGAAATTAACTGATAAATATTGAAGAATTACCTCATGTAGAAAGTCATCAAACTAGTACTCTCCATATCATGCTTGAGGATTTCATTCAAAATTTCATCCTAAACAACTTCAAATGATGCTCTACCAAATAGTCTATCATCAAAATTAATGATATCCCCAATCAGCACTTGACGAATCGTCCTCGTAGTTGAAGCATAAGTCTTAAGAGAGTCACAGAATTTGTTTTCTACAATAGGCATAGGTACTGCATGTTGCAAAATTATGGCTAACTCTTTAGTATAGCTCGACACCTTGCCCTTCAATTTTCTTTTCCTCCTTGGCTATATAATAAAAAAGTTAGACATATATATATATATATATATTAAAGATTTTAAATAACTATTTAAATCATATATACCTTTTTCTTTGTTGGCAATAGGTCCTTTGGCAGCTTTGAATCCTTTGTCAACTTTGGTGTACTAACCATAACAAGGTGGCTGGGCCATGCAATGAAGCTCCCCAACGCATCTCCTACCGTCTGTATCTCATCGGTAGGATAAGGTAATGGATACTTAGAGTTGATTGCAAGAAGCAAGGAAACCCTAATGCAATTGGGCGGGAGGGGAATGTTATGGATTGTGTCCCTGAAAATGTTGTACTCATATCCTGTTGCAACTACTTTACATGAAGGATTATTTGCTAAATAATTGCAGTCATTCTCACCCTAAATAAATGAACAATATCAGTTTTTTAGACAAAAAATTAGTTAAGCAAATTTAGAAGAGAAAATGTATTACCTTGGGTATTTTGTTTAAAGGGACTGTGTAGCTATCTTTTCCGCTGGGGCTAACGTTAGCCAAAAGCCTCTCAAGGATCTGCCCCTTTAATAACATGTCAATTAACTTCTCCTGGGCTTCTAGCTGTTACTTCATAATAGTTTGCTCTTTTCTCAACTCTTGGACCTCAGATGAAGAAGCCGATGTTCACTTTTTAATCTTGCCAAAGAATTGCTTCTTCGTGACACCGAAGCCGACACCCCTAACATGACCAGGGTGGTCAGGGGTCCTCAATGCTCTAGCTAAGATATCCTCATATTCAGAAAGCTTGCCTTATGAGACTTCTTGAAAGAGGGAATCTTGTGAAAAGTAGAGCTGATTAGTATGCATTTTCATAATCATTTATTAATTGATAGATAAGAATAACTCTTACAATTTTTTTAACAACCTCTTTCACATAAGGATTGTCAATCACTCCATCTTTATTTGTTCGTGCCAATACCTAGACTCTTTAGCGAGTTATGGTAACATCCAAACCCTTAGCCTTTACTCTTTCTGCTCCACGCCTGCATACCCTAAGCTCCCTGCTCTGTAAAGGTATTCATTCTTGACCACTCTCTCCTTATTTTGGGCACTCAATTCCTTTAATCAATAATAAAAATATCTTGTTAGTACATATAGATACATTAAATAAAATACACAAAAATTTAAATTTTAAAAGAATAAATACCTTAAATTCCTTCTCACACCGAGAAGCAACAAAAGCATCCCAATTTTCTTGCTTTATTAAAGGCTGTAATAGGGGAAAAACTCGAGCTACAAATTCAGCATTAGGGTCTTTCAAATATTTTTGTGTTATAAAATGTCTAAAAGACCGTAATGCCTTCTCAACCTTTTGAAGGACAAAATCCTTCTTGTGCTTGCCTATTTCAAATCTTGACTGTAAAATAAAATAAATATGTTAGGTGCATCAATTTAAAATATTATAATAGAATATAACTTAGTAAAATATAACTTACAGATATGGTCTCCCAAACAATGTCCTTCATGGCATGATCAACTTTGCACCATGATTTTTACGTGATAGGTACAGTTGTCTTTGCCACAACCCCAATATAAATTATAAACTTTGTAGATTTGATGGCTTGGCCTTTTTTGTTCTACTGCACTATTATTTTTTTTCCTTATAGCTCTTGTTTTTGTGACTTCTTCCATTATTGTCAAGCCTTGCTGGATATTATTATATTCTTGCACTAATTTTTTTTTGTGACGATAGAGTAGCAGTAGAAGTTATAGCAGGATCTGATGGAGGGATTTCAATGGACTTAGAATCTAAAACCATTTATCTGTAACAATAAAATTCTAAAATTAATCAACCATGATTAATTCAAAAAATTAATCAACCACAATTAATTCAAATATAATTGACTATATTAATTCAAACATGAAACAAAAATGGCATAATTAATTCAAATATAATTGACTATATTAATTCAAACATGAAACAAAGATGTCATAATTAATTCAAATATTAATCAATTATACCAATTCAAACATGAAAAAAAAATGGCACAATTAATTCAAAGGTTACATATTCAAGTCACTCTTTTTCATTTCCTTGACTCTGGTTTTTTACTTCTCCCTCCTTGAAATATTTTTTTCTTATGCTGAAATAATTTGCCCATCTTTGAAATCTAAATGCCTTTATTGTGATCATTTCTTATGTATAGAGCTTCATCAGCAGTGTTGTTACTTTGATTTGATATCCCTTCAAATGGGTCATCTTCAACTGCTACATTTTCATTTATTTTTTCATGTAACATAAGAATAGACCACCCCTTATTAACAAGGTTAGGGACATGAAATACTTGTTTGGCTTGTTGTGCTAAAATGAAAGGCTCATCCTTATAACTTTCTTTATTTAAATTGACTTGTACAAATCCAAATTGATAATCAAATTTCAAGCCATTTTTTTGATCAATCCATTTACACCCAAAGACTAGAACTCGAAAGGATATGTAATCTAAATCTCATGTATGCTCAATTACACCAAAGTATGACATGTTTGCATAGATAGGATTTTTTATCCTTAGTGCTGAAAATATGCATGGAATGAGCTATAAGAGTTACACCACTATTTTACATTGTTCTCCTATCATCTTGCTTCCTTGTATAAAATGTGTATCCATTGACAAGGTAAGCAGTGCAAAAAATGGCCTGTCTGCTTAGACCATTAGCTAACCATCTCAATTTTTTAAAAACTAAATTGGAATCAACATTTAAAATTTGAAGAATATGCTCCTTAAACCATCTTGTTAAAGTTTTATTGTGTTCTCTAGCATACCAAATTTCTGATTTATTGAGATTATCCCTTCTAAGTTCAGCCATATACATACTCTTAAACCTCTTTAGTGTTGTGTAACACATATAGGTAGGCTTGCTCCCACTGTACACTTGACATAGTAATGACTTTATTTCCTATGATCCCCTCTCCACCTATTCTACCCATATGTCGAGACTTTGGAAGCCTAACATAGCTAATATGACTCAGGTACTCGGTACAAAAGTCAACAGCCCCTTCACAAATATATCGTTTAACAATACAACCCTTCAGTTGACTCTGATTTTTCACATGGACTTTCAAAACCTTCATATAACACTCAATAGGATACATCCATTTTAAATAAGTAGGCTCACACATTTGAACCTCCCTAACTAAGTGAACAGTTAGGTGGATTATAATATCAAAGAATGCAGGTAGAAAATATATCTCAAACTCATACAGTGTTAATACAATTCGAGCATGCAACCATGGCAACTTATATGGGTTAATCACTTTACTGTAAATGGACTTGAAAAACAAACATAACTTAGTGATTGTTCCTCATACTTTAGAGAGTAAAATTGCATGTATAGCAACCAGAATGAAATCTTCCATTAAAACATGGAAATTGTGAGACTTTAAGTCCTTCAATTTCATATCTTTTATTTATACAATATTTTTTATGTTTGAAGAGTAGCCCTTAGGAACTTTAACTGCATTGAGGAAATCATAAAATGCCTTTTTCTCTTTCTTAGATAACGTATGAGCTGCCGGAGGGAGAAAGGTACGGTTCTCCTTATCTTGTGGTGCCAATTCTTCTCTTATTCTTAAAGAAACCATGTCCAACCTTGCTTTTGTGCCATCTTTTGTTTTTTCTGACACTTGGAGTAAAGTTCCAATAAGACTCTCACAGACATTTTTCTTAATATGCACGACATCAAGAAAATGCCGAACATCCAAGGTGGTCCAATAAGGGAGTTCAAAGAAAATAGATCTCTTCTTTCATTCGCTTGTCCCAAGGTGCCTTGCAAATGGTTTATCGAATTCAATATCCAAATCCTTCATCTTCTCAAATAGCTCATCACTAGTTAACGTCAAAGGTGTCTTACCTTCTTCTGGATTTCCATTGAACGCTTTTCTCAACCGCCGATAATGATGTTCTTGGTGTAAAAACCTATAGTGCCTAAGGTAAACATTCTTCATCCCATGTTGAAGCCTCATAGAATGTGTTCCCTCTTCACAAATAAGGCATCCAAGTTTCCCTTTAATGCTATACCTTGACAGATTACCATAAGCAAGAAAGTCATTGATTGTACTGAAGGGCATAACTCTTAAGTTAAATTTTTCTTCTCTATACCTATCATATACCTCTACACCTGACTCCCACATGATCTTCAAGTCATCAATTAGAGAAGCCAAATATATGTCTATGTCATTTTCAAGTTGCTTGGGTCCCACAATTAGCATGGATAACATTATACTTACACTTAATGCAAAGTCATAGAGGAAGGTTATAAATCACCAAAATGACTGGCCAAGTATTATGGCTATTACTTTGAAGCCCATGAGGATTCATCTCGTTGGTAGACAATGTAAGGCCTAGATTCCTACTCTCTTCCCTAAATTCAGGGTATTCATGATCAATCTTTTTCCATTGTGGAGAATCAGCAAGGTGACGAAGCATGCCGTCTTTTATCCTTTCATCTGCATGCTATGTTAAGCTTTTCGCAACTTCTGTACTACTATACATCCATCTAAATCTAGGCATGATTGGAAAAAAACCATAGTACCTTTACGAGACTTGATCTGTTCTGCTTGTAGCATGAAGCATTACACTTTGGACACTCAGTTAATGATACATGTTCATTCTGAAATAAAAGGCAATCATTAGGGCACGCGTGTATCTTTTCATAACTCATGCCAATTGATTGCAATACTTGTTTTGTGTCATATGTTCAACAAGGAAGCTCATTTTCCTTATGAAGTAATTCTACTTTCAAATACCCAAGCAACTCAGTAAAGCTCATATCACTCCATCCATGTTTTGCCTTCATGTTGTATAATTTTAACACTGCTGACAACTTTGATGCACTACAACCAGTATGCAATGGTGTCTCCACATCACTTTTCAACTTCTCAAACATTTTCGGACAATCCTCAAGGTCTTGTTCAACTGCTTTGGCTATCTGTTCAAGACAATCTTCCTTAAGTGTGCATGTTTCAAAATCATCAGGAAATAATGCACAGCTTTCACTATGCTTCTAGCTAAAACCAATATCATCTCTTGTATCACCATGCATTGTCCAATACTTGTAACTTTGATCCATCCCATTAATCACTAAGTGTTCTTCACAAGTATCTGGACTAACTTGCTTTATCCCCTCTCTCTATTAATCTAAATGACAACAATATAGCATCCACAACAACAATCACATAAAGTTATATTCAAGAATAATTTAAAATAAATTGATAGTATATATAACGGCTTAAAATGAGTATTACCAGGTCTTTATACCTTTAGAAAAATGAAGTTATCCATAATGAGACTATATGATCTAACAACAATAATAACAACATTAATAAGAAGCCCAATTTTAATTAAGATCATATAAACCACATCAAACACTATATAAATATCAATTTAAAATCCCAAAAATATTTTTACATAAGCCAATTTTCAATCAATTGAAAAATTGGTAATGTGAAAATTGACAACTCAAGGAATATAAATCTAAATTAATCATTCAATTACAGAACAAATAATCAAAACTTAAAAACAAGGTAATTAGGTGGTATATATACTATTTCCATATGTTTAATGAATCTCCTCATATTAGCAAAACAATTGGATGATCCATTAATTCAATAATTAAGCACCCAAACTCAAAAGTTCAACTAAGAAGAACAACAATGTAGATCAAAATAATTAATACAGAAACTATTTGTTGTGTATGAACATCAAAATCAACAACCCATACATTCAAAATGAAGATTAATGATTGGAAAAGCAAGAACTTACCTCAACAAGAAGAGGGAACGCCAACTGTGCAGAAAAATAAAGAGGCGAGTGTGTTGAAGAATGATGGAGATCAATAATCCAAATGGACGAGCACCCACGAGACTTATGGAGGCCGAGAATCTAAAACCCCTCAAGAATTGAGACCAAAAATGTGTTTTTTGGCAGTTAGAGTGATGAAAAATGGGTTTTGATGGCTCTGGGTTTGTTTTTGAAGCAAATGATTTGTAAAAATGGAGAGTGAAACAGAAATCTAGAGGAAATTTAAATAACAATACTTGACGGTTATTTCATAGTAACCATCAAATATTACATATTTGATGCTTTTTTCAAATAACCGTAAAGTATATGGTAGACATACTTGATAGTTATTTCAAAACAAGAGTCAAGTATGTGAAAAAATTTAATTTTTTTAATTATTAATTTGACGTTTGTTTATCAAAGACCGATGTGTAAATTTTACTTTTATTTTATGATTATTTATAGAAAATGTCAAATATATATAGTTGACGATTATTTTGTAATAACTGTCAAGTATCTACTTGAATATTTGATGCTTGTTTCGTAACAACTGTCAAGTATTTTCCGCCTTTTTTATTTATTATTTTTTTAAATAAGCATCAATTATACACTTTTCTGTAGTAGTGAAAACAAATAAAAATACTCTTAAAATGTATTATTACATATTTTAATTTTACCTAAAAATTTATGGGTTATTACATAAATCTTTCTAAAGCCATCCAAATCTCATGCCCTAGTAGAGCAAGTGGCCTGCACGTAGTTTTCTTCTTTCTATTCTTCACAAGACTATGCATACGACTTAGCAAAATTTTGTGCCATCTACTGGGCGTAAGGGCCATCCAACAGATGGTATAAAGAAGGCTACATTCATTCTAAAACTAGCCATCTATCATGGCGCATGCAATGTTTGTCATAGTGGATGGTAATGAGATGGCTCACTCAAATTTGCTCTTTAGCTGGGCCTAAGTGGCTCAATTCATCTCCAAACTCGATCCAAAGATTGTAACCAAAGCCCAATAGATTTGTTAACCCTCTTTAATGATCCTCAACTCAAATACACTCAAAATTACTTAATTACCCCTCATTCACTTAATTAATCCAAGCATTAAATTTCAAGATGTTATACTAACCACTTTTGCAACATTAATATCATTCATGTATTAAATTATTTAAATATTAAATAAAATAATAAAAAATGTTAAAAACTGGATAAAAATGAAAATAAATGTTTTTTTTAATGTATAGATAAACAATAGCCAACAATTTTTTAGTGTTGCAAAAAGGAAACATTTAAAGATAACATTTTTTTCGGTTGCCCATTGAAATAAAGAACAACTTTCAAATGTCGCAATAAGAAGTTTTATAGGCAAAAAAGATTGGATCCTCTGCTTTTTATTTTTATGTTTTTTTTTTGTTGGTCTTGGTTGTCGGTTTTGTTGTAGCTGTTGATGTCTCCCGGGACTTGTTAATTGTAATTTGTTATATCAAGTAATGAAGTACCTTTGATTAAAAAAAAAAAACAAAGAAACAAGTTTTATAAACTTCAATTTTTATGTTGCCTGTTTTAAAATTTTATTTCAACAATTGAAAATGATTGTCAATTCCACTTTAGAATGCAATTTTCACTTGTTGCCAAATAGTTATTTCTTAAAGTGAGGTTCAATAGAATTACATGAAAAACTGTTATATATTCACATAATAGGTAACACTTTCAGAATTGTTACAAAATGAAATATTGCAATAAGTTAGAAATGTTGTGGTGTATTAAAAGACGATTATGGCTTAAATGCAAAAAATTTCTCCGAAAAAACTACTTTTCATTATTATGTCTAGCCATGCCTAAATTTAATCTAATGTAGTAAGTAGTGAAAAGCAAATAGCTATATATATATATATAATTAATTAAATAATCTTTCTGGTATAGCAAACAATAATCCTAACTTAGAACTTAGGTTCAAGTCTTTATTGGGAGAAGTGTCACATTTAATACCTAACAGTACTTCAAACAAATCTACCTCCAACAGGATAGGATACCTATGGATAACCCAAAAAAATAATCCTAACTTAGGGATTAGGAATTTTGAGTATTCTCAAATAATTAATATCTCAGAATGCATGTTTAATAGACTTCTATATATGTAATTTTCGGTTAATTTCAAAGCAATAACTACTATAAAATGAATCGATCAGCCAATTGAGATTGAAAGGAACAAAACATAACATGACACCTCCATCGAGTTAATTAATTAGCAACGAAAATGATGCTACATTATTCATTCAATTCTCAAGATCACAGGTAATTCAAATTACAGTTCTACGCAATACGTAGCTAGCAATTTGCATCGATCTGTTTCTTCATTATTATTTTTCGTTCAACAGCATCATTCCTTCGTGTTACAGTATAGCTGCTTCCGCCATTTCCTAGATTGACACAGAGCTGAAAAATGCCCCGGGGGGGGGAATCAGACAAGTAAAACTTTTGGGAGGGGCCTGAATGAAACATGAGGAAAGCTTGCAAGATAAAAAGGGAATAATAGCAACAAAAAGGTTGCAGAGTAATTAAAGCGAACATACCTAAGAAAAGGGACATGAATAAGAGATGGTGGTGAAGCAAATATAAACGGATCATCACAAGTGAAGCTTTGATTTATGCACTCTTCTAGCGCTGAGCCATCTTGAGCCACAGAGATGAATCTCAGAGAGTTGAAGATTACCCGACACATCGTGGCTACATGTTATGACTGCATCATGATCCGTCACTATTCTAATGGCATTCAGTCAGTGACAAAGCTAAGATCCTAGGTTGGGGGGCAATGATGGATATAGAATCCTCAGTAAAAGGAAAACATTTTTGTCTTTTTCAAATCAACTATTTCTCTTTTCTTTTTTCTTTATTCCCTATCCAGCTTTCAATTGTAAATTCGTAAATGCAACGAGCTAGTGAAAAATATTCACCCAATTTACTCTTGAGTTTTGAATCTTCATTATTTATCATTACCTTTTTTCTCTAGCTAGTCCCTAAGTAGTATTTAGGATGAGGAGTGAGTTTATTTAGTTATATTAGATTTTTTTTATTTTTTAAACAATTAATAAATAATATTGATATTTAGGTATAGTGAAATTATGGGCTAATATTCATGAGGCTAACTTAAAAATTTAAATAGATCTAGGCTAAAAAAGTAAGATTGAAATGGGTTTAAAGTTTAAAATATGAAAATAAGGGAGTGCAAAGTATAATTGAAAGAAGCAAGAGAAATATGGAGAAATATTTTATCTATTATTGAGCTGAAAGGTACAATATATACATCAAGAAAAAGACAACCTAATAATGATTAATAATTACATAATAATATCAAATAATATCTCCTAATAATGACTGAGATATATATACAATAATGATAGAATATTTAGAGAATATTCTAGATAACATCTCCCCTCAAACTCAAGATAATTTGACCAAGAGCAATTTGAGTTTGTCTACTAAGAAATGAAAGCGGCCTAGATGAAAAGACTTTGTAAACAAGTCTGTCAGTTGATACTTGGTTCGAATTGGAATGAGTTGGATAGTTCCCCTAATAACATGCTGCCGAGTGAAGTGATAGTCAAACTCAATTTGTTTGGTTCATTCATGAAACACAACATTATAAGCAATCTCGATTGCAGCTTGACTATTACAATAGCTGTTTGTGGAGGAGCTTTGAGATGCTCCTAGCTCGTCAAGTAAACAATAAAGCCAAAGTACTTTAACGATTGTGTCTGCTAGTGCACGATATTTTGATTTAGCACTAGAGCGGGAGGCTAACGTCTGCTTCTTACTTTTTTAAGAGATAAGCGAATGGCCGAGAAAGATACAAAAACTAGTCGTAAATCATTGATCATCACGATTACCACCCCAATTGGAATCAGAGTAAGCTCGTAGTGTAAGAAAGAAGCTAGCAGAGAAGTGAAGCCCATGATATAGAGTGCCTCTGATATACTAAAGGATCTGAAGAACTGCTACATAATGAGTAGTTTGAGGCTCTGACATAAACTGGCTAACAATGTGGACTGCATAAGCAATATTAGGACAGGCCATAGTAAGATAGATAAGGCCCCCAACCAACTAGTGGTAATGGGTGGGATTATCCAACAAGGTGCCATCAGTGGAAGTATAGTGAACGTTTGGCTCGATAGTAGTATTTTCAACCTCCTCATTCATCAGAAAGATGAGCTTAAGATATCAAATCAATAGTAAACTTGACTTGAGAGAGAGAGAGAGATACCATCTCTCTTATGATGGACCTCAAGTCCAAGAAAATAGTTCAAGTTACCAAGATCCTTCATTTCAAATTGCTACCCCAAGTATATCTTGTGTAGTAGATTGAACAAAACATGTGATAATCATCACTGCTTGTGATAATCATGTCATCAACATAGAACAATAATAAAACAATACCACGAGTAGTAGATTGAACAAAAAGAGTTGAGTTGTGAGGACTACAAGTAAAGCCTAGTTGACTCATAATGTTATTAAACTTAGCAAATCATGCACGAGGAGCTTGCTTGAGCCCATATAAAGCTTGATGAAGATGACAAACCTTATCTTTCGGATGCTGATACCCAGGTGGAGGCTTCATATACACTTCTTTCTCTAGACCTCCATTTAAAAAAGCATTTTTAATATCCATCTAATGAAGGGACTAGTGCTTAATAGCAGCAATGGCTAGAAGACTGCAAACAGAAGTCATGCATGCAATAAGTGCAAAAGTCTCCCCATAATCAACACCATATTCCTGTGTAAACCCTTGGGCCACTAAGCAGGCCTTACATTGCTTTAAAGGGCCATTAGAATGAGTCATTTTTGTACACCCATCGATAACCAATAAGAGTTCTATCAGAAGGAAGATCAACAAGATCTTAAGTGTGCATTAAGCTGAAAGGTGTAAATTGTAAAATATAAAGACCTATACTCCTAAACATGTCATTTTCCTCAAGTGAGGGAATTACATGTGGCTCTGCCGCTGGGTTCAGTACATGTGCTGAATCATATTGTGTGGTTCCATTTGTATGAATACCTAAACGATAAAACCCACAATTTTTATGACATTAGAGTCTGAAATGTACGAATGCTTTTAAAAAAAAAAGGTTACGTCTTTATTAGATTTTATGTTACAAGCACTAATAAAAGTCAGATGATCAACACTCTAAAGTATATTGAGTTTATCTGTCTATATCATGCATGCACTGTGTTTTGTCTTGGGTTGTCTAACTTGTTTTTCTCTAATGCTTTTTGTATTGCACCGTTTTCTTACTTTCATTTTTCTTTTTTCTTTTGATCTTTTATTTATATGTAAAATAAGAGACATTTTATATTTTGAAATTCTGAAAGAGTGGAATTTTTTTTTCCCATGATTTTTAAGAAAAAAATACTATAAAATTATGTAATTTTGATTTTTTCTTTGAAAAATCGTAGAAAGAATACTAAACCCTACTATTTCGAGAGACTTTAAAATACCATAGTTTCTCTTATTTTATACAGATGTCAATGGTCCAAAAGAAAAGGAAAACAAAATGGAAAAGGTGAGACATTACAAAAAGTATTAGAGGAAGGCATACTAGAAGCTCCAAGACAATAGTCCAAAAATAAAAAGGATGAAAAGTCAAAATTAATTACTTTAAAATCTGTAACTGAAAAGCAGTGAGAAGAAAAAGACCTTAATAAGCCATGAATGTAAAAAAAATCAGAGTTGATCTGCCAGATCCAAGAAATAAAGCTTTTGAAGTATTGTTTCCTGTAGCAAACCAAAATGAAGTTTGATAATAATATATATGTATGTGCATAAAATAAAGATTTATGAAAGTACCTTCTACTTCCATAAATGCGAGAATATGATGAGAATAATCTCTAGCATATCTAATTGCAAGTTCAAAATATTCTTTTGCTGGGAAAATATTTGCAGACCAAGCTCCGTGATTCAACCACTCTTCTCTCTACAAGTCTTAGCTTTGTTCAAAGTTGTCAGCATTTCTTAAGTCTGGCCAATATTCTAAGAGATCTCCTTCTAATTCTTCAAGCTACAACACAGAAAACATGCAAGTGCAAAATGATGGTCGGGTTCAAATTCAAAGATAATAATGCATATTGTTACATATATAGAAATGAAAGATAATGCCCAAATTACAATATGATCTGGAACTGGTCCAGGAAGGCCACAAAAATTGCGTTCCGTTATCCATTAATGGCCAGAGCCCATGAATGGTAAGATATTGCCTAGGCTCTATTGGATTGCATGTTACATCTTCCTGTTTGCAAAATCCATTGGGCCATGTAAGGATGAACATCAAAATAATCATATATTAGAGCTGGACCTGGTGGAGGTGGTGGAGGGGGAAGTTCTGGTGGTGGTGGTGGACCTCTTGGTGGTGGAGAACATGGAGGCGGTGGCAGTGGAGGCCTTTTAGGAGGAGGAGGTGGTGGAGGCTTTCTATAGGAGGAGGTGGCAGGGGCCTTCTCGGAGGTGGTGGTGGGGAGCTCCGTGATAGCGGTGGCCTTTTAGGCGTACCAACCCTTAGAGGGTCATTAGTTTCACTGTTGCATGAGCAAAGAACCCATGCAACCAATAACACACAAAGAAACAATCCATGTTTCAGTTCCAGTGTTCCCATGATGATAGAAGCTTATACTTATTGTTCTGGGTTTCAGTTCTAGCTAGTGTGATCTTATATGAGCAATATAGTAGGGGTTTTTATAGCCAATACTTTTAACAAGCACGAGCCTTCTTAACAATTTGTTTTTTGGTCTTTCTTTATTACAAGTAATTTATTTTATCGATCGCCATGGAGGAATCAAGTTAATTAATTAACAAAACTTTTTTTGTCTTTATTTATTACAAGTAATTTATTTTATCGGACAACTCACATGGCTTCTCAAAGGAATTATTGAACAGGGCATTTTGGGGACATGTGACCTCGATGACTTGTTCGGAATATTGATTGTGTTTATACGAATAGTTAAATGAGTATATTTGATTAATTGGATGGAACTAATCGATAACCATCAATGTGTGTTATTATTAATTAAAGATTAAATGATAAATTGGCTCATAAACTATAGGTATAGAAATATCCTGGGCTTATATAAATTTATTTTTTATGTAATATTCTCCTCTAACTTTAAAAAGTGATACAATGTCCCTCCTATCATTAATAACTAATTGACCACAAAATTACAAAAAAAGACCACAAAAATTATAGAAAATTACCCAAAAAATTGTCTTTTTTGTAATTTTTGCTAGATTCTTGTATGTAATTTTTAGGTCTTTTTTGTAATTATCTTATCACTTTATATAATTTTTTGGTCAATTAATGACTAAAGTCAACTTTTGTTTACTATAGAGTAACGTTGCATCATTTTTAAAAATTAAAAGAGATATTGTACTAAAAATAAATTTATTGGTTAAATTTTTTATTTTTAATATATAAATACTCACGTTTCCCACACATTACACACACATACATGAATCTTCATAGTAGATCTGGTGGGGTGTGCGGGGAGACGCAAGGAATCTCACTTTACACGAATGATATCATTCTTGATTCCCCCCACCCCATTGCCTTAATATAATATTTGCAGGTGGTACTTTAATATTTAGGAAGTTTGCTTTGATCATTTATATAACAATCCATCCATTTTGTTTACTGTATCAATTATCAAATATATTTTTCCAAAAAAAATACCATTAATTATTGATCAATTTTTATGGTCAGTTAAGATTAATAATTACAGCAAATGATTTTGTGAACTCTCTGATCTTACTCTCACAAAACACACGCCAATCCATTTGAAAAGGACTTCAAAAAGTTGTTCTGTCTCATGCTCAAATTTTAATATGTCAAAAGTCATTAGTTAATTAATTAGGTGATATATCTATGCCAAAAAATTAATTAGGTGACAGAAATTAGTTCTCCGGTTTCATTATGTTTGTTTTTAAAGTTATTGCATAATTACTAATGGAGTTGGGTCTAATGGAAGGGATTAGTTCCTCATAACATGGCAAACAAATATTCAAATTTCTATTAAGAGAAATGTGCCTACATTTAGTGCATGACTATATCTCGAATATGATTGCTTTAATAAAAAGATACATGTAAGCAATCACAAAAGCTACTGCATACACTCACTCCATTTTTATTTATAAGATATTTTTAATTAACTCATACATACCAATAAATTTTGCTATTTAGTTAAAAGAACATAAAATCACGAAGAAAATTCCAACTTTGCCTTTAATAATGTCACAATTAAAATCATAGTGGTGGGTAAAGCATACAATTAATATGTCTCTCTTCCCTTTTCACGACAAAAGGGTAAAATTGTTAAATTATTCAAAATTATCATGATATCTTTTATATTTAGGGATAAAATAAATTTCTAGAAAACATCCTATATACACGAGGGTTGTATAGATTAGAAAAAATGCAATCAATATGTAAAAAAATGACATGTTTTATCAAATTTGTCCTTCAATGTCTTTAAAATCTTCTTGATGCAATTAAAGAATGGCAATATTGGAAAAAATTAAATATCATATCTTTATCCTAAATTTAAAATTAAATAAGACTTTAAAACTTTTCTTATTAATTAGAACTAGAAGGCGTACAGAAGGAAATATTTATCACATTCTGTTCAAAAATTCTTTTTTTAAAAAAAAAATGCTCAATCGCTTAGGATGAAACTGAATTAAAAAAGCAAATCTGACATGTTCATCTGGCATTGGTTAGTTAATCATGAGCAAGAGAAACAGAGGAAAAATAACAATTAAGCACCCAAAAATAATTAATAACTGTTAGCATATGTCCAAATTTTTTTTAAAAAATAACTTATAAATATAAATTTAGATAATTACAAATTTAAAAGTTTTAAACACTAAAATTTTTAAAAAAATCTTATAGATATAGTTACTAAGATTCCTGTTGACAACTAATTCTAAATGTAATTTTACGGACTTGTCTGTAATTTTCCCTAATATATAAATATGGTGCCACTTGTCTACAAGTTAAGAAGAATATTTCAGTACAAATCTAAAGGGTCTTCGTCCCCATAAATGTTTTTTTTTTGGCCAACTATATAGTAAATGTTTTCGATTATTATAACACTCCCTCTTGTATTATATATAAGTCACCTTAAATTGATGGTCATTTTTATAAGTTATTTTATATAGCAGGTAGATTATTAATTACTTATTTTAATTTATCCTTTTACAATTTTTTATAAGTAGAGTAAAATGTTATATATATTTCATTTGTCCTAGTTTATAAAACACTTTTTAACAACATTATACATAATAATAAAGTTCTTTAAATACAACTTACAATATTATTTTTTTAAACTACAGATATAAATTTTTAAAATACCTTTCATTTAATGTAAACTTATTTGTGAAACATTAAATAGAGAAAGAAAAAAATATAATAAGAAAGGAAGGATAATATTAAAACAAGTATAATTAATGAAATTTTATTTTTGTCAAAGCGCTTTATATTTCAGGACAACAAATCACTTTGAAAAGTGTCTTATAATTTGAAATAGATTGAGCATGATAAAAAAAGTATTTTTAAAAATAATATATTTAATAAGGATAGACTATAAAATTTATTTTGTTCTTTTTGACAATATCAATAGTTTTAACTATTTCTCTTTGATTTTGATATGATAGTTAAAAATGACCTGCTCCCTCTTGTCCTTATTATAAGATGAAATTTGAAAGCTTGTTTTTTTGTTCTTAAATATAATACAAAGTCAGAGTAATTAATGTTTTTTCAATATAATTTCACTCCTTGTTTGATTTTTGTTATTTAAATTCTCAAACAACAATTTATTATGGTCGTTAATTACAAAGATTGGTAAAAATAAAAATTACGTTTTTTTTACAATTTTAAGATTATAAATTATATTTTTAATAAACATAAAATTTTAATTTCATTTTATATTAAAGGAAGGAAGGAGAATGAGAAGCAAAGAAATGACAACGTATGGTTTTTTGCGTTGACATTTGATGCTCATCATTCATCAACCATTTGATTGATTTAGGCCCTCCATTTTATTTCAAAATGATATCTACTTTTCATTTTAAATAGATTTTAGGCGTTTTTAATATTATATTTTAAAAAATATAAAAAAATTAATAGTAAATTTAGATTGTCTTTTGTACTCACTAGGGGATGGGTACCAAGCTACATATTACATATGGTGAGGTTTGGACCATTCAGATTTAAAAACATTTTTTTTTATTTTTATCAAATCTAAATTTTTTTTAATAAATATCTGTTTATTATCAATTTGACCATTGCAGATTTAGTGTAGACTAACTAATTTAATATTATTTTTTTTTAATTTTATAAATTGACTATGGAATATTTGTTGGACTGTACTTATATAGTCTATTGAGACATACTTTATACAATATAGATTTAATATTAACAATTTTAATAATTTATATAAATTTTTATTTTAAAAAATAAAATATTAAAATATGAAAAATTTATTTAAAATGATCAGAAAAGATTGCTTTGAGATAAAATAAAGGACCCAAATCAGTAAAATGGCTGATGAGCATGTGGTGCTCAAAGGGAACGCATGATTTTTACGCTGGGTTAACCTACGAAACCAATGAAATCTGGACACGTGAGGTACATATTCACGGGCCTCTCAATTTCCTAATTTGTTTTTAATCACATGGAAATTTACATTTATGCCAGTAAATTTTGATTGAGCGAAAGAGTTAATATTCTTCCGAACTTATTTGTAAGTCATCAATAACATTTAAAATTATATATTATTTTCATGTTTATTCTTGATTAATATGTGTCTCAATTAAATTCTTTTTATTAATTAATCCTCTTGATTAAGGATACTTTTGGGAAAAAACTTTCTTAGTTACATCTTAAAGGACCCAACAAAATGCTTCATATTTTTTAACATAATGTTTTAAAAAGTTGTTTATAATAGTGATTAAAAGGAGTAAAGGACAAGCTAGGCCTTAAAAAATAGACTAAGTAATCTGCTGATAGGCCTTCCAGCTTACTTCCATCCTTACAACAAAAACAACAAATTTGAATCCTACTAGATGGATTTGAGATTAGAGGATTATCGCAACCCTATCTATTTCCCCTAGTGACAAGTCATTGCATTTCAATGCTTTTAAAAGTTTTCCTTTCTAATTTTTTTCACTAGTTTCCTCCAATTTTTTCTATCCAAGCTAAGCCTAACTTCTCATTTATGCACATTTAAATATAGGATTAAGATTTTGGAAGAAAAAACTATTTCCAAAACGAATCCAATAAGTATACATAGTTTTAAATCTTGTATCTATACTTATATGTATATATAATAAAATACTTGTAAAAGATCACATTACTTAATTATAACTCAAGAAAATGGAGAGAAGATAAAAGAAAAAAAGAAAATATTATCAATCTTTGTGTTTGAATGAGCAAGAGATAACAAAAAGAAAAGAAAATAAGCAAATATCATAGTAGATATAATAACCTTGTATCAAAATAGATATAATGTTCAATGTAATTAATAGTTATCTTTATAAATGTAATTTGAAGGAAAAATTTATATTAAAATTAAATTTATCAAAATAATTTAAAATCAAATTATTGAATGTTTTTTCATGTTATTTATATACTACCTCCGTTTAAAAGTATACAACATTTTTGGAGGAGTTGAATGTTTAAAAATATAAGGTATTTTTAGTCTTTCGAGGTATAATTATTGTCTTGTTTTTCAAAAATACCCCTATTGATGAATAATTTTATATTTATTGAAGGGTATTTAATAAGGATAAATATAAAAAGATAGGGTTAGTTTAAAAGTAGGTAACTACTTTATTACGAAATAAAATTTAATTAAAAATATTTTATATTTTTAGTCGAAGGAAGTATATAAGAGATGAGTGGAAAATGAGTCGAATGAGGAACAAGAGGACAAAAATAAGGAGGGTGAGTAATCAAGGAGTGAGAGAGCTAACTGAGATGTGAGAGAAGAGTGAGATAGTGTAAAATGGCCCCACTGAGATTGTTGTTACTGATGTCTCATTGACGACCCTCACATGGGAGAATTCCAATAAGTAGACCACAGCCATTGAACTCTCACGAACATGTGCTTCCTTGTTTGCCTTATTACCTGACACTTCCAAGTGCATTATCCCTGTTTTCTTGGATTAATCAAACTTCATCTTGGCTCATATATCAATCCTCAATTATTTCTGCCCTCTTCTCTCTTTTGGATAGAAATTATTCTGAATGCATAAGCCATCCCTCTGAAAACATTCTTGCTTTTTCATTGCCCATGCGACAATTGGCATGTGCATGTGCCTTTTACATTCGGATGACGTTATACTGCCTTTGGTCTTGTGTATAGAATCAAGAGAGAAGATTTTTTCCATCTTATTTATAAATTATTATTCTCTTCATTTAAAAATATAAAATATTTTTAATATTTCATGGTGTAATAATTATTTTTTTTAAAAGTGCCCCTATTGATAATGATCTTATATTTATTATAGGGTGTTTAATAGGGGTGAATATGAAAAGATAGGGTTAATTTAAAAGTAGGTAATTATTTTATTGAAGAGTGAGATTCAATTAAAAATATCTTACATTTTTTAATAGAGGGAGTATTTTAGAACTAAATAATTCATGAGAAGGGCCCCAAAAAATAATTAAATACTAATAAATAAGATAACCTGATAATTTGGATTTCTGGCAAATTTTCCCCCCCTGTAAATTTAGGATAAGATTTTCTGTTAATTTATTTTGTTAATCCAAACAATTTTTCATACATTTATTAATGAATTCATTTTTTTATATATTGATACACTTTTATACTCTATTGGGGGGTTATAATTACATATCAAACTGTTCTAATATTTCTCCCTCCAATCTAAACTATAAGTAGCTTTAATAATATTTTACAAACTAATAAAATTCTTATTCTTATAAAAATATATGCTCCTCTGTCTTTATGTATAAAGTGTTTTTAACTGAATCTCTCATATCAATAAAAGTTTATTATTTATTTGAAGTCACATTAAATCAAAATAATTTTCCAATTTTGCTCCTAATAATGTCAATTAATATCACAGTGATGGTCATAGTGGTAAAGAACTCAATTAATAATTCTTCCCCTTTTTAAGAAAAGGGCCAAATTATCTAATTACTCAAAAATATCATGACACCCCTTATATTTAGGAATAAAATAAGCTTCTAGAGAATACCCTATATATAGGGACGGAGGGAGTATTGTTTTCATTTTTTTATCCTTAATTCCAATTTATGATGAGATGAAGGTCATAAATTCACTAATACAAGAATCTCGATTAATAAATATAAGGGGTAAAATGAAAAAATAAAATTTTATAAACACTAAATTGTTTATATTTTAGATCAAAATTGACTGAAAAAATGCTTATAATTTGGACTAGAGGATCACGCACACACCAGCACAACACACGATATAGGCTTTGTATTATTGTATTCAAATTTAGAACATAGTACGACATCCTTAAACCACATTACCACGCAACTGAAATCAATAAGGTACCTACCACACAGCTGGACCCAAAAGGATCGCACTTATTCTCTCAAGCCATTACGCAATCATTAAACCACACAACAATCAACTTAACACAATTACATTATTAAAGCCTTAACGAAATCACAGACTGACTTTAATTATTGACTCTAATATTACCAACTTTAATGCCATATATAATGACATTACAGAACGACTTTCCTTATTGACGAGTGCGTTATATTTGCCAGACGTTCTCTCTTCTCAGTGACAAGTATCTCAGCCATCCTGCATCGATAGCAAAACAAAACAGACTCAATAACCAGACATTAAGAACTATATATTGAAGATGCCAAAGCAAGATTCTTGTTTGATCTAGCTAGGGTTTTAAGTTGTGCAAGTAAACTCAGAAGAAATAAGCTATTTGTGAGGACTATGTATATGTATTTACTTTTCAATGGCCTCTGCATTTGTTGGACCACCGGGTATAGGTTCAAGCTTGAAGGTGTCCAAGTTCATCCTTGTCTCAGTTTGGTTTAACAGATTCTTTGCTAAAGCTTCAAGATCACCCAAGTTCTTCTCAGTGGCGCAATCCAAATCAGCCATATTTTCACTTAATACATCCGTCTACGGAATATGAATGAAAGAAATGGTTAATTCAAATGTGTGCATAATAACAGGCTTTCAAGTTTCCTTTGATGAAACCTGGTTCTAACACAAAAGAACACTACATCATAATTCCAAAACTCAAGGCCCAAGTTCATGGGTCCTTAAATTTTATTACATATTAATTATGAAGCCCAGCTTTATCCAATATGAAACTTTTCATATCGACTTAGGTTCACTTACATATTTTCCTAACAATAACATGCATATATAGCCATGTGTTGAAGTGCATGTGTGGACGATAAAATATGAGATGATGGATGGATGTACCTGAATTCGAAGGTAGTTGCTGTCAGCTCCAAGGGCATGAAAAACAGAGGCGAGATGATAGTCAACAAGATCCTGACTTCCATCAAGTGCAAATTCAATACTTGGCTTAGCCCATTTCAAAATACCCCACTTTTGTGCATCTTTGGCGTTGTAAACATTGGGCTTCATGAATCCAGTTCCAAAAGACACCAACACAATTCTTGTATAGTCATTTGGTTCAAAGGTCGAGAAATCTGGATTGTTCTTTGTTATTTGTTGTGTCACCTCACTTATAGCAATTAATGCCTGCAGTGTTTTCAAGTCCATTCAGATATAATAAATTATAAATGTCATAGTTTTACGTATAATAAATTAACATATATATGCAGGGAGTGATTAATTAGCTTACAGGATTATTGGCTATGATACCACCATCAATCAAATTGAATTCTGTTTCACCATTTTTGAAAGGATAAGGTGGTAGATAGGTTGGTGCAGCTGAAGTTCCAATGCAAATATCTGATAGCTGGGCGTCTAAGCCAGGGAGGACGTCGAACTCTGTGTTTAGCTGCACCATGCATGCATCCATTATTTTTATCAACTTTTGATGATCATTAACTACAGCAAATTGTTGCAACCCTTCAAATTTGTTTGATAACTAGGATGGCTTTCAATTTACAGTTTTGAACTAATAAATTTATTTTGTTAGAAAATACAATCATAATTTTTTATTTAAAAAAGCTCCATATCTTTTAAAATAAAATACCTGTACTATTTAATTTTAACATGGGTGCATGGTCCAAATTCACGATAATCCCGCGGCTTATTTTTATAAAACATTTTTAAATAATTGACATAAAATTTCTTTTATTAGTTGACATGCCAAAATATTTTCCCCCGAATTTACATTTTCATAATTAATTCACATAATTTCAGAGTTTTTTTAGGGGCCTTTTAGGTGAAATCTATCAATTGTTCTTAAAATGTTACAAAATGCTTTATAACAATAAACAGGGAGAATATCAAAAATTGAGAATGAATTAACCAATAAGCATGGGTCCTAATAAAATAAACTATAGTCACTTGAACATGAGGTCTTAAGTTCAAGTTCAGGTTTATGTAAATGCTAAAAACACATCTCTCGGAGAGCTATCTTCAATTAAACTTGATAATGCTTAAATTTAATTCTGTTGGATAGCCATATTTAAAAGAAAAAAACATAATGGAGAATGAAGACGATCATTATATATATGTGTGTGCACCTTCAAGCTTGAGAAAATAGTGGGTCGGACTTGTTTCATATCGAATGTTGGGATTACAACCCTAGTCAATGTGTCATGCAGTCTTTTTCCTTCCAGATAGAACTGTATTGCACCATGTAAATACTCTCCATCGTACTTGGGCTTGTAGAGATAGTTCCAGATAGATTTGAACCAACTTGAATAAAACAATATTGAAGAGGATTACGTGAGTACCATATAAAACATCCAAAATTGAACAATTAAAAACCTTAAACAGTACTTGGGTTTCTCATCACCGAACTACTTTCAAGGAAAATTAGTTATACGAATTTGAAATTTACGTACTTTTTTGGGGGGAAAATTTCTGGGGATTGTTTTCTGTAGAAATCTTTAATTTGTGGAGCGGAAAACATAGGACGATGGTCCCCGTCTGGGGCTGTGAGCATGGCAGTGATGATTCCACCTGTGCTAGTTCCAGCGATCAAGTCAAAATAGTCTGCGATCCTCGCATTTTCATGCCCAGAAACTTTCTGAATCAAATAAAGAATGGATAAAATCATATCTTAACTCAACAGACGAGTGACCCAGACTTACATACTATGATAACGATGTACGTACCTGCAACTCTTCCTCTAGTTTCATGAGTAGAATGGCAGGTATGATCCCTCTAACCCCACCTCCGTCAATACTGAGAATAGTGACAACCTTCCCAGCTGATGGAGGCGGTAGCTTTGCTGTTACTTCCATTACTTATCCAGCAATGAAGGTCTCAGAAAAATGATCAGAGAGAGAGAGAGAGAGAGAGAGAGAGAGAGAGAGAGAGTTAGGGATTGCTTGTGTGCTCTTCCTTCGTTGGTCTGAATGGTATTTATAGACCCCTCATCGGCGGGCTACAAATTTTTATATTACTTTTCTCTTGAAAAAAAAAAAAATCTTATGCGTTTGTGTCCTACGCCTGGCTCATTTATTAATGACTTAATTATATTGTAGATCAAGAGATCTCGTCTAGGTCTTCTCTCTTTATAAATAATGAGAGTCAAGCCGGCCATTATAAATTATTCCAAGTGCTGTCGATTTAAATTTGGTCGTTATAAATTATTCCAATATTAGAAACGTACGTCAGTAGATATAGGGCTGGCAGACTGGCAGTTTTTTGTTTGAATTATTTTTTCAGTTGTAGAAAGTAGTATTTTCCCCCAAGGTTAGTACGAGAATTTATTTTCAAAAATTTGTCCATTGACATTTCTCTTGTGAATAGCTTGGGTACTATTTGTGATAGAAAGTTTCATAACAAATCTGTGAAATAAGTCGTGAGAAAGATACATTGCATGTGGTGCGAACTAATTTTGCGGAATGGTAACTTGCCAGCGGGGAGGAAAGAAACGAGCAAGTAATATAAATCTCGCAGAGGCTTTGTCTCAGGGATTGTGTATTTGTAAGGGGCAAATAGGAATATCAGTACTGTTTAAATAGGCATGCAAAGATAGTTTTAGAACAAACAAATGAAGTCCAAATCATCTTAGGCAAGTAACATCATAATCTCAAGTGTATCTCCCATGAATTGAAAGAAAAGCTCATTATAGTCATTGTTAACCTCTAGAATTTCATGTCATTTTTATCACATTTTTCTTGAATTTTTATATATTTTGAACCAATTGCACATAATTTCAATACTCAAGTTAGAAAATTGTGCAAATTGTTTTGGAAATTCACCACCATGGATCTATTTTGATATTTTCACGCTAATTTATTGACATTTTGGTTCAAGGCTATGTTGGGGACATTTTTGGACATTAAGTGATGCTCTGGAAGGTATTAAGATAAAGAAATCTGGTGCAAAGGTGAACAATTTTTGGCTGATAAAGTTAGGGTTTTAGAGTATAGAAAGATCATTTTCAACTAAGGCTGTCATTTTGGACTTTTTAGGAGTACTTGGAAGCATTAGGTGTGCTAGTGCATGGATTTTGGTGGAGGTTCAGCTTGGATTTGAAGATTAGAAGAGATTTGGCTTTATATCTTGGTTCTTATGTGTTAACTTCAAGATCCAATCTATGCCATGTGTAGATAACTTCAATATCAACTTTTTCTAGAAATTATCAAATGACATAATTAGAAGAGAAGAGAGAGGGGGAGAGAGAGAACTAGGGTTTGTTGAGTTGGAGTTTTGGAGCACAGATTGAGGCCTCTCAACTCTCTAGTAAATGATTCTAAGCTCTAATCCACTTCCTTTTCTATGTTTTAGGTGATTTGAGGTTGATAATTGATGTAAGGGTTAGGGTTCTGAATTCTCGAGGTTTCTACCAATTAATCTTGGTTTACTGGTTATGATTAAGCTACCTAGGGACTCCTAAAGTGGTTTAATTGGTTTATCTTGTTGATTTGAGGTTCTCAGACATATTAGAGCGCAAGTCCTAGCTAGGTTCTAATTGTTGATGATTGTTGATTTGGATGGTGATTACGGTTGATAGAGGATTGTTTGGATTGATTAGTGTTGAGAAAGGTTTGAATGGTATAGATATTGTTAGATTGGATTTTAGTTTTTGGGAAATTTGAGGCGATGAATGAGGAGCCCAAAGGGATTAATTTGAGGTTAATCATTGATATTGGGGAAAGCTATAATTTAAATTGGTAGAACGACTTTGCCGATTTATTTGGTATTTATGAGAAATTCATATGATTTTGTAGATTAGTTCGGTAATTTGCGCCCTTCAGCTAAGGCGTTTGTAAGGGTAACTCTTTTTGTTCTTTTCTTGATTAGAGGAAACCACATTTAATTTACCTCGCATGTTTGATTTTGTTTCAGGGTGGAATATATAAGATGCAATGTATATTCAAAATAATATGATTTTATGAGAAATTTTTGGTTAAGCGGGATGTTGTATTGATAATTAAATATGTGCATAAATTTTTGAAAATGAGAATATATCATTTGATTTGGAAGCAAAATTGTTGAGCGTTTATGATGATTGTAATTACTACCATGAATTGTATATGCTGAATTTATATATGAGTTTTGTTTATTTGGGATGGAGGCTGTTGTTGGAAGTCTTGAAGTGATGATTATTGATCCATTTGACCACAGGTTTGCCACCATTAGGCGCCTAGTGGTTGGCTCACATTCTTAGGCCCCTTGGTGTTTTTCCTTCCTTTTGCTGGGATTGGAGTCATTCCTTGGAACATATGACACCTTTATGGGTCATAGAAAAGAGGGGATCCATGGATTAGTGTTGAGTTTTGCACCTTTGGCTAGGTTGCATCTCACCATTAATGAGCTTGGTGGAGTCCAATCATATGAAAAGATGATCGTATTTGGCTCAGACAACTATGGGTTCAAAAATAATAAGGGTGGTATAAGGATGGCATTTGCATATATGCAATGACATTATATAGTTATACGATTTACATTACATGATTTATTATTTAATTAATATTTATTTATTTACTATTCTTTTATTTTTCCCCACTAGCCGAAGTATCTCTAAAACATGTCTGCATGCATTTTATAATAATTTCATGCGAAGGATTGGGATCTGCGAGGGGGAAGCAAGCAGAGACTTGAGGCAACTGTTGTATGCCACGATTTGAATTATTGCTTGGATGACTGTTAAATGTATTGTTTTGGATCATGACCAATATATATATATATATGTATATATGTATGGACAGTACAATATTGTTTTGGATTGAGAGCTAGTAGCTAGACGGGCCTGAGGTCCTAGTATTTGTGATTCATGATATATATTTTGTTTTGGATTTGTGATTTATGACGACGACGACGAGGGTGTTGTTATAGAGGTTGATTATAATTGTGGGGTATCCTTGTTTTGCCAATGTGCCTTTTCCAACATCATCAATATTTCCAACATCAATATTTTATTATCACAGTGGATATTGTTTAAAAATGTTTTAGCAAGCGAGGTGTTGCATTTTTGGCAGCAACTATGTTAGTTAGGCACGATGGGTTAAACGAAGAGAGGGAGAGGAAGATGAACGGCTGCGATTATAAAGGTTGAAAGTGACTGCACATGGGTTCTTAATTATAGTTTCATGAACCTCATTCGTCTATTTTATACAAGGGAGATTATTTTAATTAACATCAAATTTTACTATATAATAGATTATATAAAACAAAATTTGCATTGCTAAGGATCAGTACAAGTTGCTCGTGGTGCTCAATTTCCATGTGTTCGCACCAATGAAAGCAGGGATCCGCATTCAGCGCGCTCGATCTGTGCCATTCATTTCTTTCTCAAATGATCTTTATTGTTGATTTGAATTTTTTTAATATTATATTTATAAAAGTAAAAATATATAAAAAATTTTAAAAAAATTTAATATTAAGTTTGGACTATTTTTTATTCTTATTAGAGGACGGATGCCGTGGTGGTCACCTAGTCATCACCCTAATGGAATTTGGATAGTTCAGATTTTAAGGTTTTATTTTTGTTTTATATTTATTTAAACAAAACTATGCAAAAAACATAGAAATCTTCAATTAATATGTTTATCACTAATTTGGCCAGTACAGATTCAATCTGGATCACCCATTTTAATACTAATTCTTAATAATTTTTATAAATTAACTTTCCAAATGTACTCTGAATAGTACAGATATAATCTTAAAGGTACAATTTAATATTAAACTTTTTTTTATAATTTTTACAAATTGACCATCTATGTATACTCTAGATAGTCCAACTTTAATATTAATTTTTTTTTATAATTTTTATATATTTTTAATTTGATAAACATAATATTGAAAATATTTTAAAAAAAATTTAAAATAAGCGAAAGAGGTCATTTGGGGAGAAAATGAACAGTCCAGATCACCTTATAGGTGATGAGCCAGCAGTGCTCATCAATCCTGATGAGCATTGAATACGTATCCGACAAGTTGCAAGCTTCGGCAGTCATCACCACAATGAGCATCATCAGCAGGGGTGAGAAGATCTGAGTTGTCTAGAATTTAATTTGAACTGTCCAAATTTAAAGTTTTTATTTTATAATTTTATATTATATTTATTAAATTAAAATTTATTAAAAATATATAATTTTTAATAAAGATGTTTATCGCCAATTGATTTTGGTAGTATATATCTAATTTGGACAATCTAATTTAATATTACAAGTTTTTAAAATTATATAAATCCACTATTCAAATGTAATGTCAGGTAAATTTGTTTTTTCTTATTTTTTATTTTTTGATATGAAGAAGGTAAGAACCAAGATATCAAGTTAAAATCCCTTCAACCTTAGCTCAACTTCCACCAAAATCCAAGCACTAGCAACACGTAATGCTCCCAAGCACTTCCAAGAAGTCCAGAATGATAGCCTTAGTAAAAATTGACCTTATATACTCCAAAACCCTAACTTTATTGGCTAAAAATTGTTCACCTTTGCACCAGATTTCTTTATCTTAATACCTTCTAGAGCATCACTTAATGTTCAAAAATGCCCCCAACATAGGCTTAAATTAAAATATCAATAAATTAGCTTGAAAATACCAAAATAGAGCCTTGGTATAAATTTCTAAAACAATATGTACAATATTCCTGACTTGATCATATTTAAAATACGTACAATTGGGTCAAAATATGCTAAAAACCCAAGAAAAATATTATAAAATGACATGAAATTCTAAAGGTTAACAATGATCAATGAGCAATTCATTTGATTCATGGGAGGTACACCTGAGATTATGATGTTACTTGCCTAAAACGATTAATATTTATGTTCATATTGTGTATTATTGCCAGTTTTGGATCTTATTGCATTTCATGCTTGATTTCTTATTGAAACTATGTTCTGTTAATGTCTGCTGATAGTTGAGGACAGAGGCCTTTAGGTGGTTGGATGACTGATGGATTTATCTATGTGATGAGGGTAGTCCATTCATACCCTAAGCATTACCTGTTTCTTTTTCCAAGTTAGTGCAGTGGGGTCACCTCTGGCTATTCTTTTAGTTTTTTTTTTTTTCTTGTGCTGCCTTTCTTCCATAAGTGAATATAGGTAGGTTCTTTCAAGTTTAGAAGGAAAACTGTTCTTTAGCCCTATTTTAATTGTATTCCACTTCATTTTGTGTATTATTTAGTTAATAAAGGGCAAAAATACATATTAAATCAAGGTAAAATGACCACTTATCACTGGTCTTCTAGATATCTTATTTTATTTGATACAATGCTCCATTACTAAAATACTGAAAATAAACCCTAAATATACTAAACCTGGAAAATCAAATTATTTATTTTCCATAATAGACAAAATAATCGAATCTTAGTTGGATCGTTGGATGGCACTAAACTTGGAATATATAATTCATGACGAGCCAACCAAGACTGTAAACTCGGTATATATAAGGAAGACCAAGACTCTTTAGACCCAAAAAAATAAAAAAAAAGAAACCAAGACTAGATCCCTTGATGTTTGTAAACTTGTAATATTGAGATCATCATAGTGACCAAAATATCAAATTAGAAACATTTGCCTCCGTTTTCTTCCTCTTATTCAAATCTCATGTTTTCTTGAAATGATTCCATGAGAAAAAATATCATTCAGGGACCACTGAGATCAATATTTAATATCAATCAAGGACCAAAAGATTTTAAAATATCATTGCAGGACCAGATGACTGATTTGAAAATAAGATAGATGGGAAAAGAATATAATACCCATGCTTTTTTTAAATTGACAAGTAGTCATGTGTTAATTAACAAGTACTCACTCACATTTAATAAGAAACCATTCATTAATTGAGAATTTCAAGAATCTAAGAGAGCTTGAATGTGGGAGAAGGAATAAGTAAAGGTCATGTTTCAACAAGTAACCGTTTGTAATTAACAAGTATATATTTGCATTTAACAAGAAGCTATTCGCCCATTGACAAGTTCAAGAATATAAAAGAGCTTAAATGTGGAAAGGAACAAGTGAAAGTCAAATTTCAACAAGTAGTCATTTGTTAATTAACAAGTACTCACTCATATTTAACAAGAAACCATTCATTAATTGACAATTTCAAGAATCTAAAAGAGCTTGGATGTGGGAAGGAACAAGTGAAGGTCATGTTTCAACAAGTAACCATATGTAATTAACAAGTATACATTTTTCATATAACAAAAAGCTATTTGCCAATTGAAAAGTTTAAAAATTTAAAAGAGCTTGATTGTGAGAAGAGACAAGTGTAAATCATATTTTAATAAGTAGTCATTCGTTCATTAACAAGTATTAATTCACATTTAATAAGAAACAATTCACTAGTTGACAATTTTTTTTTTAAAAGAAGAGAAGAAAACTAGGGGTATTATAGTCTTTTCTCATGTAAAATTATTTTTAAATCAATCTCATAATCTTATATGGATATTTCAGAATCTCTTGGTCTTTGTTTGATATTAAATGCTTCAATGGTCCTTGAATGATATTTCCCTTTAAAAATATTTCAAACAGTACTGATATTCCTATTTGCCCCTCACAAATACACAATCCCTGAGAACAAGCCTCTACGAGATTTATATATTACTTGCTCGTTTCTTTTCTCCCCGCTGGCAGACTTACTATTCCGCAAAATTAGTTCGCACCACATGCAATGTATCTTTCTCACGACTTATTTCACAGATTTGTTATGAAACTTTCTATCACAATAGTACCCAAGCTATTCACAAGAGAAATGTTATGGACAAATTTTTGAAAGTAAATTCCCTTACTAACCTTGGGGGAAAATAGTACTTTCTACAACTGAAAAAATAATTCAAACAAAAAACTGCCAGTCTGCCAGCCCTATATCTACTGACGTACGTTTCTAATATTGGAATAATTTATAACGGCCAAATTTAAATCGACAGCACTTGGAATAATTTATAATGGCCGGCTTGACTCTCATTATTTATATAATTTTAAAAACTTATAATATTAAATTAGATTGTCCAAATTAGATATATACTACCCAAATCAATTGGCGATAAACATCTTTATTAAAAATTATATATTTTTAATAAATTTTAATTTAATAAATATAATAAAAAATATAAAATAAAAACTTTAAATTTGGACAGTTCAAATTAAATTCTAGACAACTCAGATCTTCTCACCCCTGCTGATGATGCTCATTGTGGTGATGACTGCCGAAGCTTGCAACTTGTCGGATACGTATTCAATGCTCATCAGGATTGATGAGCACTGCTGGCTCATCGCCTATAAGGTGATCTGGACTGTTCATTTTCTCCCCAAATGACCTATTTCGCTTATTTTAAATTGTTTTTTAAAATATTTTTAATATTATGTTTATCAAATTAAAAATATATAAAATTATAAAAAAATTAATATTAAAGTTGGACTATCCAGAGTATATGTAGATGGTCAATTTGTAAAAATTATAAAAAAAGTTTAATATTAAATTGTACCTTTGAGATTATATCTGTACTGTTCAGAGTATATTTGAAAAGTTAATTTATAAAAATTATTAAGAAATTAGTATTAAAATGAGTCATCCAAATTGAATTTGTACAGGCCAAATTAGTGATAAACATATTAATTGAAGATTTCTACATTTTTTACATAGTTTTGTTTAAATAAATATAAAACAAAAATAAAAACCTTAAATTCTGAACTATCCAAATTCCATTAGGGGTGATGACTAGTTGACTACCATGGCATCCGTGCTCTAATAAGAATAAAAAATAGTCCAAACTTAATATTAAAGTTTTTTTAAAATTTTATATATTTTCATTTTTATAAATATAATATTAAAAAAAAATTCAAATCAACAATAAAGATCATTTGAGAAAGAAATGAATGGCACAGATCGACGCGCTGAATGCGGATCCCTGCTTTCATTGGTGCGAACACATGGAAATTGAGCACCACGAGCAACTTGTACTGATCCTTAGCAATACAAATTTTGTTTTATATAATCTATTATATAGTAAAATTTGATGTTAATTAAAATAATCTCCCTTGTATAAAAATAGATGAATGAGGTTCATGATGAAACTATAATTAATAACCCATGTGCAGTCACTTTCAACCTTTATAATCGCAGCCGTTCATCTTCCTCTCCCTCTCTTCGTTTAACCCATCGTGCCTAAATAACATAGTTGCTGCCAAAAATGCAACACCTCGCTTGGTAAAACATTTTTAAACAACATCCACTGTGATAATAAAATATTGATGTTGGAAATATTGATGATGTTGGAAAAGGCACATTGGCAAAACAAGGATACCCCACAATTATAATCAACCTCTATAACAACACCCTCGTCGTCGTCGTCATAAATCACAAATCCAAAACAATATATATATCATGAATCACAAATGCTAGGACCTCAGGCCCGTCTAGCTACTAGCTCTCAATCCAAAACAATATTGTATTATACATACATATATACATATATATATTGGTCATGATCCAAAACAATACATTTAACAGTCATCCAAGCAATAATTCAAACATGGCATACAACAGTTGCCTCAAGTCTCTGCTTGCTTCCCCCTCGCAGATCCCAATCCTTCGCATGAAATTATTATAAAATGCATGCAGACATGTTTTAGAGATACTTCGGCTAGTTGGGGAAAATAAAAGAATAGTAAATAAATAAATATTAATTAAATAATAAATCATGTAATGTAAATTGTATAACTATATAATGTCATTGCATATATGCAAATGCCATCTTATACCATCCTTATTATTTACGAACCCATGAGTTGTTAGAGCCAAATAAAATCTTTTCATATGATCAGACCTCACCAAGCTCATTAATGGTGAGATGCAACCTAGCCAAAGGTGCAAAACTCAACACTGATCCATGGATTCTCTCTTTTTTATGACCCATAAAGGTGTCATATGTTCCAAGGAATGACTCCAATCCCAGCAAAAGGAAGGAAAAACACCAAGGGGCCTAAGAATGTGAGCCAACCACTAGGTGCCTAATGGTGGCAAACCATGTGGTCAAATGGATCAATAATCATCACTTCAAGACTTCCAACAACAGCCTCCATCCCAAATAAACACAACTCATATAAATTCAGCATATACAACTCATGGTAGTAATTACAATCATCATAAACGCTCAACAATTTTGCTTCCAAATCAAATGATATATTCTCATTTTTCAAAAATTTATGCACATATTTAATTATCAATACAACATCCCACTTAACCAAAAATTTCTCATAAAATCATATTATTTTGAATATACATTGCATCTTATATATTCCACCCTGAAACAAAATCAAACATGCGAGGTAAATTAAATGTGGTTTCCTTTAATCAAGAAAAGAACAAAAAGAGTTACCCTTACAAACGCCTTAGCTGAAGGGCGCAAATTACTGAACTTAGTCTACAAAATCATATGAATTCTCATAAATACCAAATAAATCGGCAAAGTCGTTCTAAACCAATTTAAATTATAGCTTTCCCCAATAATCACATGATTAACCTCAAATTAATCCCTTTGGGCTCCTCATTCATCGCCTCAAATTTCCCAAAAATACAAAAATCCAATCTAACAATATCTATACCAATCGAACCGTTTTCTCAACACTAATCCGTCCAAACAATCCTCTATCAACTGTAATCACCATCCAAATCAACAATCATCAACAATTAGAACCTAGCTAGGACTTGCGCTCTAATATGTTCGAGAACCTCAAATCAACAAGATAAACCAATTAAACACTTTAGGAGTCCCTAGGTAGCTTAATCATAATCATTAAACCAAGATTAATTGGTAGAAACCTCGAGGAATTCAGAACCCTAACCCTTACATCAATTATCAACCTCAAATAACCTAAAACATAGAAAAGGGAAGTGGATTAGAGCTTAGAATCATTTACTAGAGAGTTGAGAGGCCTCAATCTGTGCTCCAAAACTCCAACTCAACGAACCCTAGCTCTCTCTCTCCCCCTCTTTCTTCTCTTCTAATTATGTCATTTGATAATTTCTAGAAAAAGTTGATATTGAAGTTATCTACACATGGCATAAATTGGATCTTGAAGTTAACACATAAGAACCAAGATATAAAGCCAAAATCTCTTCTAATCTTTAAATCCAAGCTGAACCTCCACCAAAATCCATGCACTAGCACACCTAATGCTTCCAAGTACTCCTAAAAAGTCCAAAATGACAGCCTTAGTTGAACATGACCTTTCTAGACTCTAAAACCCTAACTTTATCAGCCAAAAATTGTTCACCTTTGCACCAGATTTCTTTATCTTAATACCTTCCAGAGCATCACTTAATGTCCAAAAATGTCCCCAACATAGCCTTGAACCAAAATGTCAATAAATTGGCTTGACAATATCAAAATAGATCCATGGTGTGAATTTCCAAAACAATATATGCAATTTCCTAACTTGAGTATTGAAATTATGTGCAATTGGTTCAAAATATATTAAAAATCCAAGAAAAATGTGAAAAAATGACATGAAATTCTAGAGGTTATCAATGACTATAGTGTGAGCTTTTCATTCAATTTATGGGAGATACACTTGAGATTATGATGTTACTTGCCTAAAATGATCTAGACTTCATTTGTTTGTTCTAAAACTATCTATGCAAGCCTATTTAAATTGAACTATGGTTCCTAGTACCATGCGTTTCATTATTGTGGCATAACAATTTTCAAGGGAACATGTAAGTAGAGCCAAGGGGGAAGCATGCTATGGCTTGAGGCTAGTTATTGTAAAGCCTTAAACTAGTTATTTATGTTTATGTTGTGTATTATTGCCAAGTTTGGATCTTATTGCATTTCATGCTTGATTTCTTATTGAAAATTTTTACGGTTAATGCTTGCTGATAGTTGAGGACAGAGGCCTTTAGGTGGTTGTATGACTGATGGAATTTATATATGTGATGAGGGTAGTAGTCATTTCATACTCTTAAGCATTACCTGTTTCTTTTTTTAAGTTAATGCAGTGGGGTCACCTCTGGCTATTCTTTTAACTTTCTTTCTTTCTTGTGTTGCCTTTCTTCCATAAATGAATATAGGTTTTTTTGAGTTTAGGAGGAAAAACGTTCTTTAGCCCTATTTTAATCATATTTAACTTCATTTTATGTATTGTTTAGTTAATAAAAGGGAAAAATACATATCAAATCAAGGCAAAATGACCACTTATAACTAGTCTTCTAGATATGTTATGTTATTTGATACAATGCTCCATTACTAAAATACTGAAAATAAATCTTAAATATCCTAAACCTAGAAAATCAAATTATTTGTTTTCCATAAGAGAAACACAAAATAATCGAATCCTAGTTGGATCGTTGGACGGCACTAAACTCGGAATATAATTCATGACGATCCGCGCAGGACGGTAAACTCGATTTACGTAAAGGAGACCAAGACTCTTTAGCCCAAAAAAAAAAAAAAAAGAGGACCAAGACTATATCCCTCGATGTTTGTAAAATTGTAATATTGAGATCATCATAGTGACCAAAATATGAAATTATAAACACTTGCCTCCGTTTTCTTCCTGTTATTCAAATTTGATGTTTTCTTGAAATGATTCCATGAGAAAAAATATCAGCCAAGGACCATTGAGGATCAATATTCAATATCAATCAAGGACCCAATGATTCTGAAATATAGTTGCAGGATCAGGGGACTGCTTTGAAAATAATGTTAGATGGGAAAAAAAACTATAGTAACCATGCTTTTTTTAAATTGACAAGTCATTTGTTAATTAACAAGTAGTTACTCACATTTAACAAGAAACCATTCATTAATTAACAAGTGCAAGAATATAAAAAAAGCTTGGATGTGGAAAGAAACAAGTGAAAGTCATGTTTCAACAAGTAACCATTTGTAATTAACAAGTATTCATTTGAATTTAACAATAAACCATTCTCTAGTTGACAAGTTTCATAATCTTTTCCCATCTAAAATTATTTTTAAATTAGTTCCATAATCCTGCATTGACATTTCAGAATCTCTTGGTCCTTATTTGATATTAAATTGCTTCAATGGTCCTTGAATGATATTTTCCTTTTAAAAAATTTCAAACAGTATTGATATTCCTGTGTGCCCCCTCACGAATACACAATCCCTGAGAACAAACCTCTACGAGATTTAAAAATTAGTTCGCACCACATGCTATTATCTTTCTAACGACTTATTTCACAGATTTGTTATGAAATTTTCTATCAAAATAGTACCCAAGCTGTTCACAAGAGAAATGTTGTGGACAAATTTTTGAAAATAAATTCTCGCACTAATCTTTTGGCGGAAAATACTACTTTGTAGAACTGAAAAAATAATTCGAACAAAAAACTGCCAGTCTTTCTTTATCTACTGACGTACGTTTCTAATATTGGAATAATTTATAACGACCAAATTTATATCGACAGGACTTGGAATAATTTATAATGACCAGCTTGACTCTCATTATTTATAAAGAGAGAAGACCTAGACGAGATCTCTCGATCTACAATATAATTAAGTCATTAATAAATGAGCCAGACGTAGGATACAAACACATAATTTTTTTTTTCAAAAAGAAAAGTAATATAAAAATTTGTAGCCCGCCGGTGGGGGGTCTATAAATACCATTCACGCCAACGAAGGAAGAGCACACAAGCAATCCCTATCTCTCTCTCTCTCTATCTCTCTCTCTCTGATCATTTGTCTGAGACCTTCATTGCTGGATAAGTAATGGAAGTAACAGCAAAGCTACCACCTCCATCAGCTGGGAAGGTTGTCACTATTCTCAGTATTGACGGAGGTGGGGTTAGAGGGATCATACCTGCTATTCTACTTATGAAACTAGAGGAGGAGTTGCAGGTACGTACATTGTTATAATAGTATGTAAATCTGGGTCACTCGTCTGTTGAGTTAAGATATGATTTTCTCTATTTTTATTTGATTCAGAAAGTTTCTGGGCATGAGAATGCGAGGATCGCAGACTATTTTGACGTGATCGCGGGAACTAGCACAGGTGGAATCATCACTGCAATGCTCACAGCCCCAGATGGGGTCCATCGTCCTATGTTTTCTGCTCCACAAATCAAAGATTTCTATAGGAAAGAATCCCCAGAAATTTTCCCCCCAAAGAAGTACGTAAATTTCAAATTTGCATAACTAATTTTCCTTGAAAGTAGTTTGGTGATGAGAAACCCAAGTACTGTTTAAGGTTTTAATTGGTCAATTTTGAATCTTTCATATGGTACTCACGTAATCCTCTTCAATATTGTTTTATTCAAGTTGGTTCAAATCTATCTGGAACTATCTCTACAAGCCCAAGTACAATGGAGAGTATTTACATAGTGCAATACAGTTCTATCTGGAAGGAAAAGGACTACATGACACATTGACTAAGGTGGTAATCCCAACATTCGATATGAAACAAGTCCGACCCACTATTTTCTCAAGCTTGAAGGTATAAATATAATGATCGCGTTCATTATCCACTACAATTCATTTTTTTAATATGGCTATCAGACTGAATTAAATTTAAGCATTATCAAGTTTAATTGGGAGTAACTCTCCCAAAGATATGGTTTTAGCATTTACATGAACTCGAACTTGAGCCCAATACCTCGTGTTTAAGCGACCATACCTCATTTTATTTGGACTCATGAATGTTAGTTAATTCATCCTCAAGTATTGATATTCTCCCTGTTTATTGTAAGCATTTTGTAAAATGTGAAGAACAATTAATAGATTTAACCTAAAATGATTCCCAGAAAAAAGGGGAAATTATGTGAATTAATTTTGGAAATGTAAATTTGGGGGAAAATATTTTGGAATATCAACTAATAAAAACAGTTTTTTTTTGTTTATGTGGATTACTTAAAAATGTTGGATAATAATAAGCCGGGGGAGTATCATGACTTTGGACCATGCACCCATGTTAAAATTATGTGTACAGGTATTTTATTTCAAAAGATATGAAAATTTTTGAAATAAGTAAAATTTTTTATGATTGTATTTTCTAAAATGATCATCAAAAGTTGATAATTAATAAACTTATATGGATATGGACGATATGCAGCTCCCTGGTGGCTTAGACGCCCAGCTATCAGATATTTGCATTGGAACTTCAGCTGCGCCAACCTATCTACCACCTTATTATTTCAAAGATGATGAAACAGAATTCAGATTGATGGCGGTATCATAGCCAATAATCCTGTAAGCTAATATATATGTTAATTTATTATATGTAAAACTATGACATGTATAATTTGTTAAATTTGAATGGACTTGGAAACATTGCAGGCATTAATTGCTATAAGTGAGGTGACACAACAAATAACGATGAAGAATCCTGATTTCTCAACCTTTGAACCAAATGACTATACGAAAATCGTGCTGGTGGCTTTCGGAACTGGATTCCTGAAAGCCAATGTTTACAATGCCAAAGATGCACAGAAGTGGGGTATTTTGAAATAGGCTAAACCTAGCATTGAATTTGCACTTGATGGAAGTCAGGACCTTGTTGATTATCATCTTGCCTCTGTTTTTCGTGCCCTTGGAGCTGAGAGCAACTACCTTCGAATTCAGGTACATCCGTCATCTCAGATTTTATCATCCACACTTCAGCAATCGAAAGTCTTATATTGGATAAATTTTGGCTTCATAATTAATATATAATAAAAAAGAAGGACCCATAAACTTGAGGCTTGAGATTTTGAATTATGATGTGGTGTTCTTTGGTATTAGAGCTAGGTTTCGCCAAATTCAACTTGAAAGCCTGTTATTATGCACACATTTGAATAAACCATTTCTTTTATTCATATTCTGCAGACGGATGTATTAAGTGAAAATATGGCTGATTTGGATTGTGCCACTGAGAAGAACTTGGGTGATCTTGAAGCTTTGGCAAATAGTCTGTTAAACCAAACTGAGACGAGGATGAACTTGGACAACTTCAAGCTTGAACCTATACCCGGTGGTCCAACAAATGCAGAGGCTATTCAAAAGTAAATATATACACACGCACACAAAACACATAGCCCTAACAAGTAGCTTATTTCTTTTAGGTTTACTTGCAAAACTTGAAACCCTAGCTAGTCAAACAAGAATCTTACTTTGGCATCTTCAATATATAGTTCTTAATGTCTGGTTATTGAGTCTCTTTTTTCTTGTTTTGTTATCGATGCAGGATGGCTGAGATACTTGTCAATGAGAAGAGAGAACGTCTGGCAAATATAAGCACTCAATAAGTAAAGTCGTTCTGCAATGTCATTATATATGGCATTAAAATTGGCAATATTGGAGTCAATAATTAAACTCAGTTTGTGATTTCGTTAAGGCTTTAATAATGTGGTTGTGTTAAGTTGATTGTTGTGTGGTTTAATGATTGTATAATGGCTTGAGAGAATAAGTAGCCATCCTCTTGGGTCCAACTCTGTGGTAGCTACCTATTTATTTCAGTTGTGCGGTGCTGTGGTTTGAGGATGTTGTACCCTATTCTAAATTTGAATGCAATAATGCAAAGCCTATATTGTGTGTCGGGTTGATATATATATATATACTCCTTCTAGTCCAAAATATAAACTTTTTTCCAATTAATGTTGGTCTAAAGTATAAGTAATTTAGTATTTGTAATAATTATTTTTCCCATTTTATTACCCTTTATATTTATTAATTTAGATTCTTGTATCAATGAATTTATGACCTTCTTACCCATCATAAATTGGAATTAGGGGTTGAAAGGAAAAAATATATATTTTCATGAGAATAAGGATTTTATTGATTTATGAAATATTGTTAAAAGCTACTTATATTTTAAATTGGAGGGAGTACATATTAGAAAAGTTTGATATATAATTATAACCCCCTAATTGAGTATAAAAATGTATCAATATATTAAAAAAAGAATTCAATAATAAATGTATGAAAAATTGTTCAGATTAACCAAATAAATTAATAGAAATCTTATCCTAAATTTATAAGGGGGAAAATCCGTTGGAATCCATATCATTGGATCATCTTATTTATTATTAGTATTTCATTAACCTTTTTGTTTTTTGGAGCCCTTCTCATGAATTATTTAGTTTCAAAATATATAAATAACATGAAAATATATTCAATAATTTGATTTTGAATTATTTTGATAATTTTAATTTTAATATAACTTTTTTCCTTCAAATTACTTTTACAAAGATAAATACTAATTACATTGAACACTATACATTATGACACAAAGGTATTATAGCTACTACAATATTTGCTTATTTTCTTTTTGAAAAAATATAATTTTAAATTCCTGCACTTCACTCGAGTTTTACTATAGGTCTCTATACTTTTTTTTTTTATATAATTAGGTCTCTATGCTTTTATTTTTTGGTGTTCTAGGTTCCTCCATGAGCAATATTATAAGAACTTAGGACACTGAAAAAGTGCAACGACCTAGAATATTGAAAAAAAATATATGATCTATAGCAAAACTCGAGTAAACTACAGGGACTCAAAGTTATGTTTTTCCTTTCTTTTTTCTTTGTTATCTCATGTTCATTCAAATATAACAAGTGATGATATTTTATTTCTCAGTTTTATCTTCTCTCAATTTTCTTGAGTTGAAAATAAAGTAAATCTTTTATAAGTATTTTTATTATATATAAATACAAATCTAGATACATGATTTTAAAAACCATGCATGCTTATTGGATTCGTTTAGGAAATAGTTTTTCTTCCAAAATTTTAATCCTATATTTAAATGTGCATAAATGAGAAGTTAGGCTTGGTTTGAATAGGAAAAATTGGAGGAAAATAATGAACAAAAAACTAGAAAGAAAAACTTTTAAAAACATTGAAATTTAATGACTTGTTCATCACCGGGGAAGGGATAGGGCTGAGAATAATGTCCACAGAGGACTATAGTCTTAAAAAATAATATACAATTTATAGAAAATATCAAAATACCATTCTCTTGCATTCTTTTTCAGAGTTCAGATTATAGAAAATTCCTGATGACTTCTGAATACCAATACAAAAAAAAAAAGAATAACATTTTGATATTTTCAAATACATGTTATGCTTTCAAGATTATGGTCCTCTTTCCATGTTTTATTTTCCCTTCTGTCACAATCCTCCCATGTGACAATGTTTTTTCTTTGGGGAATCAACAATGGTGGAAATAGGTTGGTTCGAGGCATACAATTAGTATATATGTATAAATACAAATTTAAAATTATTAATTTTTTTTTGGTAAAGTATCCTACTAATTCCCATTCCTATTATAGGATGTACTTTAGAAATATTTTTTTAATCCTTAATATAAAGCATGTGATAGGATATTAATTACATTTTTTCAATGTTACTCTTATTTAAACTCATTAAATATGAAATAGAATATAATACAAATTTTAAAAAGCTTCATTTAAACATGGATAATACTTAAAGTTTATTCTATTTCAAACAAAATTAATGACTTTATCATATTTTATTGATTCCAATGAAATGTTAAATAGATATGCTTTATAATAAGGACAAAGGGAGTACATTTTAGACTAACACTAGTATATCACTCGTGCATTGCACGGGATGTTATTTTTATAACTTCTAATGGTTAGATGGTAAAAATATTTACGTATGGAGTAATTATATGGCTAAAATAATAATAAGACGTAACTAATATGTAAATGATCAATATTTAAGAATGACGGTGAAAAAATCATGGTGATGATGTGTTAGGTAAATTTTAATCATTGTTTGATCTAAAGTAACACATATTGTATATGAATGCAACCACTTATTACACCAAATAAAGAGTCAACAAAAAAACAAATTAAGGCATCTTAATGAATAGGCGATTGTCATGCATCAGTTAGATTATTGAAAATCTCCCTATAGACTATGTTCGATGTAACATTTGTGGGCTTACCATCTTTATCAAGGATTAATATCTTTGATGCTTTCCCACTTCGCACTTAAGATATAGCCATATATAGCTAGCCATGTGTAAAGACAAGTCTTGGTAAATACCGCCCAACATTAAGTAAACTCTAACCTTGGCTCTTGTTTATGGTCATAGTGAAAGACAATATAATTGGAAATTGTCTCTTGTGAAGAGTGAAATGGCAGTTGAGAGTCAGAAGGTGACATATCAATCCTTAGAATATAGAACTTTGTCCCAACATTTGATCCTAAAATTATTTGTGCTTCTAGAATATGCTTTCCTACTTGGGTGACAATTAGACACATGCCATTACAAAGACCAAGAGATTTATCAATATTTCTTAAAAGCATAATAGGAGCTCTAGCTTTAAGTATCAGCTCATGGTTTGGGAGGACAGACATTGATATTGAGTTTAAAAACTTAGTGGAATATAAGTCATCTATTGAGTCAATATTTCTATCTTGCTTGCACACACTATCTGAGCTTAAATATAACACTTCATCTTTAGGAATCATAGATAGCATATATTGATTAACCTTATTGGCTATAGGCAATGTGGGTGCTAACATAGCCCTATCTCTAAAATAGGACAAGTCATTGAGATGACTAAACATTTGGATACATAGAATCAACTTTTCATTTTATAAGTTCCCCAGAACATTGCAGTAAAATGCCATTTGGAATGGTGATTTTTGCCCCTCCATCATTATTCTCTACAATCATTCCATCTCTATAGCAATGATCTATTGTGCAAAATCATTAAGCTTGTTATTTGTATGGGAAGAATTTGTTAGCAATAGTCTTACGTTCTTAGTTAGAGTCATTAGTATGCAATCCTTCCATATATAGGATGAGTTAATGGATGCAAAAATGATGTCCTTCCACCCATCTCTAGTTATCACTAGAAGTATTTGATGAAAATCCCTATAAAAAAACTATAACCTTACCACCAAATGGCATGGCAGCCACCAAACCATTTTAAAACTTTAGGATATCCCTCAGTGTTTTGTCAACAATGATTAAAAAACCGAACGAAATCGGACAATCAAACTGTCAACCAGTCAGGCTAACAGTTTGGTTGAGCCAAAAAAACCATTTGGGTAGTTAAGCCAGATTGACTTGCTTTGGACCGATAGTCGGACCGGGAACGAATCTAATTTTTAAAAACTAGACTGTTCAAAAAAATGCTCTTTTTCTTTTTTCTACAAAAATTTTTGTATCAATTTTTTTTTTAGAAAATGACCAATTTTTTTAATCATTTGATATTATGTTGTATCATATGGCTTGTTAAGTCATAATAAACTTAAAATATTTGATTTTAGTTTTAAGTTAAGTAGCAATTTCATTTTTATTTCTTATGTTTAGATTATTATATACATATATAATTTTTTTAATTTAATTATTATGTCATCAATTCAACCCTTGGTCTAACCTGATTGGACCATGTGAATCATGAACTATTAACACTTTTTGGTTCAATATTCGATCCAATTTTAAAAATCTTGTTTGTCAACTACTTCAAAGCAATACTTTCTTGCCATAGGTGTCTCATCCTATATTATTAATGAGGCGTGACCTATCAACTTGTGAGATGACTACCTTGTTTTATGTTGCAAACTGAATCTTCATGAATTGCAAGAGATATACAAACTGAGAGTATGTGGTTCTTCCACTAATAAGGTTATTCCACTTGATGCAACATTTAGAACAATCCTGCCACTTGATCTTAGAGAGGTTGACAAAGTGTTTCAAATATAGGTTTTACTAGTGCCACCATAACCATACACAAGACATAAATATAAATTGCCATTGGGGCTGAAATTAAAAACTATACCTCCCTCTCACACACAATGAAGTTAAAGTTTCCAATCTTTGCAATTGATTGAACCTTTCACAAAATCTCATACATCCTCACAACACGTAGCTTGATAGATTGGGAGTAGTGACCTTACTCTAGCTTCGAAAGCAACTAAACATTGATGCAGGAAACCATGATGAACTGAGTGGCAAGTAATGACAAACAATAATAATGTGTACAATGCTTAAAAATTAGACAAAGGCTAATGGTGTATCTACTATTTATATAGACTTGCTGTAGCTATTCAAGTTAGGCGTGCATATAATATATATAATATAAGGAATGTGCATAAACTACCTAAAACATAAACTACATAATATGCATAATATACACATTTATCATTTAATTTATTTGACTCAATTAAAAAATTTCCAATTATCATAAACTACCTAAAAAAATTCCAATTACCTAAACTTCCTAAAATGGTCCAAATCACCGTGAGAAATCTCCAAAAAGTTATTTTATTATGATTGTTTTATTATGGTCAAAAACTTCCTAAATTACGATTGTTTAGTCATTTGATGTTAAATCCTAAAATTATTGATCAAAATAAAATGGATTCAAGAATTCAATTTGCTCACAAATTTATCCCATGATTATACTTTCCATAACTTGAAGAATGAAATCACAAAATTAATTCACTTTATCCACACACATTAAATGCATGTATTATGTTTTCAAACAATGAATAATAATTATCATTGAGAAATTATTTAACCTGCGTACACTTGTCATCACTGGAGAAAAACATGGAGCTGATATGGCTTCATAATAAGCTGACACGTGTGCTTGGGGTTCCTGATTTTATGCAGATATATATATATATATATATAGATTAACTAATAGAAAGTGCCTTATATTTTGGACATTTTGGAGTAAGTACTTCTAACTATCTCACCCAAATTAATAAGAAATAGTTAAATCATTAAAATAGTCTAAAAATGAAATAACTCTTTTGGTTTAATGCTACTTAAAAAGTAAGAATTAAAAAGAGAGGAAAAGTTCTTAGAACTTGTAATAAAGAGTGATTTTTAGAAAACAGCTAATTAATGTTTCGTTTTTCAATCCAAAGTAACTAATTTATGTAATCATTAATTTATTTTAAAAAGTGACTAATATATAGAATCGAATGAGTGCAAGATAACTTTTAAAAATGCTACTTGATCCAATATAGGATAATATGTAATATTTACGGGGTTTTTTTTTTCATTCTCACCTTTCTCTCAATGATTATTAGTCTGACTTTAATTTTTTTTTATTGCATTGTGTTATTGGATTTTTTAACTCCAAGACGTCACTTAATTTTGATCATTTATTGCATTGAAAGGTAAAATTGAAAGATTAAGATTTCTTCCATCACGGTTTGCAATATACTTTTAATTTGCAGGTGATTTTTTGTTCCAAAATACAAGATATTTGATGAAAATAAGATTTTGTTAATTGTATTTGTTCTAATATTACCCTTCCCTTCTTATATTCTTCCACTATCTCTATTTATTCAATGTTTCACAAATAATGATATATTAAAGAAAGAGTATTTTTAAAAATTTATATTTTTGTTTTTGAGATTGTAAAGTGTAAATTTTATTAGTATACATAATTTTTTTAAAAATATCTTACAATTTGGAATCGAGGGAGTTACTTTTAACAAAAGAATATAAATACCATTCTTTGAAAAAGTATGAATTACTTACTTTTATCCTATATTTTCTTTGATCCTATTTATCAGTAAGTATACTTTTAAGTTCAAACATGCTTTATCAAAACTAAGGAATACTTTAAAAATCATTAATCCTCTCTAAAGGTATAATAAGTTTTTAACTTTGTTCTTATTAAATATACATTCTTTAATTATATATTCTCTTACACTCATAGGTGATAAAAAGGACATTTTGTGATAAAAAAAATCAATGATATGCCTTATAGTTAAGATAAAAAAATATTTTCTCTACATCTTATAAATAGGAGCTAGAAGAGCACTCCATCCGGCCATAATATACGATATTTGTAACTAGTTCATAGTTCTAAAAAAATTAGATAAAATCTTAATCTCTTAGAAAATTTTATATATTTTCAATTTTTAATTATACCCTTAATGAATACCCTATATAAGTGGCTTGATAATCGCAATTGAAATTTAAATGTATCATTTTTAAAAAAAATTAATAAATGAAGTTGTAGTATAATTAGAAAATAAATATAAAGATTACTAAAAATTTCTCCATACATGAGTAGTAGTATTGAAGAAAAAATAATAAATGAAATAGTAATTTAATTAAAAAATTAAAAAATTACTCCATGCTAGGGATTATTATACTTAAGAATGGTACGCTAGCATGAATGCAGGTGAACGTGTGGAAATCATGCACCACGTGCAACACGTTCAGCCTCTGTGCTTATCTGCCTAGATTTTAATTTCATATTTGAAGTTTTTATTTTATATTTTGAGTAAACCAGTGACTACCCATCCATGTTGCTAAAATTACAGGGACAACTCTTTTACTTTTAAAACATACACTTTAATTTAATCCTTAATATCGTTAGGAATACTTTATTAAAGAATCTAAAATAATTAATTTTTTATTTGTAGTTATGTAAAAAATTTTAAATTATTAGTTTGTCCTTATGATCTAATTGTTTCCCACTCTCCCAATAAAAACTTTAAATAATTAAGATTTTCAATATTTAAAATAAAAAATTTAAATTTTTCTTAAAATAAAAAAATGAACACAAATCAGTGAGTAATTTATTATATTAACTTATTATTTTATAAATTTTTTGATGAAAATATTTTTAAATTTTTTGAACTGCACGTTTGAGTATTATTTTAGCCAATTTATATATTTAATATTTTTAAAATTACCAAATAAATCTATTTACATAATAAAAAATTTAAAATATACATGAACAAGTAAAAAAATATATATGCATTAGTTTTTTAAATATTGACATTATTGTCCTGTTGTTAAAAGACCAAAACGACCCTGGCAAATCACATTTGAAAATCCAAAAAAAAAAAAGGTTCAAGTAGAGGCTTTCATGGGCAGTGGAATGGACAAACAAAGAAGAGGAAGAATTGGCAGCATCAGCAGCTTTTTAACTTCTTGGCAACTTGAGGAGTAATCATGTGATACCAAGGAGACAACATACCCAGGGGACATCAGCGACAGCATTGGAGTTTCTGCGGCTTTGGGTTTAAGGTGCATTATTTGACACCCTTAATCTTCGTTTCTCTACTTGTTTAATTTATTTGGAAGTTTCTATTGTGATTTGTGGGGATTTTATCCCATGAACAATAAATTACAATTAATTTATTGGCAATGTTGAAATAGGTTGTGAACTTTAAGAAGTTTGGGTGGTGAGAAAGGATGGTGAAGGGGAAGCGGAATTAACAATCTACCTCTTTAACTCATTACTACCAACTTTAGAAAGTCCATATGTAGGTGTTATTTTGCATAGAAGAGGGAGGATGGGGAAGAAAGTGGCATGCCATCCTTCCAATAGGATAGATTTTAAAAATTAGATATTATGTCATATACCTTGGGTATAATTTCTTTTTGAATGCATACAAGCCCAAAATTTTTGTCAACTTCTTGCATATATGAAACCTGATGAATATGGACAAATACCTAACTTAGCTTTCGATTTGCACTTGTCCCATAACAAGACAATTAGTGAGTATAATATAGTTGAAACATATATAGGTTCTAAACTTCATGATGGTTGACACATTTGGTTAATGTAGGTGGGACTGTGAGATGGTTGCAAAGATGGCAAAATGAGAAGAGTGTAGATTAAGATAAACATACAATCATTCCTACATGACATGTTCAAGTTTCTCTCAAGTGAGTGAAGTTGTATGATTAAAATAAATAAATGTTTTGCAGGAGGATGCGACAAAGAAAAGGATGGAATTGGTTTGGTGGCTGATCACCCATAAGAAGAATAGATTGCAAGAGGCTAGCATTCATATCATTTGGTCAACAATCAAAGAAAGAAAAATAGATTGAGTATAATTATGATGGATTTTTTTTTTGTACATGTTCATGTCCATCAACTTGCTTTTATCTACATAGAAAAATAGATTATCTACCTTGTATTCAAAGTTTAGGAAATGAAGATTTGCATAAGATATTAATTGTTTATATCATATGTTATTATACATATATATTTGAATATTATTTTTGGTTATCATGAAAATATGTGTTACATACATAGGCTCTGCTATTACATGTATATACATATATATATTTGAATACCCTTTATAGTTAGTTATCTTGATGAGATTACAGGAGCTTAGTGACATTACTAACTGTTAAAATTTCAAGATATCTCAAATGATTATCATGAAAAACTAATATTTATTTGAATATACAACTCACTTATCTTGAAAATTAATGACACTAAGGCTTTAAAGCATTCTTAACCCATATGCAAGGTATCTGCAGCTGAATGTAATAAGTCGTCAGCCATATGCAATAAGTTTTCACATGTACCGACAAGGAATGTTGAGTTATTCATGATAACGATAGAGCATATTTGAATAAATGGCTACCCCAAGCCCTGAATGCAATATTTATTTGAATATACTGGTTAGTCATCCTAAAAAAATTTTGCATATGCACATGGGTTATCGCATTAGGGGAGATATGTTAAATATTTTTGGTCAGGTGCTTGTTCATGGAAGATGATTGCATTCACTTGAAGATGTCTGCATATACAAGAAAACCAATTGCATATGCTTGACAATGATTGCACCCATGATAAAATACATCTCAAGGAAGATAAATTGCATATACGGACAAATTAGTTGCATATAAGGAAGACTTTTGCATATGAGGGGAGCCTATTGCATCAGAGGGACATCTTTTGCATATGCATGGTCAATTGCTCATTCATGGAAGATGATTGCATTCGCTTGAAGATGCCTGCATATATAGGAAAATCAGTTGCATATTCTTGATAATGTTTGCACTCATGATAAAAACCACCTTGAGGAAGATAAATTGCTTATATAGATTAATTGGTTGCATATAAGGAAGACTTTTGCATATGAGGATAGCCTACTACATCAAAGGGAGATCTTTTGCATATGCATGGTCAATTTCTCATTCATGGAAGACGATTGCATTCCCTTGAAGATGCCTGCATATGCAAGAAAATTAGTTGCATATGCTTGATAATGTTTACACTCATGACAAAATCCACCTCAAGGAAGATAAATTGCATATACGGACTAATTGGTTGCATATAAGGAAGACTTTTGCATATGAGGAGAACCTACTGCATCAGAGGGAGAACATATGGATGGTCAATTGCTCATTTGTGGAAGATGATTGCGTTCACTTAAAGATGCCTGCTATATGGGAAAAGCAATTGTATATGCTTGATAATGGTTGCACTCATGACAAAATCCACCTCAAGGAAGATAAATTGTATATACAAACTAATTAGTTGTATATAGGGAAGACTTTTGCATATGAAGGGAGCCTATTGTATTAGAGGAAGATCTTTTGCATATGCATGATCAATTGCTCATTCGTGGAAGATGATTCCATTTACTTGAAGATGCCTCCATATACTGGAAAACTAGTTGCATATGCTTGATAATATTTGCATTTGTGACAAAATCAACTTCAAGGAAGATAAGTTGCATATATGAACTAATTAGTTGCATATAAAGAAGACTTTTGTATGAGGGGAGCCTACTACATCAGAGGGAGATTCTTGCATATGCATGGTTAGTTTCTTGCTCGTAGAAGATGGTTGCATTTTGTTGAAGATTCTTGCATATAAGACTAGTTGCATATCTATGATGTCATATATACTCGTGCATCCCATATACGGCCTTTGTTTTCAGAATATCATAATTACGTATTCGAATAACAAAAGGATATTTGTTCATTTTTCATGGAAATGCGTATTGATATTTTGAAAACGTGAATGGGTATTCTAAAAATTTGCTCATTTTCTATGAAAACACTAAAGGACATTCTAAAAATGCAAATGAATAATCTCAAAATGTAAATGGTTATTCTAAAAATTTACTCATTTTTCATAAAAATACCAATGGATATTCTAAAAATGTGAACGGATATTCCAAAAATTTGTCCATTTTTCATGAAAACACTAAAGGATATTTTGAAAATGAAAATGATTATTCTAAAAATTTACTCATATTTCATTAAAATACCTTTGATATTCTAAAAACGCAAACAGATATTCTGAAAATGTGCTCAGTTTTTATGAAAATATCAAAGGATATTTTGAAAAATTAAATGGTGATTTTGAAAACACAAAAGGATGTTGTTATATGTAAAGCTTAATCATACCAACTTAAAGCATAAAGAACAACAATTGAACACTAAAAATTGAATTGAATCCAACTTCATTTTATTAAAATGTAAAATTACAAAGGGTCCATCTTTTACAATTAAACAAGTCAATTGGCATTCCAATTGGCAAATAACACAACCCAAAACAATACTTCATTTATCATTATACAATAACATGTTCTTACATCTCTTAACAACATAAACTACATCACAATAAGATAATATAGAATCTTCTTCTAATTCTTTACATGGTTCAAGTTCTATCATTGCTATTTTAGCTTTACCAAGGCCCTTGTGGTTTGTCACTTGATAACTTCTAGAATTTCATATCATTTGAGCACATTTTCCCTGGTTTCTAATATATTTTGACACAGTTGTGTATATTTTTGCCTAAATTAGGAAAATTGCCTAAATTTGTGTATTTTACTTTAGATTTGCACGTTTGTTTTTAATTCAATACTTTTGAGATAATTTTATGTATTTTGGTTTAAGGTTTGGTTAGATGTATTTTTGGACCTTTGTTGATGCTTTTGGAAGGCTTTTAGATGAAAAAATCAAATGCAAAAAGGATAAGTTTTGTTAATTAAGAGAACGGTACAAAATAAGAAAAGTCATCCCAAAGTCGCGACTTTTATGTCGTGACAGTGAAACGAAGCTTTTTTTTTATCTAGTGAAGTTAGGTTTTTGGACTATATATCACCCATTCTCAATTTTGACTAAGATTCAGGACTTCTTGGGAGTATTTGGGAGCTTTGGGTATATTAGGGCATGGATTTTGGTAGAGATTAAGCTTGGATTTGAAGATTGGAAGAGATTTTGACTTTAAATCTTAGTTCTTCTTCTCCATTGATCTCCTTCCTTTCCTTTTGTTTAATGTTTGTTGCTGATATATTTGTATTTTCTCATGGGTTTTATGAATATTTGTAGCTAAACCCTTGATTCTAGGATTATTTTGAACCTTTGTATGGATTAAATATTCATTTCCCCTTTTTATTTGTGATTAATGATGTTATTATGTTGATTTTACTCCATATTTGATGCGTCTAGTTGATTGGCCATCAATTAGATTGTTGGCTGATAAGTTCCAATATTTTATTGAATTTATTGGTGTTTTTAATATAATTGGAAGTCATTTATTTGAATTTTTTTTAGCAAAAATATGATTGAGTGGATGATTGTGTGTGAAAATGGGTTTGAAAATTTGATTAAAAGTTAGTGGACCAATTCTATCATTTACTGTAGATTTTATGCATACAGGAAGGCCTAATTTTTGGGCCTAAAGATGAAAATTTCAAAGCTTAAGTCTAAGAAATTAAATCTGAAAAAAAAATCTAAACAGGTCATATTCACAGCAGTGAAAATGCATTTTGCTGTAGCAAAGCACAATTTTAGTAAAACACATAGTTTTGATCTTTAGCGAACTTTTAGGTTTTGAGCACCTCATTTTCAACCATTCTTCACCTCTAACAGTTGCAGAACATCTAGGGAGAGAAAAAGAAGCCAAAAGAGGGTTGGAGAAGCTTAGGTTTATTGAAAAATCAAGGGTTTCGCTCAAGATTACTCCATTTAAGCTTTTCTTCTCCATCTTTTCTTTATTTTGCTGTATATATTGTAATAACCTAAAAATTTTAAGAAAAAATTAAATATGTAATAATGTGTATTGATTATAAATATATTAATTCTTAGAACAAATATGTCAAGAAGGGAAGCTGGTGTAGTAGTAGTGGTGCAAGTATTCCTCTAATAGGTCCCAAGTTCGAATCTATTGGAAGCTAGAAGGAGAATTATTTTTGCCTTTTTTCTCTGTGAAATTACCAATCTGCCCCTCTCTCAAATCTGATATATTCTCTTCCTCCTCTTCAATTTTTCCAAAGACCTGTGACTAAGAGAGAGAGAGAAAGAGAGAAGCTCTAATGCTCGGTCCTTCTACTTCACCTTCACCTTCATCCTTTCAATTACAAACTTCACCAATGTGTTTGTTGCTGTTCCGTCCGGTACTGATCCAGCAACTCGTGGCTTCTGTTCCTTTCTTCTCCTCTATTCTAGCTTGTCAAAGCTCATTCTTCTGTGCTGTTGGTGACTGTATGGATGAGTGTAAGATGGTGCGATTTTTTTCTTCCTCTCCTTGTTCGTGCATTTGGGTTTATATGAAGGTATGTGGAGGATGAGTCCTTGATAAGAATTGAGGAAGGAAATCATTGGATTGGAATTTAGCAAGTAAGTGAATAGCACACTATTATTTTTCACTTAAAGTAGTCTGTTTTTGAAAATATTATATTTCCATATAAATTATTTTAACAACTACGATGATTACTATGTACTTTGTTAATTAAATCATTTTGGTTCTGAAAATTTTAAAATAATGGTGAAAGTTAATTAAATTATGGCATATGCATGTACTTTCTTTACGAAATATATTTTCAAGATCGATAGAGACATCTTTGTTTATTTTACTCTAGAAATTTTTGGTTACTCAACTAGTACAAGCTTATACATTTGCTATGAAACAATGTTTTGGCAAACTTTGAGATTTGAAATGATTCATGTGAGTTTGATATTCAGAACGCAAATTGTATTTAAAAATGATTATTTTCACATGTTTGAAAAATGATTTCACAAGGACTTTAGCAGAACACTGTCGCTAATGGTGGTTTCGTTAGCCTTTGGTGCACCTTGGTTAATGACTAGCTAGTTTGATTTTCATGAGCTTTGTTCTCACGTTTGTTATTCGTGAGCCTTGCATTTGCGTTTGTTTCATGGCCTTGAGCCGCGTTTGGTTATCTACCCTCGTAGACTGTGTGTCTACGTTTGTTTTGTGGTTTTGACCACGTTTGGTTACTTACCCTCATGGATTGGTGTGTCCACGTTTGTTTTCGTGGCATAAGCCACATTTGGTTATTTTACCCTTGTGGACTGTGTGTCCATGTTTGATACTTGTTCTGCAAAAGTCCTTAAAAATATTAGCTTTTAATTGATTTATGAATAAACACTTTATTGGTTTTATTTAATAAAGGGTACTCTTATTTATTATTTATTTATTTAATTTGCTTTACAAGCACAAAGAGTTGAACTATTTTGTTATTATCAATTTGGTGATTTAGTACTTTGAAGTTATATGGAACTTCTTAATCTTCAAATTCATGATTATATTACATTGATTGTTCTCAGCTAGTATAATTGAATTTTCAATGTCTGCAGTTAGTAAGTTTGCTACTTTTACTCAATTATGAATAAATTATCCTCCTTTAGCATATCAAATTCAAGAAATTTTAACTTATTCATGTTTTATTATTATAATTGATATTTCTAGATATTGTGAGTTATTATTCTGAATTAATTTCCTTTCAATTATTTCATATAATAGTAAGTTTATTATTTTGCTCTGTTAAATTCTATTTTTGGGGATGCTATTCACTGGAAATTATTTTGGTCTCAGATTTATTAATTGATGCTGGATCTCTTGCCGACCTTTAAGGGCTTGCAACTGTGTTGGATAAATATTTATTTTTGTAAATCCCTTCTCTTTTAATGTAAATATTCAATTAGATGTTTTATTTAAAAAAAATTATGCTTTAGGAACTCCACGTTAACTATAGCTAGGATCCTGATTTTTGTTCTATTATGTTGACTGTTTGTATTTGGGAAACATAGTTCCAATCTGTTGAATGCATACTATAATAATTTCTGTTATAGAGATTTCGGAAGATCTTATTTATAAAGAAGGTTCTGTCAAAATTTTTATAAAAATATTAAAACTTTTATTAAAACAATCATTATTAAAGATGTCATAATTTCAATACAAATCTAATTATATTTTTTAAAAAAAATTTACTTAATTTGAGGCTTAAAGGATGTACGATACAATTCACATCTTATGCCAGTCACCTTCTGTTTTAGGGGTGTGACATATTATTGATTTTGCGGTCATGGAAGCCATGTGTAGCTAATTTTCTCTTAACATAGGGTGGCTATGAACTAATTCTTCGATTAGAGCATGTTTAAACCATTTATTTGAGCTTAATATTAATTTTGTTTACTTAATCTTGTGTTTATTTGTCTACTTAATGCTTAATCACCATTGAATATGAATTTGACGATTTAGGTTTTGCCTTGGAAGAGGAAAATCTAAACTAGACCATTAGATTGAGTAATATAGGATTAGAATTATTTCTAATTTGCCAATAAGATAGGAATATACCTATTAGACCTATATAATCACATTAGAGTGAGTTTGTGCCTTTTTCCTCTTAGGTAATTGTGTTAGGAATAACAAATTAATTCAAGAGAGGGGTGTAATTAATGGAAAGATAATTATTCATATTAATACTATAGATTAACAAATTAATATTAAGTGAATTTATTTGGGTAATCACATGCTCTATGAATTGAAGAAGGGATTAGCCACCTTAAATTGCCTTGACTATTTATGGTTGTCGAAATTTTAATTTTAGTGCATTCATATAATTTTAATTTCTTATTTTGCAATATTAAATCCAAATTTTGTTTTGCTTGACTTAAATGAAAATGGGAAATTTATTTCTTAATTACCAATTAACTTGATTCCTCATGGGATCAACCTTAATTTATCACGTACTATTTTACAACCCATACACTTACGAAATTTGTTACATAATTGTGTGCATCATTGGATTCACTTGATTAATGCTTGAGAGAGTTAGGTTGAGTGTAGAACTTGAGTTAAATTATGTGAGAACTTGAAGTTTGCAAGTTGAATAGATTCTCTTGTTAATGAGGTAGAGATACACTCATTAAACTCACATAATCACATAGGATTTTCGAGGAAAATTAGAGTTTAATTAGTTAATTAAGAGATTAAGGTATTAATTAAACTAAACACATACCTGAAAACTTGAGAGAGTAGTTGTGGGGTTTTTAGTATTCTTGACCAGCATAATTCATCATTAAGAGCAAAATATATTGGGGATTGATTGAGCATTCTTGAAATATAAAGGGGGATAAATAATCTTAGACCTAATTACTTTCAAAAAGTCTTGTATTAATTTCTTTTATCGTTTTCATATTTTTTCACACATTTAATTTATATTTTAAACACCAATCACACTTTGAATTTTCTCAACTTAATTAAATTCACATTGTCTTTTATTTGATCATAATTTTAATACAAATCTCCATGTGAACAGTACTCTACTCAGTATGTATTACTTACTATGACTCATACACTTGTGAAGAGTGCAACATCACTCTATCATCACATGGCTTTAGATGGATGCTCTAATTGCAATTCAATTTGTTTAATGATGAACAACTAACACATAGGCCAGGATTTTTTTGAAAAATAATGAAGGATAAGAATTAAGCAACTTCATCGATGTCTATAGTATAGGACCAATGTTAATTTTCCCATCTTTGGGGGAATTTCACCTATCAACCTATTAAATAAGATAACAAAAAATATGAACATGCAAAGCTAATAAAAAAGTTCACCCAAATAGGGAAAACTGAATAAATTGAAAGATTCACAAAATTGGTAGATGGAATTAAGTTGATATGAAGAGAGAAAAATATGAACTAAAGACATTACACAATCTGAGACATTTACTACAAAACTACATGTAGAATTAGCAGTTTAACAGGGCTCAGTTTTGCCAACACCCACTCCACTTCTTCATCGACCTAATGTTCATGGAACTAGGCTTACTTTCTTATAAAAACCAATTGAATAGAGAGTATCTTTTGTAGAGGGACAATGAAGTATTGAAGTAGAGAGAAAAAATGTAAGTCATAGCAAACAAAGCAAACTTTCTTATGTATTTATTGAAGAATTCATGCGTGGCTTCAACTCACAATTTTCCTAAGAAAGTAAATTAGCAGAGTACCTTTAGTAGTATAGTGTTTTGCTGAATGGGGATTTAAGACAATGACTTCTCTTAGTTGATCCACTGCATCATCCAACTTCCATGAGAAACATAACTAATCAAATTGACAGAGAGAAGTGATCTCTAAGAAATAGAGTATGAGATACCTTAGAAAAACACATTATTAAGGAAATTTAAACCATGACTTCTAAAATAGAATCCATGAACGTTCATAGATTTATTCATTAGAAACCATGCCTTCTGCTTAATGTTCGCCTATGCTCTTTCTCTCATAAATCTAAATCCAGATTGTTCATGGAAAACTTGGCTTTTAGGACAGATTTTTAAGAACAAAAACAAACTTGAAAGCTTAAATCAACAAGAAAAATCACAAAACTTGAAAGGTTACATTTGAGAGCTAATGAACCCTAATCTCTCCATTTGCTCCAAATTGTTGACGCATGAAAACACTCACCAAAATACCAACTTGCACATCAAAACAACACTAACACATGCAAACTCCCTCTCCTCGATAGTTGCTAGGGAGACACCATTGAGGCAAATGCCTAATAGGGGCTGAATAAGCTCTCACGAGAGCAGAGAATTTTTGGGGAGAAAGAAATATTTTATCAGGGGTAATTTAGTTTTTTTACCTTCAAACATATTGCCAGTGAAGGACCTCATTTTACAAAATTTTCCAAGTCCTTATGGAAGAATAAATTTGTGGTGGAGTCTTTTTCAACAATTTTCCCAAAATTTTAATTATTTTTAAATTATTAATTTTAAAAATGTTGCACCCCATAGCTCAGGATCCTGGGACCGCCACTGCCTCTAATAAGCATAAAAAACAATCCAAATTTATTATTAAACTTTTTTTATAATTTTTATATATTTTTATTTTGATAAATATAATATTAAAAATGTTAAAAAAAATTAAAATCAATGGCAAAGATCATTTGAGGAAGAAATGAAGGGCTCAAATCGAGCATGCCAAATGCTGGATCCCTGCTTTCATTGGTGCGGACGCATGGAAATTGAGCACCACGTGCAACTTGTATTAATCCTCAGTAATACAAATTTTGTTTTATATAATCTGTTATATAGTACAATTTGATGTTAATTAAAATAATCTCCCTTGTATAAAAATGGATGAATGAAGTTCATGAAACTATAATTAAGGACCTGTAAATATATTTTTTTAAAATTAAAAATCCATGTGCAGTCACTTTGAACCATTATAATCACCTTACTTGCTAAAACATTCCACCAGTCGTGCCTGAACAACATAGTTGCTGCTATAAATGTAACACCTTACTTGCTAAAACATTTTTTAAACAATATCTATTATGATAATAAAATCTAAAACCAGTAAAAATATTTATTATGGTAGAAAAGTTTTAAACCTAATAAAAATATTCAAATATATTTTTTCCATATTCAAATAATAAAAAAGAATTTACCATGATAATTAATAATTGTACAGAAATCAGAATTTAAAACAGCACATTGGCAAAACAAGGATACCCCAAAATTATATCAACCTTTATAACATCATCATCATCATCATCATCAATAATCACAAATCCAAGCACATGCATCATCCTAAGGCCTCAGGCCTGTGTAGCTATCAGCTCTAAATCCAAATCAATATATTTAACACTCAGCCAAGCAATAATTCAAATCATGAAATAAAATGTGGCAACCCTGAACTGACACTAGTATAATAATAATAATAATAATAATAATAATAATAATAATAATAATAAAGCAAATAAAGAGGACTCGTGGCATACAATAGTTGCCTTAAGTCTCCGCTTGCTTCCCCCTTGTAGCTTGCAATCCTTCGCCTGAAATTGTTATAAACCATATAATGAGATCTGAGGGTCCCGGTAACCACAAAATAATTTAAAATGCATGCAGACATGTTTTAGAGGCACTTAAGTGGGGGGGGGGGGGAAGAAAAGAATAGTAAATAAATAAATGTTAATTAAATAATAAATCATGTGATGTAAATCATATAACTATATAATGTCATATTGCATCTATGCAAACACCATCCTTATTAATTATTTCCAAACCCATGAGTTGTCACAGCCAAATAAGATCTTTCCGTATGACTGGACCTTACCAAGCTCACTAATGATGAGATACAATCTAGCCAAAGGTGCAAAACTCAACACCGATCATAGATTCCCACTTCTTTATGACCCAGAAAGGTGTCAAATGTTCCAAGGGATGATTCCAATCCCGGCAAAAGGAAGGAAAAGCACCAAAGGGCCTAAGAATGCGAGCCAACCACTAGGCGCCTAATGGCGGCAACCCATGTGGTCAAATGGATCAATAATCATCACTTCAATACTTCCAACAACAGCCTCCATCCCTAATAAACACAACTCATATATAAATTCAGCATATACTACTCATGGTAATAATTGCAATCATCGTAAATGCTCAACAATTTTGCTTCCAAAACATATGATATATTCTTATTTTCAAAAACTTGTGCACACATTTAATTATCAATACAACATCCCACTTAACAAAAATTTTCTCATACAATCATATTATTTAGAATATATTTTGAATGTTATATATTCCACACTAAAACAAGATCAAGCACGTGAGGTAAATTAAATGTGATTTCCTCTCGCTAGGAAAAAAAACAAAGAGTTACCCGCAGAAACTCCCTAGCTGAAGGGCGCAAATTATTGGAATTAATCTACAAAATTGTATAAATTCTCAAAAAAGCCAGATAAATCCCAAAGTTCTTCTACCCAATTTAAATTATAGTTTTCCCCAATAATCACATGATTAACTGCAAATTAATCCCTTTGGGCTCCTCAATTCATCACCTCAAATTTCCAAAAATACTAAAATCCAATCTAACAAATCTATACCAATCAAACCATTTTCTAAACATTAATCAGTCCAAACAATCCTCTATTGACCATAATCATCATCTAAATCAACAATCATCAACCATTAGAACCTAGATAGGATTTGCTCTAATCTGTCCAGGACCTCAAATCAATAAGATAAACCAATCAAACACATTAGGAGTCTCTAGTTAGGTTAACCATAATCATTTAAAGAAGATTAATCTGTGGAAACCTCAAGGAATTCAGAACCCTAATCCTTACATCAACTATCAACCTCAAATCGCCTAAAACATAGAAAAGGGAAGTGGATTAGAGCTTAGAATCACTTACTAGAGAGTAGAGAGGCCTCAATCTGTGCTCCAAAACTCCAAAACAATGAACCCCAACTCCCCCCCTCTTTCAATTCTATCATTTGATAATTTCTGGAAAAATTTGATATTGAAGTTATTCACACAAGGCATAGATTGGATCCTAAGGTAAACGCATAACCAAGGACGGATCTACATTGATGAAAGAGGGGGTAGCTGCCCCCACTACAAAAATATTTTTTCTTTAAAAAATATAAGTATATGTATCATCTGCCCCCATTTAATAGATATTAATTGCCCCCAATGATTTATAATATTACTCTTATGCCATTCAACATTTTTTTATTATTTTTATACTCTTAATTTTCAAGACTCACATGGAAAAATCACATATTTTATACCCATTATTTTATTTTTAGATTTTTTTAATTAAAACTTATTTTCCACACCCCTTTCATCTCCCCTTATAAAACTTCACTGCTTCAGCAACAAAACAAAAAAAAAATCCCTGAAATCCCAAAACGCAAACTCACTTTTCATCGTGCATTGGACGCTTGTTGCTATGCTCTATGAGTCTGTGACTCAATCTTCGCTACCCCTGCCTGAGCCTCTACAGGTGACTAGGTCTTTGCCAAACTACCTTTCTCTGGTTCTGAGTTTGGTGCTCTAAGACTGGTAGAGAGTACTCTATACTAAAGCTTGATTTGGTTTTGCGTTTAAGAATAATCATCAACATTTTGCCTCTGTGAGAATTTCTGAATTAGAATGAATAGATTATTAAAAGTGGAAGAGAATAAGACAATAAAAAATAGATATGTGAATATGTGATTTTGGCTTTTTGCTTTAGATGGCAGATGTAGTTGCGCCAATACACAAGGAGGGCCATCTTTTGGGACCACCAACTTTTTATTTATTAGTCTATACTTAATACTATACTGGAATGCTGAAATGGTCAAACGAGATGGATAATGCTTTGAATAATTTATGCTAAATAGTGAGAGCGCAATTACGAACAACACTCTACATATTTTTATTTTATTTTTCTATTTTATATTGATTGTTTATGTCATTCTATCATTATAATAATTTGAATTGAAATTTGAATTTTTTTAGGATTCTTATAATGGAAAAATCTTTCAAAAGCAAAAGCAACATCATCAGAACAACAATCTTCTCAAGCTCATGGTGTGAATGTAGAGATAAAACATTAGATCTAAGATTTTAGAATTTGATTTAGAAAAGCTTCCTAGTGATCCTAGATTGAGACCAAAAATGTCTTGTTATCATCCAAATGACAGAGATGAAATTAGAAGATATTATTTACAAAAGGTCCTTGTCAACCAAAGAGATTAATGTTCCCCAAGACAATTTGGGAATACCTTTCGTAGATTTAATCCAGACTGGTATTCAAAATATGGCAATTGGTTAGAATAGATAGTCTAGTCAAAAGAAGATTCTGCTTATTTGATTAGATGTTGGACAGCATAAAGGTAGTGGTGAAGCATTTATAATAGAAGGATTCACAAATTGGAAAACCTTGATAGGTTTCAAGTTCATGTTGGAGGTCCAAATAGTTTTTATAACCAAGCTTGGAGAAATTGTGAAGTTCTAATGAAACAAAAGCAACATATTGATTATGCTATAATTTGGAAGTCTAATAAAATGAAAGGGGACTATTGGATTCATTTGACTGCAAAATTGATTGTACTCGGTTTTTTTATAACATTAAGGGTTAGCTTTTTCGAGTAATGATGAGTCGTCATCTTCTAATAATTAAGGGAACTTTCTTGAGCTTCTAGATTTTCTGCTTTTCTTGCTAATCATAATGAGACTATTCACAAAGTTTTGAAGAAGGGTTGTGGAAATCCTAAATTAACAGCTCCTACAATACAAGCCAATGTCATTAGAGCTACTGCTAGTAAAACTACTAAGTTATAATTGATGATTTGGGAGATAAGTTATTTGCAATTTTGATTGATGAATCTCAAGATGTCTCAGTTAAGGAACAAATGGTTGTGGCTTTGTGTTATGTGAACAAGCAAGGGAAAGTTATAGAGTGCTTCCTCGGTCTTGTTTGAATTTCTAATACTAATGCTTTGTCATTAAAATCAGCTTTGGAGTCATTCTTTGAAGACTATAGGCTAAGTTTGTCAAGATTACATGGACAAGAATATGATGGAGCAAGCAACATGCAAGGTGAATTTAATGGTCTTAAAAGTTTGATATTGAAAGAGAATAATACTGCATTTTGTATTCATTGCTTTGCCCATCAACTCCAATTAGCTCTTGTTATAGTAGCGAAAAAGCATGTTGAAATAACATCATTTTTTTAGCATAGTTAATAATTTGTCTGCTATTGTTGGAGCTTCTTGTAAGCATCAAGATATTCTTCATGAAAAGTAAATTGATAAGAATTAAAGAAGCTTTGTAAAGGGAAGAAATCTCAAGTGGAAATGGCTTGAATGAAGAAGCAACAATCAAGAGGGTAGGTGATACTAGATAGGGTTTTCATTATGGTACACTACTTAGTCTAATTTCCTTGTTCTCCTCTATGATTGATGTGCTTGAAATTGTTGAGAAAGATGGCATAAGTTTAGATCAAAGAGTTGAAGCATGTGCTTTGTTAAATTCCATGCAATCATGTGAATTTTTTTTTCATATTGCACTTGATGAAAAATTTTTAGGAATTACTTATGAGTTGTCTCAAGCATTACAAAGAAGAGATCAAAACATTGTAAATGCTATGAAGTTAGTTGCAATGTCAAAACAAAGATTCCAAGTCATAAGGGGTGATGGTTGGCATTCTTTATTCAATGAAGTTTCATTATTTTATAGAAAGCATGATGTTGTCATTTTAGATATGTATGGAGTCTTTCAATGCAAGGAAGATCAAGACGTAAAATGAAGAAAGTTTCTAATTTACATCACTTTAAAGTTGAATTATTTTATCAAGTCATTGATCAACAACTTTAAGAGTTAAACAATCATTTTATAAAAGTAAATACTGAATTGCTTCTTTATATAGCATGCTTAAATCCAAAAGATTCATTTGCATCTTCATAAGGAGAAGTTAATTCATTTGGCTCAATTTTATCCTGCTAAATTTTCACCTATACAACTTTTGGCATTAGATAATCAGTTTCAAAATTATTTCACAGATATATCTTCTGATAGTGTGTTTTCTACAAAGCTCGTGGAATCCAAGAAGCACATTGTATATTTGTTAGTGTATTTGCTTATGGAATTAGCTTTGATATTACCAATGGCAACTGGGCTTTCTCTACTATGAATATCATCAAAAATCAAAAGCAAAATTGCATGGGAGGTAGGTAACTATTGAATGATTGTTTGGTTACTTAGAGAAAGAAATTTTTGATAATGTTGAAAATGAAAAAGTTATTCAACATTATCAAAATATGAAACCTCACAAGAAAGTTTATTAGAAAAATAAATTTGAAGGGAAAACTTGTGATGTATATTCAATTTTTTTTAATATATTATGATGTATTTTTTTGTATTACAGTGTGTTTTTATAAATGTAATATATGATGCCCCCACAATTAAAAATTTCTGGATCTGTCATTGTGCATAACATTAGAGGTTTCCTAAGAATCTATAGTTGCATGAGAACAAAAACTTAGCTCTTGTTATTCAATTACTATCTCAAATGTAGAAACCTTTTTAACATAACATCAATTTAAAGCAGTGTTTGTCATTTTCTGGGACAAATTTATAGTTATTGCAACTAATAACCCTTTTGAGTGTGTTATATTCCATCCCTACCTAAATGTATAAAAGTTAGTTAGGATTTTGTTTTGGGGTTAAATATTACAAGTGATCAACTTATAAGAATAGAAGAATGTCAAGGAGAAAGGTATATATAAGTTTTGGAGGAGGGTATACATGTAGTGTAGTTGTTGTACCATTTTAATGTATGGGGAATAAGAAGCCACAGATGGACTCAGTTCAAATGAACATAGTGAATACACTTAGGAAAAATGAGAGAAACAAAGAAGATGAGGGAACTAGTTTTCAGAATCACACTTTTGAATTTTGAAAGTTATCTTTTTCTCTTAAAATCACCCACACCAGTGGGAGGTTTTTCCATTCATTCATACATAAAGTATAACTATTCTATCTTAGGAAAATTGCACACTTGACCTAGAGTATATTACATTTCAAGCTCAAATCTTCTCTATATTCCAATAAACATCCCATAGGCTTATATTAGGCTTAATCCATCAAGAGTGGATTACCTAACATCTCCCACTTACACTTGGTGGAGAATATAATATCAGTCTTGTTTCTTTCTCCTTCCTCTTTCATACTATGTGCTTTTACTGTGACTGCATAAGCTTGACATCTTCATATCGAGTGTTCATACCAAGAATCCTATTAAGGACCAACATAAAGAACCTTATAATGTAATTTATTCTTAATTGAATTTGTTCCTTAATGTCCTAGATTTATTAATATACACTTTTCTCATTTTTGACTCATCTAATCCTTCTCAAGTTAGTCTAAGAGTTAGATAGTCTCCTTTATATACATAGTAGTCACACTTATGAATTAAAACATTGTTTCATAAGGACATATCTTGAATACAAGTAAGGATGTGTACATTTAAGGTAATCTTCCTTTTTCCCATATATCACTTTGATAGGAATCAGTCTTTTCTAACATGATACCTTTAAATCATATCAATCATGATCATAGGATGCTGCATGTTAAAGTAGCAAATACTGTGACATATCTCCATGATAATGTTAAAGTTAAAGGACATCATTGAAAGGATTTTCCTTTCTAGAATTCACACAGCAATGAAGTAGGCATTTATTCACTTGCTTCCCATTGCGATTATTAAGCATATGTGGTATGAAACACATGTTATGGTTGTAATAACCTTAAAAACATATATATATACACTTATATATATATACTAACTTGTTAAGAATATACTTTATTTATATTAGAACAATTATGGCAATATGAAGTATTAGTAGAGTGGAAGTGTGCATGCTCATAATTTTAAAGGTCTTAAGTTCAAATCCCCTCATGCAAGAAAATGAGATTTCATTTTTAGCTCCTTTAAAATTACCTAAATATCCCTGCCTCACTAGATTTATTTTTTTCTTTCTTCTCTCTCCTATTTGAGTTAGTTTACAGAGTGTAAGAGAGCTAGAGAGATCTGGAATTTTAATGCAACTCGTCTCCCCATTCCTCTGTATCTCCATTCCTTTTCTCAGTCTTAAGGGTTGCAGATGAGAGTAGAGAAGTATCACACCTTCGAAACTTCTTAGAGGTTCACTTTCATATCTCCCATCTCTATTTTTATTTCTCTATCTACTGCTCCTTGGTGTTGTTCACATTTGTTTTGCTGCTAGAGTGAGAAGCCAAGTTGTTAGAGACATTAATGGTGCTGTCGAGAGCTGGGTTTGTCCTCACTGATTCAGTTCTTTTCCTTCTAGTGAGTAGTGCTCAACGTATCTCTCCTATTCAACTATAGGCTTTGTTTTCTTCTTCTTTATGTGTGAGTTGTTGGCTACCTAAGGAGTAAGAGAAGACTGTGGAAGCTTTGTTGAGTTTTCTCCTCCTTGTACATGTGTAGTATCATTGAGCTTTCTTCCTTGCTCTGTGCTGTAGCTTCTTCTCATTTGATTGTCGTGGTTGCTAAGGTGAGGAGCTTTCCATTCATTGTCCTCTTCTTGTTAGCCTTGTGTATGTGTGAGTGTGTATTCTGCTATTACTATGTGAAATTATAGAACTTCAGTGTGTGTGCTTACTGTTGCTAGTAATGTTTTAAAGAGGAAAAATTAAATATTGAGCTAGAATTCTAGTTTAAATTTTCCAAGTGAAATATAAAAAATAATGATTTAATTTTTTTAAGTTAAGATTGATTTGTCCAATGAAGAGAAGGAATTTAGGCAGTTGATTGTTCATTTATATATATATATATATTAGAGAAAGGTGGAAAATGGAATCAAAGAGGTAGAAGTTTGGCTGAGCTTGAATGATTAATGAATGAAAGGTGTTCGACATAATGTCCTATTAGAAGAAGCTTTACTTGACTTTGCATTTTAGAAATTTCAGTGGTCCTTGTGAGAAGTATGTTGGCATAGAAGTTATTGACTTAGGAATTAGCTTTTAAATTTGTCAAGGAATTTGATAGTGAGTTTGCATGTAGCTATTTAAATACTTTGGATTAACTCTAAAGTATGAATTTTGGTTTTGGAATTTTAAATGATGATGATTGGTTGAGATTGTGCAAAAGATTAAAAATTTATTAAAATTATATTATTTATATCCTTATAGGGTGTGTGGAAGAACGAGACCCTAACAAGAATTAAATGAAGAACATCTTTAGGGAATTTGAAACTTGAACGAGTAAGTGAATAGCAACCCATTTAATTATTTATTAATAATCTTTTATTGAAATATTTTATTTTTATGAATTATGTTAGTTTTAGAAATTTTGGACAATGATGAAAGACAATTACATTATGATATTTGCATTTATTTTTCCTCAAGAAATATATTTCTAATATTGATGAAGGCATATTTGTTTATTGAATTTTGAAATTTCTTGGTTACAAGATTAATGCAAGTTTGTACATTTGCTCTAATGTATTAATTTGGCAAGTTTTAAATTTTGAAACAATTCGTGCAAGTTTGGTATTGAGAATGGAAATTTTATTTCAAAAATAATTATTTCTCTCACATGTTTGAAATGTGAGTTCTAAGAGGACTCTAAACAAAACATTGCTGCTAACGGTAGTTCCGTTAGCCCATAGCATGCTATGGTTAATAATACTAGCCAGCTTGTTTCATGGACTTTGTTCTCACATTTGTTATTTGTGGGTATCATACCCATGTTTGATTTTCATGGATTTGAGCCGTATTTGGTTAGTATTACTCTTGTGGATTATGTGTTTAAATTTGTTTTATAGCTTAGGTTGCGTTTGTTTATTTACCCTCATGGATTTTGCAACTAAGTTTGTCTTAGTGGCATCAGCCACATTTGGTTACTTTATCCTCATGGACTGTGTGTCCACATTTGTTACCTATTCTCTTAAGTCCTCACAATTCTAAATTTAGACAAATTTATATATTTGAAATTTTAATGGTTTTGGTTGTTAATATATTATTTTGATCCACATATGTATAAACTATTTTTCTTCTACCATGATGATATAAAGTGTTTTCAACGTTTTCAATTTAATCTCATTTTGATGGTATACTTAAGATGTATAAAGATATTGAGTACATTATATTGAATTCTCATCCTTCCAACTAATTTATAAAAATTGACTAAATTTATTATTTTAAATTTTATTTTCGGGGATGCTATTCACTAAAAAATTTATTTTAGTCTTAAATTCATTATTTGATGTTAATCCTACTGCTAACATCTGAAAGGCGATACATCTGAAAGGTAGAAATTTTATTTGGTACTATTACCTTTTGATGTAAATATTTAAGTCTTATGTATTTTAATTTAGAAGAAAGATTAGTTGCTCCACATAGATTGTTGCTAGAACTTTATTTTGATTTATATACTGTTTGCTGGCTGGAAGGAGCTAAGCTTCTAACTGATATTATACTTTGTGAAAATTTTTGTATTGTAGAATTCTCGGGAGATCCTATTTATAGGGAAAGTTATGTTAAAATTTCTATAAAAATGTTAAAGCTTTGCTATGACAATAAGCACATAAAAAATATTAGAATCTCCATATAATTTTGATTATTTTTTAAACAGAATGAATTTTTATTTTAAGGCTTACAGGAATGCACGATATAGTTTGCACTTGTGCGAATCATCCTCTATTTTCAGGATGTGACAATGGTGTTACTCTTACTTGTAAGAGCATATGGTTTTCATTTATTATTAACACAATACAAACTTAAGCTCAGATACCTACTGTACCTAAACCTAAATTCTTTTATTCTATTAATCTCATATGATGTCAATTTAGAAGAATTTATTGTTTGGATGTAGGCATCATGGATATGGGGATCCGTAACTCGATCCAAGTATACTTGTGGATCTCATCTCGACTGGCTCTTTGATTGAGGCAGCATATGATTTGTGTTTCTTCTCTACCATATCAACACTTTTATTGCTTTGTTGGTTGTTCACCATCAAGCATTACAGCAAGCGTACAGGTTATCACAAGTATAGAATATTCCAGAGTTATCGTTCCCACGAGGATTTAGGCAAATCAGGGTTAAAATTCACTATTAAGATTTAAGATAGGTTAAGCAAAATCAAGAGTAGATTTGTATGAAAGTAATGAAAATTGAATTTAAATTGTTTTAAAGCAATTAAAACTTTTTGAAACCTTAACTTTCAGAGGTGAGGATCTAGGATTATCTCTCCCTTCTGTGTTCATAAAACTTAAATTAATTCTTCTCAAATAGATTTTTAATAAAAATAAGTGTTGGTCTAAAATTCTAATTTACTTAAAAAAGCTTTTTCAAGTCAAAATCACAAGTATATATGCAAACACTAAAAATTTCACAATTTCTTGAAAATAATTAGTGAAAACAATTTTAAGCTCCAATCTTAATATGACTATGAAGGGTTAATAAAATATCTTTATTTTACCAACAAAACCATCCATTTTATCTTTGTAAATTTTAAGTCCAACACTATTTTATCCAAGATGTACACCTAAATTAGCTTTCTCAAGCACAACTCAAGTGAACAAAGCAATTTAAACGATGATCAAGCACTTAAAAGCATTAACCATAGGATAAATAAATATATATATTATATATATCATTAACTACCAAAAGAGAGGTTGGAATATTCAAGTATTTAATCCATACAAAGTTTCGAAATAATCCTAGAACAGAGAGAACTAAGTTACATACATATTCAGAAAAGAGCATAAATGTACAATATATAGCATCCATAAAGAGAGAAGAAAGAGATAAGAAGAAGAAAACCAAAGGAAATCCACTTGAATCTCTTCAAGTCTTCAATCCTTGCCCAAATCTCCTTCAAAAAAAAAACCCTAAACCCTAGTAGAGAAAGCCTCCAAGAACTTTTAAAAGTCACAGCTCTTTCCTCAAGGTGCAAGAATTTTGCACATGTAACCCTAGCTTCAAGTCTGATTCAAAAATGCACAGCTTCAGTAAAAGACTTTTAGCTACGGCTAATTCTTTCTTAGCTATGGCCAAAACCTCTTAGTCAAGACTAAAACTACAGCCCATTCTTCCTCGATTGTAGCCAAAAACATGTCAGTAGTATTCTATCTCTAGCTTTCAACTGAGGCCGCAGGTTTATCAGCTAAGGCTAAAAGTGCTTAGTCTAAGGCCTAATTCTTCACTCTGTCTTGAATTTTTCTTGATGTAATAACTTCATAACTCCTACATTACTTCTCAAATAATGCTCCAATAACCTATAAAGGCAAGAAATTTGTGAATCCAAGATTAATTATACCAAGATAAAGAATTGTGCACAATTTACACTAAAATTTTGTCTTTTAAACCCAAGTGTGAGATATGCACATTTTCTATTATATGAACCAAAAGTATGCACAATTTCATCAAAAAGCATATGAAATTGTAGAAAAATGTGCTGAGATGACATAAATTTTTATAGGTTATCACACCCCCAAACATAAATTTTTACTCATCCTCGAGAGTAAAACAAGTAAAACAACTAATTTAATAGATTATCCATCAAACAAGTATGCATGATTTATCCTCATTAGTTGCCCAAGCAATTATTCCAAATAAGAAGAAAGTAGAACATCAATAAATGCATGAGTCATAAAATTAAATCTAGCTTTTCAACAATTTTGAAGTATGAGTGTATGAATAGAGTCAAGACATATTTATTCTATAATTGCTAAATCAACAACATCAATTCAACCTGTATATAGCAATTTCAATCAATAGAATTTTCACATCTCAACTTCTCCCTATCTCTCCACCCACAAGTTATCTCATTGGATTTAAAAATCAAAAGGACTTATAAGCTTGTAATGTGGCCAGAGGTAAAGGTAATTGAAAGAATAGGATTAAGGAATAAATAAAATACTTTGAGGTAAATGCCCTTAAGCTCTTCCTCCTTGAACAAACAAAATTTTCTTCAACTACACATGCACCTTACCCCAAACTTAAAAAAACCATTTATCTTCTACACCAAGCTTTATTGAATTCCAAATGCACAACTTTTTTCTTCTTCTTTTTCTCTCTTTTTTGTGTATATATATTTCTTTTCTTTTCTTTTTAATCAACAATAACTTGGATTACAAAAGCTCTCAAGAATTTCATTCACGTAATCCATACCCAACTAAGAATAGTGTAACATGCCGACCATATCCAATCTTAATCACCTATCACAAATATCCATTTATCTCAAAGCTAAGGTAGTTTATGGTTTTTTCGAGCTTATAAGGTTTAGATTTTATATGGATAGCCATTTATTAAATTTTTTTTTAGGCTCAAATTATGGGTTTAAAAGGATAACATCAACTTAGGTTAGTTTGAAAGGCTCAAACGCATTTAAAGATGACCCTAATCATTATTGAAAATCAAGTTAAATAACTATAAGGTTTGAGAAAGTTCAAAGCAAGCTATGAAATCCATTAATCAAAATAGTATCATACAAATTAACTTGTTGCAATTTTGTTCAACAACAACATTCAAAATAAAATTGACTCTATTGTGCACAAAAATTTCTTCAAAAACATTGAAGTCTGAAATTTAATAATCTAAATCATGCAAACCTCAATATTAACCATAACTTTTGCAAGAATACTCACTAAACAACTTTTCAATAATCGATCAAACACACAATTAAACATATAATCCATCAATTCAGCTTCACACTAATGAAATTGACAAGTAAAAATACAAGTTTGCAAAATTGAAATTCATGCCAAATTAGCCAAAATGATGCTACAACAAAAGCTATATCAATATGAGCATCCCTCACCCCAAACTTAAAATAAACAGTATCCCTGTTGTTTTAGAGAAAAATGAGGTTCTTCTCTCAAGCAATCATAAAGCTCAAAACATCAAATATTGATTGCAAGAGAGGACAAAAAAATTTGTGTGTCTTAACCTGTATAGAAATGTTCACAATACATCAACTAAAGCAAATTTTATATAATAGCCTAACAATTTATCAACAATTAAGCCACACATTAGGCTATCTCAAAGAAACAAACAGCACAATTTAGAAAATTCTAAAAGTGTCTAAATATCAAGCAACAACAAAGTTAGATAGGCCCATCAATAGCCTTCAAATCATAATCCATCATCAAAATAGTCAAAATATCTAAATTGGTTAACCCAAATCATCTACCATGCACAGCTAGGTCTTAAATCATAAAAGTACTACAAATAAACTAGAAATAAAACATAAGGTCAATCATCAAGATCAGGGCTCCTTAGCTCCTCCATCTACTCTCCATCTGATGCTGCTGCTCCTTGCTAAGGTTTAAAATTAGGTGGTGCCTAAGGAATTTAAAGATGCTAGGTTATCAGATGGATATGATATTGTAAAGCTTTAATTATGCTTTGTTGCATCATCAATTGCCACAAAGTGAGTACCCCATTTGTAGAGGCTGTAGAACCTTAGGCTCTACTTATAGCGATTGCTCGTCTATAACTACATCATCAATAGCAGGCAATAGTAGCTATACTATAGGAGCATTCCTTTGTTTAATGCTCTTGTAGTTAAAAGTTGCGACATGAATGAGTAGATGGTCACCAACTTTATCACGCACCCTATGTTCTTTACAAAAGGTAGCTATCAGATGAGAGAAGAACAATATCACAAGAGTGATCAATATTGCAATACGTAAAGATAGATACATGAGGGTGCCCAAATCAGTCGGTTCCTTTTCCATCAAAAATAAATCAACAGGGCTTTTTCCCCAGCTAACTCACTCTTGTTTGTCAATGGCCAAATGTATTCTTAATAAAATGAAAGCCAAATCTTAGCTTCAACAGTGAAGCACTTTCTATCTAAGTACCTTTGGCCACCATAAGGTATTGCCATTCCACTTAACACTCATAGTCAAGCTTTCTTACAACCTTATCATAAGGTATCTTGTCCTCATGCTTAAGGTAATAGGTGTATTTGTAACTTAGGCACTTAGGCAAGTTCACATACTTACGGAATTTAGCAATTGTGAAATCCAACTCAACATTCTGCACAGTACACCTTAAGGAATCTCCAATGCAAGCCTGCATATAGAATTCTTGCACTACGGTCAAATTTGCATTTTGGTTTTGTACCTAAGACCTTGCTTAAATGGTAGATATCAACCTAAATGCTATAAAAATTAAATTTGTCAGTAGTTGAAAATCTCTCTTTTGGAGGGGTTTCCTCTGAGCAACTTGTGCCTTCATAGAGGATGCCGGTGGAGTTGGTTACATAGAAGAAGAAGCACTAGAGCACTTAGGAGCCATGAAATGTGCAAAAGAATATGGAAAACAACAAACATGCTAAACTACACAATAAACAAAAGAATAGAAAGGAAAAGGAAATACCCAAAGCTAAAACTAACTAAAAAACAAACTAAAAGAGGTGAAAGGATCCCCTAAACTTAAGCACCATTGAACCTTTAATGATTGCAATTCTAATTCTAACAGCAAATTTCAATGCCCCACATTAATAGCCTCTACCTTCGAAAGCTACCCACATTCAAATCAAGCCTAGCATCAATTCTATTATCCACATACAAGATCACAGCACCAGTATCAACCTAATCTTCAATCCTAACTGAGAACAATTTTTCAAAATACTTTTTTTTAGAACACACTCAAACACATAATACTGAGTTCTAAAGTATAGAACAACCTCAATATTAGCCAAACTCAATAGTACAATAGCATAAAATTATCATCTCTAATGCTTAAATCAGCCTCAATCTCAGCAAAATTTCAACAGCACTTAATTAAACCAAGCATTCTTTAATAATGGCTATCATTCAATATTTTAAAATCATATTCAAACTACTCCAAATCCAGTCCTAACACCTATTCAGAGTTCTAAATTATCACCCTATACTCCTTTATTCAGCAACCTCAGGAGAAAAATTCCAAGTATTTACCAATCCTATTCACTAAGCAAGGACATAGCTGAAAAAAAACCTTAAAATGACAATCAAAAGACAAGAGGAGAGAAGAGCTCAATTAATGATCAGCAAACAAGTTTGGTGAGAAGAGCAATAACACTAGTAGGCCCGAGCAATAAGCAACTCACATGGAATAAAGGTTGAGTAAAACAAAAAGCAGTACGACATAGGGGACTCAAGCAATGAAGACTAGAGTAGCAAGCACAAGCATTACAAGGAGAATCGTAGGGCATGAACCAAAATATATGGTTAGAAGTACTGGAATTGAGTCCCACGAAGTAGAGAGGAGAGATGAGCTCGAGATTTTTAGAGGCTAGGATTTGCTTATGGGCAAGATGAGAGATAGGGCAAGGCTCACAGCGAATAGATGAACATGAAGGGGAAAGAGCATTTAGACTGGGGATGCACAAGTCTCAACTAGTAGAAAAGCTATAAGGTGCAAGTAAGGTAATAGTAGATGATGGTGGTGCGACAAAGATGAGAGTGGCATTTGGGGATGAAGCTCTTGGCAAGGTTCATAACGTGGATCATGAGATTGAAGGTGAGAGGTGAGGAAAGCTGTTAGCCAGAGTGGACTGGGATAAGAGGGAGAGAGATGGGAATGGGATAGAGGAAGGAGAGGTTAGGGTAGCCGAGAATGAGGAGCAATCTGGGAAGGAAAAGGGGAAATTTAAAAAGAAAATAGCACCTCTTAACTGCAGCTAATTCTTTCTTGGTCGCAACCAAGAGTCCTCGACCTAATGGTTATGCCGCAGCCAATTATTTCTTGCCATGGCTTAAACCTCTTAGCGAAGAGCCTTGGCTATAGCCAATTCTTCTTTGGCTATAGCCAAGAGCTCTTGGCCAAAGGTTTGGTTGCAACTAATTTTTTTTGTTATATCTTAAATTTTATTTAAATCTTATATCAATCTTTTAGTGAAAAATGGATGTCACCAAGCTGAAATGCAATTCCACACTACTCAATATACCATGCCACACCAAAATTTCATTGAATGGCCATCAGTAACCATCAAAAACATTCAAAAACATTGAAACTCACTCAAATTCATATCAATTCCGTGAATCAAGATCAAGCTTACATGAAAATTTTCAACTATCAATTCTTTAAACAAAATACTCTAGATTAGCTCTAAATCCACTCAATACAAGATAGATAAGATTTTATCACATTCACTTTATAAGAAACTTCATATCAACAAAATAAATTAATGATGACATAACTCAATAATAACTAACTCCATATCAAATTCATATTAGTTAGTAAGTGCAAATCACATCCAATTTCTTTTTCACAACTCTAATATCATATTTAAAATGCAACACAAAGTCTAAATAGAAAAGTAGACTTGGAGTGAGATCACTTTCCTGAAAATGCATAATTTCATAAAACTTCATGAATTTTCTCCATACACCCTTAACATGTATTTTTCCTTTGTTTGGGAACCTTTCATCACCTACAAAACACAAGACCAAATATAACTCTACTAAAAAGACACATAAATCAAACTAAACACAAAAAAGCAAGTTTAAGAGCTGGGTTGCCTCCCAAGAGCGCTTGATTTATAACTTTTTAGCTTGATTCTACAATTTCTCAAGATGATCAAATAATTGAATGGTGGATGCTTGATGATATACTTCACCACCCCAATAGTGTGTTTGAGTCAATGGCTATTTACTTTCAAATTTTACCATCTTGACCTTCCAATTCAATAGCTCCATTAGTGAATGCTTGAACCACCACAAAGGGACCCGAACCACCTAGACTTCAACTTCCTAAGAAATAACCTCAACTTCAAATTGAAGAGTAAGACTTGTTGTTTGGCTTTAAATTTCCTTGGAATAATCTTCTTATTATGTAACCTCTTAGTCTTCTCCTTGTAGAGCTTTAAACTCTCATAGGCTTGCATCTAGAATTCTTCAAGCTCATTTAATTATAGAAGCCTTTTCTCACCACTAGCTTTGGAGTTAAAATTCAGCTTCTTCATAGCCCAACAGCCTTATACTCCAAATTTCACCAACAAATGACAAGTTTTCCTGAATACCAATCAATAGGGAGACATACTAATAAGAGTTTTATACGTCGTGCGATAGGCCCACAAGGCATCATCTAGCTTTAAAACAAATCAAAGTCTCTCCCATAGTCTTCTCTAGAATAGACTTGATTTCTCTGTTTGAAATTTTAGCTTGGTCATTAGATTATGGATGATAAGCTAATGGTACCTTGTGTTTCACCCCATACTTCTTCAATAGAACTTGAAATTGATTATTGCAAAAATGAGTTCTTCCATCACTCACAATAGATCTTGGTGCTCTAAATCTCATGACAATGTTTCTTTAAGAATTTCAACATGGTTTGGGCTTTATTTTTCACACAAGTAGCAGCTCCCACCTACTTCAAGACATCATCAACAGCCACTAAGATATATTCATTATTAAATGACTTAAGAAATGGTCCCATAAGTCTATCCCCCAAACATCAAAGAGTTCTACCTCTAGCATGTGTTAAGAGGCATTTATTCCTCCTCCAGATGTTACCAATTCTTTAGCATCAATCACATGGGAGCATAAAAGCATAAGCATCCTTAAATAAGGTTGGCCAAAAAACCACTTTAAAGGACCTTATATGCAGTCTTCTCTCCTCCAAAATATCCTCTATACTCAAAAGAGTGGTAGTTATGACAATATGTCATGTTGCTTATACTCTGGCACATATTGTCTTATCATTGATTACAACATTGCCGGAATAGATGAGGCTCATCCTGTACATAATGCCTCACTTTTGATAAGAATTATTTCTTTTTATTTGGTGCCTCAATGTACTTCACAATAAAAAGTTGCTCATCCAGAAATTCTTTATTGATTCCTCCATTAGCTTCTTGTTGAGCATCAGTACTCAACTGTGACAAGTAATCTGGCACTTGTTTTTAGTTTTGTTTTGATCAACAATCTCTAAATCAGACTCTTGTAGTAACAACACCCATCGAATTAGATGAGCCTTTGAGTCCTTCTTGCTAAAGAGATACTTAAAAGCCATTGATCAATTTTTATTGGCTCATTGCCAAATTCAAGAAATAATTGATCAATTTTCTTCCACTGAGAAGAATTGGCTAGATGTTGAAGTTTTCCATCATATATCCTCTCATTTGTATGCCATATCAAGTTCTTCGCATCATTAGTATTTGCAAACAAGCGCTTAAACCTTAGTATAATTGGAAGATACCATAAGACTTTTGTAAGAACCCCTTCTCTTTGTACCATGGTGCCTCACATTCGGATACTTCTCCTCCCCTTCAAGATTTTTCTATACAATACACAATCATTAGGGCATGCATGTATTTTTTTATACTTCATACCTATTGAACATAAGATCTTCTTGGCATCATAATAACGATTTGGTAGTACATTGCCTTTCGACAACATTATTTAAAGTAATTCTAGTAATCAAGTAAAACTTTAGTCACTCTACCCACGTCTTACCTTTAAGGTAACCAGTTTTAACACCCCAAATAATAAACTAAAATCAGTACACCCTAGGTATAGAGGCTTCTCCACGTCAGTGTACAAGTTATCATACACATGTGCTCGTTCAAAAGCTTCTTCCCCAGCATTACGAATCATGTCCTCTAACCAATCTTCATTCATATCTATTTCATCATCCAGATATCAACTTTCACATATTGAGACGTGTTACTATAATTTTCCAATCATTCACCATGCCAAATCCATACCGTATAATTCTTGTAAATCCTATCACAAATCAAGTACTCTCTTATTTTGGCAACACCTAATCTACTCTCATTCAAGAAATTAACACAAAGACAATAGAACCTTGCACTATTGTCAACAACATTTTCTTAGCAAATTCTAAAAATTCCTTCACCCCATTATCATACTCATCACTCGTTGTCTAGTATTCATCTAACTACGATCCATATGTCAACTCCTAAAGAATATAACTAATGTTATTACTTTCAAACTATTTCAAAAATCTAAATTCCTAAATAAATGACCATATGCAAACAACCTGATGAGGCCTTCTTAAAAACTAAATTTAAGCAATTTAAGGAAAAGAATAATTTTTAAAAAATTTTAGCAAAGTCTCCCCTAAAAATTGAACCTCACAAGACTTTTTAAAAAATTTTAGTACAGAAAATTGATAATTTTAAGCCAAACTAATGATCACATGCAACAACCTAAGGCTTTATGAAGCCACTAATAGCACTTCCAACAACAACAATCAATGTCAATAACAATTAAATTTAAACAATTTAGGGGAAAGAATTAATTTTAAAAAATTTTGATAGAACCTCCCCTAAAAATTAGACCTCCCAAGACTTTTAAAAATTTTAATAGAGAAAATTGACAATTTTAAACCAAATCAATGATCACATGCAATAACTTAAGGCTTTATGAAGCCACTAATAGCACTCCCAATAATAATCAATATCAATATCATCATATATATATATACATATTAGCCTACTAAATTAAAAAAGTTAACAAAAAAATACAATCAAATAAGAAATTATCTTTACAAAAATTAAGAGGCATACCTGATTAATCAAGGGTGGCGGCAGCAATAAGAGAGGAGCTAGCGATAAGAGGAGGAGGAGGAGGTGGTGGTAGAGCAGGGGGAGGGGAATGCAAAGGGAATGGTGGCAAAGGAAGGGAGGGGTGGAGCGACAGGGGGCGTGGCAGGGGGTGGGTGTGGGAAGGGGAAAAGGAGGGGGATAGGGGAGGGGGCACGGGAAGGGAGAAGGGGCATAGTAAGGGGATTGGGGGGAGGGCCGCACAAAGGGAAAGGGATAGGGGAGGGGCTCGAGAAGGGGAAGGAGAGAGTGTCAGTCAAGCTCAAGGGAGAAGAGGAAGGAAAGCACTTCTAAAGGCATAAAGAGGAGGAAATAAGGGAGGAGACACAACTAAAGCAAATACGAGTAGAAGGAAAATAATTTAAACTACTTTCTACAGCAGGTGAATAGTGGAAGGAAAAAAATTTAAACTACTTTCTACAACGGGTGACTATTCACCCACTGTAGAAAAACTACTTTCTATAGCAAGTGAAGTTCAGTCGGTGTAGAAAATGGATTTCCTATAGTGGGTGGACCCACTCGCTATAGAAAAGCAAGTTTCTCTTCACCCACTGTAGAAAGTGGTTTTTCTACAGTACGTGAATAGTAACCCATTGTAGAAAGTATTTTCTACAACGGTTCCCTTTTCACTTAATGTAAAAACTATAATATATGTTGTTGAAATTATAAAAATGCCACTATCTTAACTTTCTACATTGTTGCCTCCCAATCAATGTAGAAAGTACCCCTTAAATTTCATATTTTGTACTAGTGGACATTACAAAAAGTATTAGAGGAAGGCATACTAAAAGCCCCAGGACAGTAGTCCAAAAATAAAAAAGGATGAAAAGTCAAAACTAATTACTTTAAAATCTATTACTGAAAAGTAGTGAGAAGAAAAAGATCTTAATAAGCTATGAATGCAAAAAATTAGAGTTGATTTGCTAGATATAAAAAATAAAGCTTTTGAAGTATTGTTTCCTATAGTAAACCAAACTAAAGTTTGATAATAATATATATGTATGTGCATAAAATAAAGAGTTATGAAAGTACCTTCTACTTCCATAAATGCGAGAATATAATGAGAATATCTCTTGCATATCTGATTGCAAGTTCAAAATATTCTTTTGCCAGGAAAATATTTGCAGAATAAGCTCCGTGATTCAACCACGCTTCTCTCCACATGTCTTAGCTTTGTTCAAAGTCATCAAGCTATAACATAGAAAATATGCAAGTGCAAAATGATGGTCGGGTTCAAATTTAAAGATAACAATATGCATTAATGCATATTGTTACATAATAGAAATGAAAGATAGTGACAAAATTACAATATGATCTGGAACTAGTCCAGGAAGGCTATAAAATTATGTTCCATTATACATTAATGGCCAGAGGCCATGAATGGTAAGATATTGCCTGGGCTCTGTTGGATTGATGTTACATCTTCCTGCTTGCAAAATCCATTAGGCCATGGAAGGATGAACATCAAAATAATCATATATTAGAGTTGAACCTTGTGGAGGTGGTAGAGGGGGAAGTTCTAATGGTGGTGGTGGACTTCTTGACGGTGGAGGAGGAGGAGGAGGAGACTGGGGAGGCGATAGTGGGGGACTTTACAAGGAGGAGGTGGAGAACGCGGAGGTGGAGGTGGAGGCCTTCTAGGAGGAGGAGGTGGTAAGGAGTGTGGAGGTAGGGGAGGGGGGCTTTTAGGAGGAGAAGGCGATGGAGGCCTTTTAAGAGGAGGAGGTGGTGGAGGTTTTCTAGGAGGAAGTGGCCGGTGGCCTTCTCGAAGGAGGAGCTGGTAGGGAGTGTGGAGGTGGGGGAGAGGGGCTTTTGGGAGGAAAAGGCGGTGGGGGCCTTTTAGGAAGAGGAGGTGGTGGCAAAGGCTTTCTAGGCGAAGGTGGCTGGGGGCCTTCTCGGAGGTGGTGGTAGGGACCTCCGTGGTGGCTGTGGCCTTTTAGGTGCACCAACCCTTAGAGAGTCATCAATTTCACTGTTGCATGAGCAAAGAACCATGCAACTAATGAGACACAAAGAAACAATGCATGTTTCAGTTTTAGTGTTCCCATGATAGAAACTTATACTTATTATTATGGGTTTTAGTTTTGGCTAGTGTGATCTTATACGAGCAATATAGTAGGGGTTTTCATAGCCAATACTTCTAACAAGCACGAGCTTTCTTAACAATTTTTTTTGTCTTTCTTTATACAAGTGATTTATTTAATCAATTGCCATGGAGGAATCTAGTTAATGAATTGACAAAACTTTTTTTTGTCTTTATTTATTACAAGTAATTTATTTTATCAGCCAACTCACATGGCCTCTCGAAGGAATTATTGAACAGGCATTTGGGAATATGTGACCTCGATGAGTTGTTCAAAATATTGATTGTGTTTATACGAATAGTTAAATGAGTGTATTTGATCGATTGGATGGTACTAATCGATGACCATCAATATGAGTTATTATTAATTAAAGATTAAATGATAAATTAGCTCCTAAACTATAGGTATAGAAATATCACGGGCCCTATATAAATTCATTTTTTGTGTAATATTCTCTTGCTCTTAAAAAGTGATGCAATGTTGCCCCTATCATTAACAAATAATTGACCACAAAATTACAAAAAAAGAATCACAAAAATTATAAAAAATTACCAAAAAAATTGTCTTTTTTGTAATTTTTGCTAGATTCTTGTGCTAGTAATTTTTAGGTATGTAATTTTTAGGTCTTTTTTTGCAATTATCTTGATCATTTTATATAATTTTTTGGTCAATTGATGATTAAAGTCAACTTTTGTTTACTATAGGGTAACATTGCACCATTTCTAAAAGTTAAAGGAAATATTGTACCAAAAATAAATTTGTTGGCTGAATTTTTTATTATTAATATATGAATACTCACGTTTCCCACACACACATACATGAATCTGCATATAGTAGATCTGGTGGGGTGTGCGGGGAGACGCAAGGAATCTCACTTTATACAAATGATATCATTCTTGATTTTTCCCGCCTCATTGCCTTAATATAATATTTGTAGGTAGTACTTTAATATTAGGAAGTTTGCTTTGATCACTTATATAACAATCCATCCATTTTGTTTACTGTATCAATTATCAAATATATTTTTCCAAAAAAATACCATTAATTATTGATCAATTTTTATGGATAGTTAAGAGTAATAATTACAGCAAATGATTTTGTGAACTCTCTGATCTTACTCTCACAAAACACACGCCAATCCATTTGAAAAGCGCTTCAAAATTTTATTCTGTCTCATACTCAAATTTTAATATGTCAAAAGTCATTAGTTAATTAATTAGGTGATGTATCTATGTCAAAAAATTTAATTAGGTGACAGAAATTACTTCTCTGGTTTCATTATGTTTGTTTTAAAGTTATTGCATAATCACTAATGGGGTTGGGTCTAATGGAAGGGATTAGTCCCTCATAACATGGCAAACAAATATTCAAATCTCTATTGAGAGAAATGTGTCCACATTTAGTACACGATCATATCTTGAATAGGATTTCTTTAATAAAAAGATACATATAAGCAATCAAAAAAGTTATTGCATACACTCCCTCCATTTTTATTTATAAGATATTTTTAATTAACTCATACATACCAATAAATTTTTGCTATTTAGTTAAAAGAACATAAAATCACAAAAAAAATTCCAACTTTACCCTCAATAATGTCACAATTAATATCATAGTGGTGTGTAAAGCATACAATTAATATCCCTCTCTAAAGGGTAAACTTGTCAAATTATTCAAAATTATCATGATAACTCTTATATTTAGGGACAAAATAAATTTCTAGAAAACATCCTATATATAGGAAGGGGTGTATAGATTAGAAAAAATGCAATCAATATGTAAAAAAAATGACACGTTTTGTCAAATTTGTCCTTCAATGTCTTTAAAAACTTCTTGATGCAATTAAAGAATGGCAATATTGGAAAAAATTAAATATCATATCTTTATTGTAAATTTAAAATTAAATAAGACTTTTAAACTTTACTTATTAATTAGAACTAGAAGGAGTACAGAAGGAAATATTTATCATATTCTGTTCAAAAATTCCTTTTTTAAAATTAAAAAAAAAACTATGCTCGATCGCTTAGCATGAAACTGAATTAAAAAAGCAAATCTGACATATTCATGTGGGATTGGTTAGTTAATAATGAGCAAGAGAAAAGAGGAAAAATAACAATTAATCACCCAAAAATAATTAATATCAGTTAGTATATGTCCAATTTTTTTTTTGAAAAATAACTTACAAATTTAAAAGTTTTAATTGTAAATAAAACACTAAAATTTTAAAAAACTCTTATAGATATAGTTAAGTACTAAGATTCCTGTTGACAACTAATTCTAAATGTAATTTTTACGGACTTGTCTGTAACTTTCCCTGATATATACATATGGTGCTACTTGTGTGCAAGTGAAGAAGAAATTTCAGTACAAATCTAAAGGGTCTTCGTCCCTATAATTTTTTTTTTTGGCCAACTATATAGTAAATGTTTTTTATTATTATAATACTCCATCTTGTATTATATATAAAAGATTTTTTTTCATCTTATTTATAAATTACTATTCCCTCCATTAAAAATATAAGACATTTTTAATTTTTTAAATGTAATTATTACTTTTATTAAAAAAAAGTTCCTCTATTGATAACGACTTTATATTTATTGTAAATTACTTATTAGGAGTGAATATAAAAAGATAGGGTTAGTTTGCAAGTAGGTAACTGTTTTATTGAGGAGTGAAATTCGGTTAAAAATACCTTACATTTTTTAATAAAGGAGTATTTTAAAATTAAATAATTCATGAGAAGGGCCCCAAATGAAATAATTAAATACTAATAAATAAGACGACCCGATCATTTGGATTTCTGGCAAATTTTCCCCCTTGTAAATTTAGGGTAAGATTTTGTTAATTTATTTGTTAATCTGAACAATTTTCATACATTTATTATTGAATTCTTTTTTTATATATTGACACACTTTTATACTCTATTGGGGGGTTATAATTATATATCAAACTTTTCTGATATATACTCCCTCCAATCCAAAATATAAGTAGCTGTAATAATATTTTTACAAACCAATAAAATTTTATTCTTATAAAAAATATATGCTCCTTTGTCCTTATATATAATGTGTTTTTAACCGAATCTCTCATATCAATAAAAAGTTTATTATTTATTTGAAGGCACATTAAATCAAAATAATTTTCAATTTTGTTCCTAATAATGTCAATTAATATCACCGTGATAGTGGTGGTGGTAAAGAACTCAATTAATATTTCTTCCCTTTTTAAGAAAAGGGCCACATGTTCAATTACTCAAAAAATATCATGATATCTCTTATATTTAGAGATAAAATAAGCTTCTAGAAAACATCCTATACATAAGGATGGAGGGAGTATTGTTTTCATTTTTTTATCCTTAATTCCAATTTATGATGAGTGAGATGAAGGTCATAAATTCACTAATACAAGAATCTCAATTAATAAATATAAGGGATAAAATTAAAAAATAATTTTTTATAAACACTAAATTACTTATATTTTAGATTAAATTAATTGAAAAAAGCTTATAATTTGGACTAGAGGATCACACACACACACACCCAGTAGGACACACAATATAGGTTTTGTATTATTGTTTTCAAATTTAGAACAGAGTAGAACATCCTTAAACCACATTGGCACGCAACTGAAATCAATAAGGTACCTACCACACAGCTGGACCCAAAAGGATCGCTACTTATTCTCTCAAGCCATTACACAATCATTAAACCACACAACAATCAAGTTAACACAATTACGTTATTAAAGCCTTAACGAAATCACAGACTGACTTTAATTATTGACTCAAATATTACCAACTTTAATGCCATATATAATGACATTACAGAACAGCTTTCCTTATTGACGAGCGCGTTATATTTGCCAGACGTTCTCTCTTCTCACCGACAAGTATCTCAGCCGTCCTACATCGATAACAAAACAAAACAGACTCAATAACCAGACATTAAGAACCACCATCAATCAAATTGAATTCTGTTTCACCATTTTTGAAAGGATAAGGTGGTAGATAGGTGGGTGCAGCTGAAGTTCCAATGCAAATATCTGATAGCTGGGCGTTTAAGCCAGGGAGGACGTCAGACTCTGTGTTTAGCTGCATCATGCATGCATCCATTATTTTTATCAACTTTTGATGATCATTAACTACAGCAAATTGTTGCAACCCTTTAAATTTGTTTGATAACTAGGATAGCTTTCAATTTACAGTTTTGAACTAATAAATTTATTTGTTAGAAAATACAATCATAATTTTTTTTATTTAAAAAAGCTCCATATCTTTTAAATAAAATACCTGTACTATTAATTTTAACATGGGTGTATGGTCCAAATTCACGATAATCCCGCGGCTTATTTTTATAAAACATTTTTAAGTAATTGACATAAATAAAAAATTCTTTTATTAGTTGACATCCCAAAATATTTTCCCCCGAATTTACATTTTCATAATTAATTCACATAATTTCACAGTTTTTTTAGGGGCCTTTTAGGTGAAATCTATCAATTGTTCTTAACATGTTACAAATGCTTTATAACAATAAACAGGGGGAATATCAAAAATTGAGAATGAATTAACCAATAAGCATAGGTCCTAATAAAATAAACTATAGTCACTTAAACACGAGGTCTTAAGTTCAAGTTCGGGTTTATGTAAATGCTAAAAACACAATCTCTCGGAGAGCTATCTTCAATTAAAACTTGATTAGCTTAAATTTATTCAGTTGGATAGCCATATTAAAAAAAAAAACGTAATGGAGAATGAAGACGATCATTATATATATGTGTGTGCACCTTCCAGCTTGAGAAAACAGTCGGTCGGACTTGTTTCATATCGAATGTTGGGATTGCAACCCCAGTCAATGTGTCATGCACGTCTTTTTCCTTCCAGATAGAACTGTATGTGCACCATGTAAATACTCTCCATCATACTTGGGCTTGTAGAGATAGTTTCCAGCTAGATTTGAACCAACTTGAATAAAACAATATTGAAGAGGATTACGTGAGTACCATATAAAAATTCAAAATTGACAATTAAAAACCTTAGCGCAGTACTTGGGTTTCTCATCACCGAACTACTTTCAAGGAAAAATTAGTTATACGAATTTGAAATTTACGTACTTCTTTGGGGGGAAAATTTCTGGGGATTGTTTTTTGTAGAAATCTTTAATTTGTGGAGCAGAAAGAAGAAACATAGGACGAAGGTCCCCATTGTAATTAACAAGTACTTACTCATATTAATAAGAAACATTCATTCATTAATTGACATTTTAAGAATCTAAAAGAGTTTGGATGTGGAAAGGAACAAGTGAAGGTCATGTTTCAACAAGTACACCATATGTAATTAATAAGTACACATTTTCATATAACAAGAAAGCTATTCGCTAATTGAAAAGTTTAAGAATCTAAAAGAGCTTGGTTGTGAGAAGAGACAAGTGTTAGATCAGATTTTTAATAAGCAATCATTCATTCATTAATAAGTATTAATTCACATTTAATGAGAAACAATTCACTAGTTGACAATTTTTTTTAAAAAAAAAAGAAGAAAAGAAAAACAGGGGTATTATAGTCTTTTCCCATATAAAATTATTTTATATCAATCTCATAATCTTATATTGATATTTCAGAATCTCTTGGTTTTGTTTGATATTAACTTACTTCAATGGTCCTTGAATGATATTTCCCCTTAAAATATTTCAAACAGTAATGATATTCCTATTTGCCCCTCACAAATACACAATCGCTGAGAAACAAGCCTCTACGAGATTTATATATTATTTGCTCGTTTCTTTCTCCCCGCTGGCAGACTTACTGTTCCGCAAAATTAGTTCGCACTACATGCAATATATCTTTCTCACGACTTATTTCACAGATTTGTTATGAAACTTTCTATCACAAATAGTACCCAAGCTATTCACAAGAGAAATGTTATGGACAAAATTTTGAAAATAAATTCTCGTACTAACCTTGAGGGAAAATACTACTTCTACAACTGAAAAAATAATTCAACAAAAAACTGCCCGTTTTGCCAGCCCTATATCTACTGACGTACGTTTCTAATATTGAATAATTTATAACGACCAAATTTAAATCGACCGCACTTGGAATAATTTATAATGGCCGGCTTGACTCTCATTATTTATAAAGAGAGAAGACCCAGACGAGATCTCTTGATCTACAATAAAATTAAGTCTTTAATAAATGAGCCAGGCGTAGTAGGACACAAACGCATAAGATATATATTTTTTTTTTCAAGAGAAAAGTAACATAAAAATTTGTAGCCCGCCGATGAGGGGGTCTATAAATACCATTCAGACCAACGAAGGAAGAGCACACAAGCAATCCCTAACTCTCTTTCTCTCTCTCTCTCTCTCTCTCTGATCATTTTCTGAGACCTTCTTGCTGGATAAAGTAAGGAAGTAACAGCAAAAGTACCGCCTCCATCAGCTGGGAAGGTTGTCACTATTCTCAGTATTGACGGAGGGGGGGTTAGAGGGATCATACCTGCCATTCTACTCAAGAAACTAGAGGAAGAATTGCAGGTACGTACATTGTTATCGTAGTATGTAAATCTGGGTCACTCGTCTGTTGAGTTAAGATATGATTTTCTCTATTTTTTATTTGATTCGGAATGTTACCGGGCATGAAAATGCGAGGATCGCAGACTATTTTGACGTGATCGCGGGAACTAGCACAGGTGGAATCATCACTGCCATGCTCACAGCCCCAGATGGGGACCATCGTCCTATGTTTTCTGCTCCACAAATCAAAGATTTCTATAGAAAAGAATCCCCAGAATTTTCCCCACAAAAAGTACGTAAATTCCAATTGCATAACTAATTTTCTTGAAAGTAGTTCGGTGTGATGAGAATGCCAATTACTGTTTAAGGTTTAATTGGTCAATTTTGAATCTTTTATATGGTACTCACGTAATCCTCTTCAATATTGTTTTATTCAAGTGGTTCAAATCTATCTGGAACTATCTCTACAAGCCCAAGTACAATGGTGAGTATTTACATAGTGCAATACAGTTCTATCTGGAAGGAAAAAAGACTGCATGACACATTGACTAAGGTGGTAATCCCAACATTCGATATGAAACAAGTCCGACCCACTATTTTCTCAAGCTTGAGGTTATTATATAATGATCGTGTTCATTATCCTCTACAATTCATTTTTTCAATATGGCTCATCAGACTGAATTAAATTTACGCATTATCAGTTTAATTGCAAGTGACTCTCCCAAAGATGTGGTTTTAGCATTTACACGAGCTAGAACTTGAGCCCAATACTTCGTGTGTTTAAGCAACCATACCTCATTTTATTAGGACCCATGATTGTTAGTTAATTCATCCTCAAGTATTGATATCTCCCTGTTTATTGTAAGCATTTTGTAAAATGTTAAGAACAATTAATAGATTTCACATATAAAAGGCCCCTAAAACAAGGTGAAATTATGTGAATTAATTTGGAATGTAAATTTGGGGAAAATATTTTGGGATATCAAATAATACAAACAGTTTTTTTTTTGTTTATGCGGATTACTTAAAAATGTTGGATAATAATACGCCGGGGGAGTATCATGACTTTGGACCATGCCCCGTGTTAAACTTATGTGTACAGGTATTTTTTTTCAAAAGATATTGAAAATTTTTGAAATAAGTAAAATTTTTTATGATCGTATTTTCTAAAATGATCGTCAAAAGTTGATAATTTAATAAACTCATATGGATATGGATGATATGCAGCTCCCTGGTGGCTTAGACGCCCACTATCAGATATTTGCATTGGAACTTCAGCTGCGCCAACCTATCTACCACCTTATTATTTCAAGATGATGAAAAGAATTCAGTTTGATTGTGGCGGCGGTATCATAGCCAATAATCCTGGAAGCTAATATGTATGTTAATTTATTATATGTAAAACTACGACATGTATTAATTTGTTAAATTTGAATGGACTTGGAAACCTTTGCAGGCATTAATTGCTTAATAGGTGAGGTGACACAACAAATAACGAGGAAGAATCCTGATTTCTCAACCTTTGAACCAAATGACTATACGAAAATCGTGCTGGCGTCTTTCGGAATTTGAAATGGGGGACTTTCAGAAGCCTCGTAGTCCAACTCTCTGTACGTGCACGTAAAAGGGCCAGGTTGTTACTTCTGCCGGATTTGCTCTCCCATGACATGGTCGGAACGCAATATATAAAATATCCCACAATTAAGAAGCGGCGCAAGTCTATGAATGGGAAATTTCAAGGTTTAACATTTGAATCGGATCTCGAGTGTTTCAGTGTTGGAAAGTCTGGAGAGTTTCGTCACATAAAAATGACCTCTCTCTTTTTTTCAGGATGAATGGTCTTTTTAACCCAAAAATCACAATAAATCTGACTCCAACAAAAAGAGGGCCTCGAGCTCGACCACAAGAAAGAGGGTCGTCCCTTGTTCTGCCTTGAGGGTTAGATCAAGGAAGAAAAAATTAAAATTAGATTCAATTCAAGATTTATATTGCATTAATCATAGTCCCGAGCGATTTTTTATCCATGTGAAAGGACCCCTACTAGCCAAAAGGAAACTAATCACAATCCCGAGCAGTTCAAGATTTATCTTGTAATAATCAGTCTCAAAATGCAGAATACCCAGAAATAATAAAGTTGACCGTCCTTAGATAGGGAGGACATGGTTTGGTTATTTTCATCCTTTCTTCTAACTGTCTGGTTCACCACTAACTGTAATTGCAAACAGTTCCTGGACATTCCCTTCCCGTGACCAGCTTCACAGTCTTTTTCGCCAAAAATCACCCACTTCTTGTTTGCATCTGTTTATCTAGGTTATAATATACCGCACCATTTGTTACAAATACAAATATAATGGATTCCTGAAGACAATGTTTACAATGCCAAAGATGCACAAAAGTGGGGTATTTTGAAATGGGCTAAACCTAGCATATGAATTTGCACTTGATGGAAGTCTAGGACCTAGTTGATTATTCATCTTGCCTCTGTTTTTCGTGCCCTTGGAGCTGAGAGCAACTACCCTTCGAATTCAGGTAATCCGTCATCTCAGATTTACCATCCACACTTCAACGCATGGCAATATTATGCATGTTATTGTTTGGAACAAGTGTAAATGGACCTGAGTCAATATGGGAATTCATATTGTATAAATTTTGGCTTCATAATAAATATATAATACAAAAGAAGGACCGATGATGAACTTGAGGCTTGAGATTTTGAATTATGATGTGGTGTTCTTTGGTATTAGAGCCAGGTTTCGCCCAAATACAACTTGAAAGCCTGTTATTATGCCACATTTTTAATAAACCATTTCTTTTATTCATATTATGGATGGATGTATTAAGTGAAATATGGCTGATTTGGATTGTGCTACTGAGAAGAACCTCGGTGATCTTGAAGGCTTGGCAAATAGTCTATTAAACCAAACTGAGACGATAATGAACTGGACAACTTCAAGCTCAAACCTACACCCGACGGTCCAACAAATGCAGAGGCCATTAAGAAGTAAATATATTCACATGCACACCAAACACAAAAGCCCTAACAAATAGCTCATTTCTTTTGATTTTACTGCACAACTTGAAACCCTAGCTAGTCAAACAAGAATCTTACTTTGGCATCTTCAATATATAGTTCTTAATGTCTGGTTATTGAGTCTCTTGTTTTGTTATCGATGCAGGATGGCTGAGATACTTGTCAATGAGAAGAGAGAACATCTGGCAAATATAACCACTTAATAAGTAAAGTCATTTGTAATGTCATTATAGATGGCATTAAAATTGGTAATATGGAGTCAATAATTAAAGTCATTTTGTGATTTCATTAAGGCTTAATAATTGTATTGTGTTAAGTTGATTGTTTGTGGTGTGTAATGATTGTATAATGGCTTGAGGGAATAAGTAGCCATCCTCTTGGGTCCAACTCTGTGGTAGCTGCCTATTTATTTCAGTTGTGCGGTGCTGTGGTTTGAGAATGTTGTACCCTATTCTAATTTGAATGCAATAATACAAAGCCTATGTTGTGTGTCCGGCTGATGCATATACACGCACACTCCTTCTAGTCCAAAATATAATTTTTTTTTCCAATTAATGTTGGTCTAAAGTATAAGTAATTTAGTATTTGTAATAATTATTTTTCCCATTTTATTACCCTTTATATTTATTAATTTAGATCTTGTATCAATGAATTTATGACCTTCTTCTTACGTAAGTATAGTAATTTAGTATTTGTAATAATTATTTTTCCCATTTTATTACCCTTTATATTTATTAATTTAGATTCTTGTATCAATGAAATTATGACCTCCTTCTTATCCATCAAAATTGGAATTAAGGGTTGAAAGGAAAAAATATATATTTTTATGAGAATAAGAATTTTATTGATTTATGAAATATTGTTAAAAGCTACTTATATTTTAAATCAGAGGGAGTATATATTAGAAAAGTTTGATATATAATTATAACCCCCCTAGTTGAGTATAAAATGTATGAATATATAAAAAAAGAATTCAATAATAAATGTATGAAAAATTGTTCAGATTAACCAAATAAATTAATAGAAATCTTATCCTAAATTTATAAGGGGGAAAATCCGCCAGAAATCCATATCATTGGGTCATCTTATTTATTATTAGTATTCATTAGCCTTTATTATTGGAGCCCATCTCATGAATTATTTAATTTCAAAATATATAAATAACATGAAAATATATTTAATAATTTGATTTTGAATTATTTTGATAATTTTAATTTTAATATAACTTTTTCCTTCAAATTACTTTTACAAAGATTAATAGTAATTACATTGAACACTATATATTCTGACACAAGGTATTATAGCTACTATAATATTTGCTTATTTTCTTTTTGAAAAAACATAATTTTGAATCCCTGCACTTTACTTGAGTTTTGTTATAGGTCCCTGTACTTTTTTTATATTCTAGGTCTCTATGCTTTTATTTTTTGGTGTTCTAGGTTCCTCCATGAGCGGTGTTATAGGGACCCTAGAACACTGAAAAAAGTACAAGGACCTAAAATATTAAAAAAGTATAGAGACCTATAGCAAAAACTTGAGCAAAGTATAGGGTCCAAAGTTATGTTTTCCCTTTCTTTTTCTTTGTTATCTCTTTTCTCCATTTTCTTGAGTTATAAACAAAGTAAATCTTTTATAAGTATTTTTTTATATATAAATATAAATCTAGATACATGATTTAAAAAACAATGCATGCTTATTGGATTCGTTTTTGAAATAGTTTTTCTTCCAAAATGTGTAATCCTATATTTAAATGTGCATAAATGAGAAGTTAGGCTTGGTTTGGATATGACAAATTGGAGGGAAATAATGAACAAAAAATTAGAAAGAAAAACTTTTAAAAACATTGAAATTTAATGACTTGTTCATCACCCGGGAAGAGATAGGGTTGAGAATAATGTCCACAGAGGACTATAGTCTTAAAAATAATATACAAGTTATAGAAAATATCAAAATACCATTCTCTTGCATTCCTTTTCAAGTTGAGATTATAAAAATTCCTGATGACTTCTGAAGACCAATACAAAAAAAAAAGAATAATATTTTATATTTCCAATACATGTATGCTTTCAAGATTATGGTCCTCTCTTCATGTTTTATTTTCCCTCTGTCACAATCCTCCCATGTGACAATGTTTTTTTCTTTGGGGAATCAACAATGGTTGAAATAGGTTGGTTCAAGGTATACAATTAATATATATGTATAAATACGAATTAAAGTTATTATGATTTTTTTTTGTGAAAGTATCCTACTAATTCCCATTTCCTATTATAGGATGTTTTTAGAAAGATGTTTTTTAATCCTTAACATAAAGCATGGTGATAGGATATTATATTTACATTTTTTTTCAATGTGTTACTCTTATTTAAATCATTAAATACGAAATAGAATATGACTACAAATTTTAAAAGCTTCATTTAAACATGATAATACTTAAAGTTTATTTTTTTTCAAATAAAGATTAATGAATTTACCATATTTTATTGATTCTAATGAAATTTAAATAGATCTGCTTTATAATAAGAACAGAGGGAGTACATTTTAGACTAACACTAGTATATTCACCCGTGCGTTGCACAGGATGTTATTTTTATAACTTCCTCTAATGGTTAGATGGTAAAAATATTTACATATTGAGATTAATTATATGTCTAAAATAATAATAAGACGTAACCTATATGTAAATGATCAATATTTAAGAATGACGGTGAAAAAATTATGGTGATGACACATTAGGTAAATTTTAAACCACTATTTGATCTCAGGTAGGTAAAACATATGTATATGAATGCAACCACTTTATTACACCAAATAAAGAGTCAACAAAAAAATTATGGCATCTTAATGAATAGGCGGCTGTCATACATTAGTTAAATTATTGAAAATCTCCCTATAGACTATGTTTGACGTAACATTTATGGGCTTACCATCTTCATCAAGGATTAATATCTTCAATGCTTTCCTACTCCGCACTTAAGATATAGCCACATATAGCTGGCCATGGGTAAAAAGACCGTCTGGTAAATACAACCCAACATTAAGTAAGCTCTAACCTTGCTTTTGTTTATGGTCATAGCGAAAGACAATATAATTGGAAATTTCTCTTTACAAAGAGTGAATGGCAGTTGAGAGTCAGAAGGGGACAATATCAATCCTTAGAATATAGACATTTGTCCTAGCCTTTGATTTGAAATATTATGCTTCGAGATATAGTTTTTACGCCTGGGCTTATAATAGTGTCCCTGCCTGGATGATAATTAGACACGTGCCATAAACAAAGAGATCTAGAATATTTCTTAAGTAAGCATAACAAGAGCTCTAGCTATTAGATATAGCAACTAAAACATGGTTTGGGAGCTAGACAGTATGATAGTTGAGATTTTAAAAACTCAGTGGAATATAAGTCATCTATTGAGTTAATATTTTCATCTTGCTTGCACACACTGTTTGAGCTGAAATACAACACATCATCTTTGGGAATCATAGATAGCATAATATTTGATTAACCTCATTGACTGTAGACACGTGGGTGCTAAATATGGCTCTATCTCTAAAATAAGGCAGGTATTTAAGATGACCAAACAACATTTGGATACATAGAATGATTTTCATTTTATAAGTTCCCTAGACATGCAGTAAAATGTCATTTGGAATGGTGATTTTTGCCTCTCCATCATTATTTCTCCAATCGTCTATCCCTATAGCAATGATCCATTGTGCAACATCATTAAGCTTGTTATTCATATGGGAAGAATTTGGTAGCAATAGTCTCATGTTCTGGGGTAGAGTCATCAGTCTGTAATCCTTCCATATATATGATGAGTTAATGGATGCAAAAATGATTGTCCTTCTACCCATCTCTAGATATCACTGGAAGTATTTGATGAAAATCCCCACCAAAAACTTACCCTTACCACCAAATGGCATGGCAGCTGCCCAAGCATTTTGAAACTTTATAAATCTCTTGAGTGCTTTGTCAACAATGATTAAAAAATCAAACTGGATCAGACAGTCGAACCATCAATGATCAAGCTAACGACTCGATTGAGCCAAAAAAACAATTTGGATAGTTGAGCCGGATTGAACTGCTTTGGACCGACAGTCGAACCGGGAACCGAATTTGATTTTCAAAACTGGACTGTTCAAAGAAATGCCCTTTTTCTTTTTTCTAAAAAATTTTTTTATCAAATTTTTTTATTTAGAAAATGACCAATTTTTTTAATCATTTGATGTTATGTTGTATCATGTGGCTTATTAAGTCATGATAAACTCAAAATGTTTGGTTTTATTTTTAAGTAGCAATTTTAATTTTATTATGTTTAAATTATTATATACATATATAATTTTTTAATTTAATTATTACGTCATCAATTCAACTGTTGGTCTAACCCAATTGGACCATGGGAAACCATGATCACTAACATTTTGTTCAATATCTGATCCGCTTTTAAAAATATTGTTTGTCAACTACTTTCAAAGCAATACTTGCTTGCCATGTGCCTCATCCCATATTATTAATGAGGTGTGACCTATGAAATAACTACCTTGTTTTATGTTGCAAACTGAATTCTTATTAATTGCAAGAGATATACAAAACTGAGTGTGTGTGGTTTTTCACCATAAGGCTACTCAACTTGATGCAACATTTAGAACAATCCTACCACTTTATCTTAGAGAGGTTGACAAAGTGTTCCAAATATAGTTTTACCAGTGCCCCCATAACCATACACCAGACATAAATAGAAATTACCATTGGGGCTAAAATTAAAAACTATACCTTCCTATACACATAATGAAATTAAAGTTTCCAATCTTTAGAATTGATCAAACCTTCTACAAAACCTCATACATCCTCACAACATGTAGTGATAGACTGAGAGTAGTGACCTTGCTCTAGCTTCAAAAGCACTTAACATCGATGCAGGAACCCGATGAATTGAGGGCAAGTAATGACAAACCACAATAATGTGTACGTTGTTTAAAAATTAGACCAAAGGCTAATGGTTGTATCTACTGTTTATATAGACTTGCTGTAGCTATTCAAATTAGGCGTGCATATAATATATATAATATAAGGAATGTGCATAAACTACCTAAAAACAAAACTACATAATATGCATTATATACACATTTAAATTTAATTATTTGAATCAAATAAAAAATTTCCAATTATCACAAACTACCTAAAATTAGACGTTGCATATATATATATATGTATGTATGTATGTATGTATGTAAGGAAATAGCTACAAATAAATTGGAAATTATCATAAACTACCTAAAACATAAACTAAATAATATGCATAATATATACATTTATCATTTAATTTTATTGACTCAATTAAAAAATTTCCAATTATCATAAACTACCTAAAAAAATTCCAATTACCTAAACTTCCTAAAATGGTCAAAATCACCGTGAGAAATCTCCAAAAAGTCATTTTATTATGATTGTCTTATTATGGTCAAAAACTTCCTAAAGTACGATTTTTAATTATTTGATATTAAATCCTAAAATTATTAATCAAAATAAAATGGATTCAAGAATTCAATTACTCACAAATTTATCCCATGATTATACTTTCCATAACTTAAAGAATGAAATCACGAAATTAATTCAGTACATCCACACACGTTAAATGCATGCATTATTGTTTCAAAACAATGAATAATAATTATCATGAGAGAAAATTATTTAACTTGCGTACACTTGTGATCACAGGAGAAAAAAATCGAGCTGATGTGGCTTCATAATATGCTGACACGTGTGCTTGGGGTTCCTGATTATATATATATATTATATATATAGATTAATTAATAGGAAAATGCCTTATATTTTGGACATTTTGGAGTAAGTACTTCTAACTATCTCACCCAAATTAATAAGAAATAGTTAAATCATTAAAATAGTCTAAAATGAAAATAAATCTTTTGGTAATGCTACTTAAAAAGTATGAATTAAAAAGAGAGGACAAGTTCTTAGAACTGTAATAAAGAGTGATTTTTAGAAAACATCTAATTAATGTTTCGTTTTTCAATCCAAAGTAACTAATTTAGATAATCATTAATATTTTAAAAAAAGTGACAATATATAGAAAACGAATGAGTGCAAGATAACCTTTAAAAGGCTTCTTGATCCAAAATATGATATATGTAATATTTCGTGTTTTTTTTTTCAATCTCACCTTTCTCTCAATGATTATCAGCTGACTTTAAATTTTTTTTATTGCATTGTTTATTGGATTTTTTTTTAACTCCAAAGATGTCACTTAATTTGATCATTATTGAATTGAAAGGTAAAAATTGAAAGATGAGATTTCTTCCATCACGGTTTATAAATACTTTTAATTTGGAGGTGATATTTTGTTCCAAAATACAAGAGATTTTGATGAAAATAAGATTTTGTTAATTGTATTTGTTCAATACTACCCTTCCTTCTTCTTATATCCTTCTGCTATCTCTATTTTTCAGTGTTTTCACTACTTATATTATTAAAAGTAAGAGTATTTTAAAAATTTATATTTTTATTTTTGAAAAAAATATGATTGTAAAGTGTAGATTTACTAAATTTTATTGAGATACATAATTTTTTTAAAATATTTTATAATTTGAGATTGCGGGAGTTACTTTTAAACAAAAGAATATAAATACCATTCTTTGAAAAAATATGAATTACTTACTTTTATCCTATATTTTCTTTGATCCTATTTAATAGTAGTATACTTTTTAAGTTCAAACATGCTTTATCAAAACTAAGGAATACTTTAAAATCATTAATTCTCTCTAAAGGTATAATAAGTTTTTAACTTTGTTCTTATTAAATAGACATCTTTTAATTATATATTCTCTTACACTCATAGGTGATAAAACGGACATTTGTGATAAAAAATCAATGATATGATATAAGCGGATTAAAAAAATATTTTTTCTACATCTTATAAATAGGAGCTAGAAGAGCATTCCATCTGGCCATAATATCAGAATTTGTAACTAGTTCATAGTTCTAAAAAAATTAGATAAAATCTTAATCTCTTAGAAAATTTTATATATTTCCAATTTTCAATTATACCCTTAATGAAATCCTATATAGTGGCCTTAATAATGGAAATTGAAATTTAAATGCATTATTTTAAAAAAATTAATAAATGAAGTAGTAGTATAATTAATTAGAAAATAAATATAAAGATTACTAAAAATTTCTCCATACTACAGTGTATTGAAGAAAAAGTAATAAAATGAAATAGTAATATAATAAAAAAAATTAAAAAATTACTCCATGCTAGGAATATTTATATTCAAGAATGGCACGCTAGCGTGAATGCATGTGAACGTGTGGAAATCATGCACCACGTGCAACACGTCAGCCTCTGTTGCTTATCTGTCTAGATTTTAATTTGATATTTGAAGTTTTTATTTTATATTTTGAGTAAAACCAGTGACTAACCCATCCATGTGCTAAAATTACAGGGACATCTCTCTTTACTTTTAAAAAACAGCACTTTAATTTAATCCTTAATACCGTTAGGAATATTTTATTAACGATTCTAAAATAATTAATTTTTATTTGTAATATGTAAAAAATTTTAAATTATTAATTTGTCCTTATGATCTAATTGGTATCCTCTCTCCCCCAATAAAAAATTTAAATAATTAAGATTGTCAATATTTAAAATAAAAATTTAAATTTTGCTAAAATTAAAAAAACGAACAAAATCAGTGAGTAATTTCTTATATTAAATTATATTTTATAAATTTTTTGATGAAAATATTTTTTAAATTTGTTTGTTTTTTTTGAACTTACGTTTGAGTATTATTTTAGCCAATTTATATATTTAATTTTTTTTAAAATTACCAAATAAATACATTTACATAATAAAAAAATTTAAAATATATATGCATTACTTTTTTAAATATTGACATTATTGTCCTGTTGTTAAAAGACCACAATACCCCTCGCAAATCAAATTTGAAAATCCAAAAAAAAAAAGTTCGACTAGAGGCTTTCATGGGCAGTGGAATGGACAAACAAAGAAGAGGAAGAATTGGCAGCATCAGCAACTTGTTAACTTCTTGGCAACTTGAGGAGTAATCATGTGATACCAAGGAGACAATGATACCCAGGGGACATTGACGGTAGCATTAGAGTTTTTGCAGCTTTGGGTCTGAGGTGGATTATTTGACACCCTTAATCTTTGTTTCTCAACTTGTTTAATTTATTTGGAAGTTTCTATTGTGATTTGTGGGGATTTTATCCCATGACCAATAAACCACAATTAATTTTTGGCAATGTTGAAATAGGTTGTGAATTTTAGGAAGTTTGGGTGGTAAGAAAGGATGGTGAAGGGGAAGCGAAACTAACAATCTACTTCTTTAACTCATTACTACCGACTTTAGAAAGTTCATATGTAGATGTTATTTTGCATGAGAAGAGGGGGATGGGGAAGAAAGTGGTATGTCATCCTTCCAATAGGATATATTTTAAAAATTAGATATTATGTTATGTACCTTGGTTATAATTTCTTTTTGAATGCACACAAGCCCAAAATTTTTGTCAACTTCTTGCATATATGAAACCTGATGAATATGGACAAATACCTAACTTAACTTACCTAATTTTTGTCAATCGTTATGGGGTTTAATTTTGTTTTTGCAAAATTTCTAACTTAGCTGTTGTGTGCATTTTTTTTTTTTTTTGCAAAATGCCCTGACTTGGTTTTTGTGGGGATTTGATTTTTGTATTTACAATTGTATATGGATTAAATTTACATGAAAAGAGGGCTAAATGCCCAAAAAGTTTCATTTTATGTCATTATACTGTTAAATTTTACGTTGAATAATAATAAATGAAGGATGTATTACTTAGCTTTCAAATTTTTTAAACTTTGTTGTTAATTTTGTTGGTATTGGGATTGAGTTGAGTTGAATTAGGTGATATAAGATAGTACAGGGATTAAATTCAATGTAAAGTGAAGGCAAAATGTTCTAGAAAGTTCTTCTTTTAAGCCGTTTTGTTAGTTGATTTTAGTTTGAAATAATAGTTTAAATTATAGTTTGAAAAGTAATAGTTTAGATTAAAGTTTGAATGTAATTATATAAACTCTCACCAAATTTTGGTAATTCATTCGGGACCATTTGAAATTGTTGTTTGATTGTGAATTTACAATTTGTGTTGTTATATTATGACCTTGTTGAAATTGTGATTGTTTGTGGTTGCATAATATTGATGTTATTGTTTATTTTTGTTGTGATTGAAATGAAGGCAAATAGCCTAGGAAAGTCTTATTTTTAAGCTATTATATTGCTGAGTTTTGTTTAAGATCGAGTACTTGCAATTAGTTTAGCATAATTGTAGGTATTATCTTAAATTTACTTCTGCTGATGGACAGCTAGATAATAGAAAGGATATAATAAAATTATTTAATATGTAAGTTTATATTTCAATTAACTTTTATATATGTTTCATCATTTCAAATTTTTAACTTCGGCTTATTTTCTTTCTTATTGGTGTTGTAGTGCTTTCACACCCAAACAAACTTTCCTATATGATTAAGGTACAAGTTATATGATCAAGCCTACACTAATTGAAAGATAATAAGATACTTATCACTACTAATTTAAACAATCAATAATAACTTTTAATTAATTCAATTTACATGTCTATTGTTTTCTCTGCACAATGCTCATGACGAATAGCATACAGCGAGGATTGTGATGGGATGACTCTAATTCTCGCCATGGTATTTATGTTATTCAGCTTCAATTGTATGTGACTATGAATTTTAATTCACTCAATTAATTAACTTTATTGTTATATTATATTATGTAGTATTACCCTAATTCATATTGTGAAGAATTCGGGAACTATTACATCAATGAAGTCATCAAGGAATGATATAAGTATGTTTTCCAACTGTGGACAAAAAAAATAAGTGAGCTGGACATTTTTTCATATAGTTTTTCTCATATAGGTTTTATAAGTTAGAATAATTTTGGTTTGGTATAGCAAATAATTTTGTTTCACTATTGAAAAATTGTATAGCAAATAATTCTACTTTTATATAGTCTGATTAAAATTGTTAGTTATGTATAATTGTTATTAGTTTATTATAATTTTGAATTGGACTAGACTTTTTATTGTATTTGAATTGTATTGTTGCAAGGAGATTTCTAGAAATGCAGCCCTTATTATAAAAATATGACCATAACCATCCAATATAAGCCCTATATTGGCTGTTATGGTCATAACCTTTCAATATATTCTTCCCTCCTATAACTCCTATGTTAGACCACATATTGGACGCTTCTTTGAATCATTCAATATTATAATATTGGATGATTGTAATAACTATCCAATATTTAATTTTTTTTATTGGACAACCAATATTTAATTTTTTTTATTGGACAGTTTATAATTGTCCAATATAAGCAAAAAGAATTATCCAATATGCCTTTTTTTATAGTAGTGTCAAATTTTTGAGAGGTCAAATATTTACACCTCAAGTACAAATTGCTTCCAAGGCTATCCACAAGCTAAAATAGTGCATATGATGATTAATATACAATTAATCATATCATCTATGATTAATATCATCATAAGTGCTTTTCTAACTCTCTATTATAGCACTTTAAATATCCAAAAGTCACAACTACCCATATTTACTCACACCCATTTGGTGTATTAGCTTCCATTAACTCCAACCAACTTTATTAAACTCATTTATAACTATTAATAGCTATCATAACTCCCTAACAACCACATGCATGGCCTCCCAACCACAAAATCCGTCCATCATTATAAGCCCAAGCTTATGGATGCCTAAAACCATTAATACTAGGTTTAGTTAACTCAAACAATTCCACAAAATCCATTTAAGTCAATGAGTTCAAATCTATAATTCAATAAGAAGTTTGAAAATCACTTCTCAACTACAAACCCTAACTCAAGACTAGAGTATAGAGGAAGAGGAAGGTAGGACAGACTTACCTTGGTGAGTAGAAGCCCCAAAATTGTCACGCCTCAAAATATAGAAGAGATTGGCATGAGATATGTGTACAAAACACATATCCCTTGAGACTTAATTCAAGAAAATTTTCTAGTACTTAATTATAGTTATATTGAAATAAGAAAATCCTGGATAGTTTTATTTACAGAAAAGCCTTAATAATTTTGTAAGAATTTCGACAGCATCTCACTTATAAGTATGACCGCCTAAAAATCCCACAATACAATTCTTAGAAGGAGAATATCGCTAAGATCAAGAGCACATATCATGCCCCAAAATATAAGGTGTGACCCGCATGGGATATGCATGCAAAACTCATATCCCATAAGCCTTAACTAAAGAAATTTCAAATTTTTAAACCATAAATACATAAAATATAAAATAGAATTGTTAGATATTTTATTTTTATTATTATTAATTATTTTTTATATTTTTCATGCAACCAAAATTCAAAATTTCCTATAAAAATTTAGCAAAATGTATCCTAAAAATGAGACTTCCTAAAATTTATCACTAACAAAGAACAACAATAATACAAACAAAGAAAATTGCACTCCTTACCAACAATTATTCAATCTTATAATAAAAATGAGGATCTTGCTTATAATCAACATGGAGCCCCTAGTGCTAGACCATTGATTTAACACATAGTTCAAATTACATCAAATGGGTCTTGCCAAAGTAATTCTTTCACTCCATTTGAATGATAAAATGCTACAATGAACATGTTTGAAATACAAGTTGAGCATTTCCATCTAAGACCAAAATATTTTTCAGTAAATAACGTTCCAACAATAAACAATTGAACATGAATGAAAGGAAAATTTGAAACAATTATGTAAGTTGGAGATAACAATTTTCATAAAAATTTAATAAACTTCAAAATAAAATGGCTCTATATAAATTTAAAAATAATTTTGAACAATTAAAATATCAGATCAAATATTGTTGTCATGTGATTTCAAGAAAACAAATAAACAAAATAAATAATTATACATAAAAGACTATAAAAAACCAATTAGATGTAAAATCACCAAATAATCTAATTTATAATTATAAGGACTTATCAAAACCATTAACAAACGTGGACATATAGTCCACGAGGGTAAATAACCAAATGCAACTCTTACCATGAAGACAAATGTGGACACTACATTTTACCAGTTCTTCTTATGCAACAGACCTCACGTGGCTTTTGACCCTAACCTCCTTTTTCTTGTCCTAATGGGGCTTATGGGTGGAATATTGACCTATAAAGGAATGGAAGGATAAGTAATCAAACACAGTTGAAGCCACGAAACAAATGTGGATATATAATCCACGAGGGTAAGTAACCAAACATAGTCAAAGCCACGAAACAAATATGAGTATGATGATCATGAATAACCACCCCTTCATTCCATGTGTGTGGCCATCGCATGGGGCAAGCAACTCCTATAAGCACCCTGCTACCTAGGTATACCATGATGCATCAAGGCTAATGGAACTACCATTAGCAACCAGTTTTCTATATAAAGTCCCTTTTTAAATCTACTTGTAAACATGAGAGAAAATTATCATTTGTAAAATAATTTCTCTTCTCAGTATCAAACTTGCATGAAACATGTAAAACATCAATCTTTCTAAATATAGAAAATTCATAATTAATATTTCATAAATTATTCACTAATTTTTATGGTTGGCTTTGCCAAAGAACAGACTACTAAAATTTGTAAAAGCATCTTCATCAATCTAAAAAGTATAAGCCATGATTCTAAAAAGTAAAACAATGTAATTAACAAAGGAGCTAATGCAAGAGAAATATATAATATCTATAAATTCTTAAAACAATATTTTGATAAAGAAAAAATTGATTAGGATATTATTCACTTACGGGAGACATTTTTAAATATATAATTTACTCCTAATTAGCTACTTTTGTAATATTATTCGCACCTTAATTTCCTGTTGCCCAAGGAACAATATTGTTATTTCTTTTATATATCTTATCATTCCAAATCATCCATCCAAACAAATTTAGAAAAAAAAAATAGAAAAGAAAATCTCTAACTTTAACCTTTTACAAATAGAATACCATGTTGAATTTAACCAATGAGTCTTTGGCTTACAATTGCATAAACAATATTCATGTTTCCAAGTCTTCTAAAAGAGAACAGACAATTTTTTTTTTTTTTTACTATGACTTATTCCACATTATCCATCACACACACACACATCCACTTTCATTAACTTCAATTCTCATCCTTTCACCAAGCACTTTATATGTACTTAAAAGTTAACATAAAAACAAACTTAATCCATGAATTATTAATCAAATATCTTTTTCCAACATATTTCATTGTAGGGAATAATAGCCTATTATATCAATTTACCAAGTGATAGTATATTATCATATATATTTGTTATCATAGACTAAAATTCTCTTATTAAACATTTCATCAAACATTCAAGTTTAAACCATACAGTAATCATCCTAATCTTTAGCTATTTCTCCCAAAAAATTTCAATCATCATCATTTAAATTGATCATGCTTCTCAAATTTAATTCCTTGCCAAGAATCAATTTCAACTAAAGAAAGAAACTCAATCAAATATCATTACTCAAAAGGACAGCACTAGTTCATAGAACAAAATTCCAAGCAATATGGAAAGAAGAACAAAAGCATTTAGCACAGTTAAATAATAACAAGAAATACGAGAAGCCTTAGCTAAAAACATCATTCACTCACTAGCATGTGCACCAATCCGAATCTGTTTCTTCTGCTTTTTTTTTTCCCCCAAACCAAAGAAAGCAATTAAAGTGGGGCACACCTATCTCGTGTAAACTCCTCAACTTTCAAATTCAGTATTGGAAAAATAAATTTCCATGTCCTTCTTCCACTCACGGTCAGCAGCTAAAATAGTGGAGATAAATAAAATTCAACCCACCCTCTCTACACACTATTGCACGCGATAGAAAAGGAGGAAGGAGAAAGTTTAACACATACCCGAATCAATGAAACAAACGAAAAACAAAGCGTTAGCATTGGAACTCCTATACACGCACACCAACACACAACGTCACCAAACAGAGAAGAGGAATGGGAAGACAGAAAAAAAAAGAATGGAAGAAGAATCTCGCGACTATGGCAACGGATGAACACTTCACAAAACGTGCCGTCAATGAACGAAAGGAAGGAAGAGGAAGAATGTTCTCGAAGCTTTCCCTCTCTTGGATGCAGAACACACGAATGAATGGGGAAGTGAGGATGTTATATCTTTTCAAGAGGAGCATTTTGGTAATTTCATTGCAAAAGCAAAATATATTATTTTCCTTTGGCATCAATTTCCTATAACATTTATTTAACTTTCATAGAAACATCATAAAAATATATTAGTATTAATTTCAATCTTGTAATTATTTTGAGCGTCAAAACATACATATATATATATATATATACCACACATATTTATAAATTTAAATTTCAAAACACTATTGACAAATACATATTAAATACTTGATTTATTTTAATTTTCTTTTCCAAGTTTGCACCAAATTTTTTTCTTTTAATTCTAAAATTAAATTGTTTATTGCATAAAAAAAATTCTTGAATTTGCTAGTCATTACAACACAACTCCATCCAACCAACAGACAGAGTGTATAACCAAATAAGAACCCTAAATATAGCCTATGTAGAGCATCTATAAATATTTTTAAAAAAATAAATAAATTTCAAAATTACATCAAAAAGATATATTTATAAAACAAATCTCCACCTTACTCAGCAAAAAGTTCCTCAGTGCTTAGCAAGACATACAATGTCAGCTACACTATCTGAGATCAAAAATAATTTTTCAGTGAATAACATCGCAATTACAGTTGATGAAAATAATGGAAGGTACATCAATGAGTTTCTTATAAACTTAATAAAATAATCAATTGAAAATAATATAACATATACCTCATATATATATATGTCAGCAATTATGTAAATAAAAAAAACTATGACTATTTGAATTCAGTTACAATTTTACTATAAATTCAAGTTTCACTTTAAACATCACATGTTTAAATACTTTGGAAATTATATAGCTCAGTATAAAAATCCAAATATGATAAAAATAATAGTTTATTTTAATAGATCAAATTTTAAGAAAAATGAATTTTTTCCAAACTCACTCTTTAGTAAGACTTGATCAAAACAATTAACAAGCATTGACACACAGTTCACAAGGGTAAATAACCATCAAGTGTAGATATATAGTCCACAAGGGTAAATAACTAACAAGCATAGCTCAAGCCCACAAGACAAGTACAAGCATAAAGCCTACAAAATCAAGCGCAAGCAAAAGGCTCACAAAAATAAGCATGAATGTTATGCTCACGAATAACCATTCTTCTATTCCACATGCATTGACTATGGTATGGTGCTAGCACCTCCTAAGCACTCTACTAGATAGGTGTACCATGGTGAGCTAAGGCCAAATGGTATTGTCATTAGCAATCAACATTCTGATTTAATCTCGCGTTCTGATTTAATCCTACATTTTAAATCAAACATTTCCAATATAGCATATTCTCTCAAGTGTTCAATTGAAAGATAAATCCAACTATTTTTGTAGACTACAATATAATGAAAACATTTTCATGTATAACAGTTGATAATAAAATTAAAATTATGAACCATAAAAATAAATAAATTAATTAAATTAAAATACCCTATCATTTGTTCTTGTGAAATAAAAAAAATTATATACATAAATAAAAGAGAGGGCACATAAATATACTAGATCAATATTTTTATGAAATGAATTTGTTAACGAGTCATTGAGATACTATTCACTTACCTAAGACATTTCCAAATATATTATTTACTCATAATTAGCCATTTTGTAATAATATCTGTGCCTTAATTCTCATAATATCTAACGAGGTCGAGCGATCTATGACATGAAACAGGGGTGGCACACCCCGTATTTAGGGCATGACTGGCACAGAATATGATGTAGACTCACATTCCTTAAGCCATAATTTGCCAGAAAATTAATTCGAGATAATGACAAATAATTTATGTCTAAATTAAAATTCGTAAATGTTTTCGATTATTATAACATTCCCTCTTGTATTATATGTAACTCACCTTAAATTGATGGTCATTTTTTTAAGTTATTTTATGTAGCAAGTCGATTATTAATTACTTATTTTAATTTATCCTTTCACAATTTTTTATAAGTAGAGTACAATGTTATATATATTTCATTCGTCCTAGTTTATAAAACACTTTTTAGCAAAATTATACATAACAATAAAGTTCTTTAAATATAACTTACAACATTATTTTTTTAAACTACAAATATAAATTTTTAGAAATACCTTTCATTTAATGTAAACTTATTTGTGAAACGTTAAATAGAGAAAGAAAGAAAAAAAAATATAATAAGAAAGGAATAATAATATCAAAACAAGTATAATTAATGAAATTTTATTTTTGTCAAAGCGCCTTATATTTTAGGACAACAAATCACTTTGAAAAGTGTCTTATAATCTGAAATAGATTGAGCATGATAAAGAAAATATTTTTAAAAATAATGTATTTAATAAGGATAGACTATAAAATTTATTTTGTTCTTCTTGATAATATCAATAGTTTTAACTATTTCTCATTGATTTTGATATGATAGTTAAAAATGACCTGCTCCCTCTTGTCTTATTATGAGATAAAATTTGAAAGCTTTTTTTTTTGTTCTTAAATATAATACAAAGTCAGAGTAATTAATGCTTTTTCAATATAATTTCACTCCTTGTTTGATTTTTGTCAATTGAATTCTTAAACAACAATTTATTATAGTCGTTAATTACAAGATTGGTAAAAATAAAAATTACATTTTTTTACAATTTTAAGATTATAAATTATATTTTCAATAAGCAAAAAAATTATTAATTTCATTTTATATTAAAGGAAGGAAGGAGTATGAGAAGCAAAGAAATGACAACGTATGGTTTTTTGCGTTCACATTTGAACGATCATCATTCATCCACCATTTGATTGATTTAGGCCCTCCATTTTTATTTCAAAATAATATCTACTTTTCATTTCAAATAGATTTTAGGCGTTTTTAATATTCTATTTTAAAAAAACATAAAAAAATAATATTGAATTTAGATTGTCTTTTGTACTCACTAGGGGATGGGTACCAAGCTACATATATATTTATAAAAATTAATAGTAAAATTTAGATTGTCTTTTGTACTTACTAGGGGATGGGTATCAGGCTACATATCACATATGGTGAGGTCTGGACCATTCAGATTTAACAAAATTTTATTTTTATTTTTATCAAATCTAAAGTTTTTTAATAAATATCTGTTTATGATCAATTTGACCAGTACAGATTTAGTGTAGACCAACTAATTTAATATTATGTTTTTTTTTAATTTTATAAATTGACATCGGAATATTTGTTGGACCGTACTTATATAGTCTATTGAGATATATTTATACAAATGGATTTAATATTAAAAATGTTAGTAATTTATATAAATTTTTATTTTAATAAATACAATGTTAAAATATAAAAAAAATTAAAATGATCAGGAAAAAATTATTTTGAGATAAAATAAATGACCCAAATCTGTAAAATGGCTGATGAGTATGTGGTGCTCAAAGGGAACGCATGATTTTTACGCTGAGTTAACCTACGAAACCAATGAAATTTGGACACATGAGGTATATATTCACAGGCCTCTCAATTTCCTTATTTTTTTTTTAAATCATATGAAAATTTACATTTATGCCAGTAATTTTTGATTGAACGAAGAGTCGATCTTATTTGTAAGTCATCAATAACATTTAAAATTATATATTATTTTCATATTTATTCTTGATTAATATGTGTCTCAATAAAATACTTTTTATTAATTATCCTCTTGATTAAGGATACTTTTGGGGAAAAAACCTTTCTCAGTTACATCTTAAAGGACCCAACAAAATGCTCCACATTTTTTAACATAATATTTTTTAAAATTTTTTTTAATAGTGATTAAAAGGAGTAAAGGACAAGCTAGGCATTAAAAAATAGACTGAGTAATCTGCTGATAGGCCTTCCAGCTTACCTCCATCCTTACAACTAAGACAACAAATTTGAATCCTACTAGATGGATTTGAGATTAGAGGATTATCTCAATCCTATCTATTTACCCTAGTGACAAGTCATTGCATTTCAATGTTTTTAAAAGTTTTCCTTTCTAATTTTTTTCACTATTTTCCTACAATCTTTTCTATCCAACCCAAGCCTAACTCCTCATTTATGCACATTTAAATATAGGATTAAGATTTTGGAAGAAAAAACTATTTCCAAAACGAATCCAATAAGTATACATAGTTTAAATCTTGTATCTATAATTATATGTATATATAATAAAATACTCATAAAAGATCACATTACTTATAACTCAAGAAAATGGAGAGATAGTTCCAGATAGATTTTAACCAACTTGAATAAAACAATATTGAAGAGGATTACGTGAGTACCATGTAAAAGATTCAAAATTGACCAATTAAAACCTTAAACAGTAATTGGGTTTCTTATCACCGAACTACTTTCAAGGAAAATTAGTTATGCAAATTTGAAATTTACGTACTTCTTTGGGGGGAAAATTCCTGGGGATTCTTTTCTGTAGAAATCTTTAATTTGTGGAGCAGAAAACATAGGACGATAGTCTCCATCTGGGGCTGTGAGCATGGCAGTGATGATTCCACCAGTGCTAGTTCCCGCGATCAAGTCAAAATAGTCTGCGATCCTCGCATTCTCATGCCCAGAAACTTTCTGAATCAAATAAAAAATGGAGAAAATCATATGTTAACTCAACAGACGAGTGACCCAGATTTACATACTACGATAACAATGTACGTACCTGCAACTCTTCCTCTAGTTTCATGAGTAGAATTGCAGGTATGATCCCTCTAACCCCACCTCCGTCAATACTGAGAATAGTGACAACCTTCCCAGCTGATGGAGGCGGTAGCTTTGCTGTTACTTCCATTACTTATCCAGCAACGAAGGTCTCAGAAAAATGATCAGAGAGAGAGAGGGAGGGGAGAGGAGGGAGGGAGGGAGAGTTAGGGATTGCTTGTGTGCTCTTCCTTCGTTGGTGTGAATGGTATTTATAGACCCCTCATCGGCGGGCTACAAATTTTTATATTACTTTTCTTTTTGGAAAAAAAAAAAAATCTTGTGCGTTTGTGTCCTACGTCTGGCTCATTTATTAATGACTTAATTATATTGTAGATCAAGAGATCTCGTCTAGGTCTTCTCTCTTTATAAATAATGAGAGTCAAGCCGGCCATTATAAATTATTCCAAGTGCTGTCGATTTAAATTTGGTCGTTATAAATTATTCCAATATTAGAAACGTACGTCAGTAGATATAGGGCTGGCAGACTGGAAGTTTTTTGTTTGAATTATTTTTTCAGTTGTACAAAGTAGAATTTTCCCCCAAGATTAGTACGAGAATTTATTTTCAAAAATTTGTCCGAAACATTTCTCTTGTGAATAGCTTGGGTACTATTGTGAGATAGAAAGTTTCATAACAAATCTGTGAAATAAGTCGTGAGAAAGAGGCATAGCATGTGGTGCGAACTAATTTTGCGGAATAACAAGTCTGCCAGCGGGGAGGAAAGAAACGAGCAAATATATAAATCTCGTAGAAGCTTGTTCTCAGGGATTGTGTATTTGTGAGGGGCAAATAGGAATATCATTACTGTTTGAAATATTTTTAAGGGGAAATATCATTCAAGGACCATTGAAGCAATTTAATGTCAAACAAAGACCAAGAGATTCTGAAATATCAATATAAGATTATGAGGTTGATTTAAAAATAATTTTATATGGGAAAAGACTACAATACCCCTGTTTTTCTTTTCTTCTTGTTTTTTTAAAAAAACTATCAACTAGCGAATTGTTTCTTATTAAATGTGAATAAATATTTGTTAATAAACGAATGACTACTTATTAAAACATTATCTACACTTGTCTCTTCCCACAACCAAGCTCTTTTAGATTCTTAAACTTTTCAAGTAGGGAATAGCTTCTTGTTATATGAAAATGTATACTTGTTAATTACATATGGTTACTAGTTGAAACATGACCTTCACTTGTTCCTTCCCACATCCAAGCTCTATTAGATTTTTGAAATTGTCAATTAATGAATGGTTTCTTATTGAATATGAGTGAGTATTTGTTAATTAACAAATGACTACTTGTTGAAACTTGACCTTCACTTGTTCCTTCCTACACCCAAGCTCTCTATATTCTTGAACTTGTCAGTGGGCGAGTAGCTTCTTGTTAAATACAAATGTATACTTATTAATTACAATGGTTTCTTGTTGAAACATGACCTTCACTTATTCCTTCCCACATTCAAGCTCTTTTAGATTCTTGAAATTCTCAATTAATGAATGGTTTGTTGTTAAATGTGAGTGAGTACTTGTTAATTAACAAATGACTAATTGTCAATTTAAAAAAAGCATGGGTATTACACTCTTTTCCCATCTACCTTATTTTCAAATCAGTCATCTGGTCCTGCAATGATATTTTAGAATCTTTTGGTCCTTGATTGATATTAAATATTGATCTCAGTGGTCCTTGAATGATATTTTTTCTCATGGAATCATTTCAAGAAAACATGAAATTTGAATAAGAGGAAGAAAACGGAGGCAAATGTTTATAATTTGATATTTTGGTCACTATGATGACCTCAATATTACAATTTTACAAACATCGAGGGATCTAGTCTTGGTTTGTTTTGTTTTTTGTTTTTGTTTTTTGGGTCTAAAGAGTCTCGGTCCTCTTTATATATGCCGAGTTTACAGTCTTGGTTGGCTTGTCATGAATTATATATTCCTAGTTTAGTGCCATCCAACGATCCAACTAGGATTCGATTATTTTGTGTTTCTCTTATGGAAAATAAATCATTTGATTTCCAGGTTTAGTATATTTAGGTTTTATTTTCAGTATTTTAGTAATGGAGCATTGTATCAAATAAAATAAGATATCTAGAAGACCAGTGATAAGTGGTCATTTTACCTTGATTTGATATGTATTTTTGCCCTTTATTAACTAAATAATATACAAAATGAAGTGGAATACGATTAAAATAGGACTAAAGAACAGTTTTCCTTCTAAACTTGAAAGAACCTACCTATATTCACTTACGGAAGACAGGCAGCACAAGACAAAAAGAAACCTAAAAGAATAGCCAGAGATGACCCTACTGCACTAACTTGGAAAAAGAAACAGGTAATGCTTAAGGGTATGAATGGACTCCCCTCGTCACATATGTAAATTCCATCAGTCATACAACCACCTAAAGGCCTCTGTCCTCAACTATCATCAGACATTAACAGAACATAGTTTCAATAAGAAATCAAGCATGAAATGCAATAAGGTCCAAAACTGGAAATAATACACAATATGAACATAAATAATAATCGTTTTAGGCAAGTAACACCATAATCTCAGGTGTACCTCCCATGAATCAAATGAATTGCTCACTGGTCGTTGTTAATCTCTAGAATTTCATGTCATTTCATAATATTTTTCTTGGGTTTTTAGCATATTTTGACCCAATTGTACGTATTTTAAATGTGATCAAGTCAAGAATATTGTACATATTGTTTTGAAAATTTATACCAAGGCTCTATTTTGGTATTTTCAAGCTAATTTATTGATATTTTAATTTCAGCCTATGTTGGGGGCATTTTTGAACACTAAGTGATGCTCTAGAAGGTATTAAGATAAAGAAATCTGGTGCAAAGGTGAGCAATTTTTAGCCAACAAAGTTAGGGTTTTGGAGTATATAAGGTCATTTTTTTCCTAAGGCTATCATTCTGGGCTTTTAGAAGTGCTTGGAAGCATTAGGTGTGCTAGTGCTTGGATTTTGGTGGAAGTAGAGCTAAGATTTGAAGATTTGAAGGGATTTTAACTTGATATCTTGGTTCTTACCTCCTTCATATCAAAAAATAAAAAATAAGAAAAACAAATTTACCTGAAATTACATTTCAATAGTTGATTTATATAATTTTAAAAACTCATAATATTAAATTAGACCATTCAAATTAGAAATATGTTACCCAATCAATTGGTGATAATAAATTTTTATTTTAATAAATATAATATAAAGATATAAAATAAAAACTTTAAATTTGGATAGTTCAAATTAAATTCTGGACAATTCAGATCTTATCATCCTTGCTGATGATGCTCATCGTGGTAATGAGTGCCGAAGCTTGCAACTTGTCGGATATGTATTCGATGCTCATCAGGATTGATTAGCACTGCTGGCTCATCACCTATAAGGTGATCTGGACCGTTCATTTTCTCCTCAAATGATCTCTTTTGCTTATTTTAAATTGTTTTTTAAATATTTTTAATATTATATTTATCAAATTAAAAATATATAAAAATTATAAAAAATTAATATTAAAGTTGGACTGTCCGAAGTACATGTAGATGATCAATTTATAAAAATTACCTTAATTAAGATATAAGAAATGAATGGCACAGATCGAGCGCGCTGAACGTGGATCCCTGCTTTCATTGGTGCGGACGCATGGAAACTGAGCACCAAGAGCAACTTGTACTAATCCTTAGTAATACAAATTTTGTTTTATATAATCTGTTATATAGTAAAATTTGATGTTAATTAAAATAATCTCCCTTGTAGAAAAATAGATGAATGAGGTTCATGAAACTAAAATTAAGAACCCATGTGCAGTCACTTTCAACCTCTATAATCGCAGCCGTTCATCTTCCTTTCTCTCTCTTCGTTCTAACCCATCGTGCCTAAATAACATAGTTGCTGCCATAAATGCAACACCTCACTTGCTAAAATATTTTTAAACAATATCCACTGTGATAGTAAAATCTAAAACCAGTAAAAATATTTATGATGATGGAAAAGGCACATTGGCAAAACAAGGATACCCCAAAATTATAATCAACCTCTATAACAACACCCTCGTCGTCGTTGTCATAAATCACAAATCCAAAACAATATATATATATATATATATCATGAATCACAAATATTGTTGGTAAAAAAAATCCAAAACAATATTATATTATACATACATACATACATACATACATACATACATATATATATATATTTGGTCATGATCCAAAACAATACATTTAACAGTCATCCAAGCAATAATTCAAATCATGGCATGCAGCAGTTGCCTCAAGTCTCTGCTTGCTTCCCCCTCGCAGATCCCAATCCTTCACATGAAATTATTATAAAATGCATGCAGACATGTTTTAGAGATACTTCAGCTAGTGGGAAAAAATAAAAGAATAGTAAATAAATAAATATTAATTAAATAATAAATCATGTAATGCAAATCGTATAACTATATAATGTCATTGCATATATGCAAATGCCCTCCTTATACCATCCTCATCATTTTCGAACCCACGAGTTGTCAGAGCCAAATAAGATCTTTTCATATGATTGGACGCCACCAAGCTCATTAATGGTGAGATGCAACCTAGCCAAAGGTGCAAAACTTAACACTGATCCATGGATCTCCTCTTTTCTATGAGCCATAAAGGTGTCATATGTTCCAAGGAATGACTCCAATCCCAGCAAAAGGAAGGAAAAACACCAAGGGGCCTAAGAATGTGAGCCAACCACTAGGCGCCTAATGGTGGCAAACCATGTGGTCAAATGGATCAATAATCATCACTTCAAGACTTCCAACAACAGCCTCCATCCCAAATAAACACAACTCATATATAAATTCAGCATATACAACTCATGGTAGCAATTACAATCATCATAAACGCTCAACAATTTTGCTTCCAAATCAAATGATATATTCTCATTTTTCAAAAATTTATGCACATATTTAATTATCAATACAACATCCTGCTTAACCAAAAATTTCTCATAAAATCATATTATTTTGAATATACATTGCATATTATATATTCCACCCTGAAACAAAATCAAACATGCGAGGTAAATTAAATGTGGTTTCCTCTAATCAAGAAAAAACAAAAAGAGTTACCCGTACAAACACCTTAGTTGAAGGGCGCAAATTACCGAACTTAATCTACAAAATCATGTGAATTCTTATAAATACCAAATAAATCGACAAAGTCGTTCTACCAATCTAAATTATAGTTTTCCCCAATAATCACATGATTAACCTCAAATTAATCCCTTTGGGCTCCTCATTCATCGCCTCAAATTTCCCAAAAATACTAAAATCCAATCTAACAATATCTATACCAATCAAACCGTTTTCTCAACACTAATCAGTCCAAACAATCCTCTATCAACCATAATCACCATCCAAATCAACAATCATCAACAATTAGAACCTAGCTAGGACTTGCGCTCTAATATGTCTAAGAACCTCAAATCAACAAGATAAACCAATTAAACACTTTAGGAGTCCCTAGGTAGCTTAATCATAATCATTAAACCAAGATTAATTGGTAGAAACCTCAAGGAATTCAGAACCCTAATCCTTACATCAATTATCAACCTCAAATCACCTAAAACATAGAAAAGGGACGTGGATTAGAGCTTAGAATCATTTACTAGAGAGTTGAGAGGCCTCAATCTGTGCTCCAAAACTCCAACTCAATGAACCCTAGCTCTCTCTCTCCCCCTCTCTCTTCTCTTCTAATTATGTCATTTGATAATTTCTAGAAAAAGTTGATATTGAAGATATCTACACATGGCATAGATTGGATCTTGAAGTTAACACATAAGAACCAAGATATAAAGCAAAAATCTCTTCCGATCTTCAAATCTAAGCTGAACCTCCACCAAAATCTATGCACCAACACACTTAATGCTTCCAAGTACTCCCAAGATGCCAAAATGATAGCCTTAGTCGAAAATGACCTTTCTATACTCTAAAATCCTAACTTTATCAGCCAAAAATTGTTCACCTTTACACCAGATTTCTTTATCTTAATACCTCCTAGAGCATCAATTAATGTCCAAAAATGCCCCCAACATGGCCTTGAACCAAAATGTCAATAATTAGCTTGAAAATATCAAAATAGATCCATGGTGTGAATTTCCAAAACAATATGCACAATTTCCTAACTTGAGTATTGAAATTATGTGCAATTGGTTCAAAATATATTAAAAATCCAAGAAAAATGTGAAAAAATGACATGAAATTCTAGAGGTTAACAATGACTATAGTGAGCTTTTCATTCGATTCTTGGGAGATACACTTGAGATTATGATGTTACTTGCCTAAAATGATCTAGACTTCATTTGTTTGTTCTAAAACTATCTTTGCATGCCTATTTAAATTGAACTATGGTTGCTAGTACCATGTGTTTCATTATTGTGGCACAACAATTTTCAAGGAAACATGTACGTAGAGCCAAGGGGGAAGCATGCTATGATTTGAGGCTAGTCATTGTAAAGCCTTAAACTAGTTATTTATGTTTATGTTGTGTAGTATTGCCAATTTCTGATCTTATTGCATTTCATGCTTGATTTGTTATTGAAAATGTAACACTTGCCCCCAGTGTTATCCAAAAATCACACAATTCAAATAAACTAAGTGTGGTTAAGGAATTAATTCTAAAACCAACTTAAGAAACAAACCATTTAAATCACTAAACAGATACACAATTGCAAAGTAAACATTTAAAACCTTCTTTAAATAAAAAAATTTATAAGTTTCATCTATAGCACACGGAAGCAAGCTAAGCAAAAACAAGGTAAAAAGATACTGTCATGACAGCATTGACAGCATTAATTGCTGTCATGATAGCCCTCTCGGGCCAACTTCCGGGAGGTGCTGTTCTATCATCTGATCCCTGATCGAAGAAATTGTAAAGCTCACACGTCACATTCAAAGGGTACTATAAGTGTACCAAATTTCAAAAAGATTCAATGGTCGGATTAAAAATTAGACATGTTAAAATTTTGTTCATTTTTGCTGTCATGACAGCTCATGACAACACCTCTGAACTAACTTCCAGAGTGCACCATTTCATCATCCGACCTCCGATCGGAGCGACTTTAAAGCCCACATATCACTTTTAAGTATTACTATTAGCATATCAAATTTTGGAAAGATCCAACGGACGGATTGAATTTCGTGTATGTTGCAACATTATCACTATTGCTATCATGACAGCACTTTTGTTGTCATGATAGCTCCTCTGGACCAAATTCTGGAGTATGCCATTTATCTGTTTGATATCCGATCGACATGACTCTAAAGCCCACATGAAGCTTATAAAATGTTTTACTTGTGATTTAAATTTTAGAGAAATCCAACGGTCAGATTAAGATTTGGATACCCGGATGCAAAAGTGTAGTTTTTTGGCAAAAATCATTTTCAAAATTGTCCAAATCTCATCCTAATTATCACAAACCTGTGGGAACACTTTGGACACGTTGCATAGGACTAAAAACATCTAATAGAACATTTAAATGATAAAAAAACCCTTTATACCAAAATTTGACCACTTGGATGCCATTTTCCATAATCAACCCTAAACACCCAAAATACACAAATCACACAAGAGTGGCGAAAAACTATTCCAAATATCATATACACATATGAATACACACGCTAAACATTTTCACTTGACTCAGAGATCTCTGTGGGGCCCACGCACCCACTCTTTCTATCCAAGGTGTATGTTTGCCTATAGCACACCATTTGCAATACAACTACTTTGCATTTCCTTATGTAATCACATATATACCAAAATAAATATTTGCTTGTAGTAAAAACTTGGTCTACTAAATAAATCTGTAAAAACCACATATCATAGCCAAGTTTCTTAGCCACAAGTCTACAATCAAACAAAAATTCATACACAAGCCATATAATCCACAAATATACATAATCACATCCTACTGGCACCCTAATCCTAAATACATTACAATAGATTTGCTCAAAAGAAAGGGGTTGCAGTTCTTTACAATTCACAAACAACCCCTAGCTATGCTTCTTTCCTCGTCCTCCACTAGTTCCTTCGCTTAGACCTGAAAATATTGAAAAGAAAGGGGTGAGACAACCACAGTCTCAGTAATAGAGAAATCTATATTGATTATTACAAAGTAAGCCATAATCGAATAAATGAATAATAAATTTAACATAGTACATAATTTAACCATTTAAAATGCATGAATGCATGACATAGGCTGGTATTACCTTTCATGACCAACATAATGCCCCTGGCACTCTTTAACTCATAAGTAAACCTTATACCCACTTGTACCTCCATAGGCACAAAACATAATCTAAGACATGATCTAATCCATTGAACCATCTATGCCCCTTTGACATGAATCTGAGCAATCAAAGCTAACTCGCTCCTAGAGCTAGCCCGACTTACTCTCCATGTGAGGGCTACTTTAGTCTAGGCACTTAACCTCACACTTCATATGTCGGATTTCCTCTCCCACCGAGAGGTGTCGAACACTCATTACACTAACCACTTTAGTGTGCTGAGCCCACAACATGTAAAGCAACACTGAGTACTGGCAGTATGCCACAGAATATCAAAAGTCCACACCTTCTCATTGGTGAACTCTCACCGAGATTATGCCTTTTATTTGTGTCTACCTTTCTTGAGTATTGACCACTTCATCACTTTAAGGTAGTATAACATTTATAAATCTCCCTTAAAAGGTTCCTTAGCCTATCTAAGGTACCTTACTTAGTTACACTTCCTTAAGTGCAACTTCTATTCTTTATGATTACAATACATGCAAACAAATCTCGTTTCCATAAAAACATTGTTGTTAAACAATTTAAAAAACATATTTGCACTATAATCAAAGTAGTATCCCATAACCCCTTATAAAGCATATTTAATCTTTTAAAACATGTAATGCATGATAGCTAGTAATATTTATTCAAAAATAGCTAAAACAAAGTAATAAGAAATATAAATTCCCTTGTTACGTCAACCCTTTAGAACCAAAAGGGTTCCTCTTGTACAAAATAGGACTTGGCTTGTTCCTTAACTTCTCAATAAGTTTTACCAACAATTCCTATAACATATAAGTGATCCATATCACTTATAATGACAAATAGCATTAATGAAGACAATAACTCATACCACACAACTTAGCTCAATGAGTCATAATCCTTCCTAATGATCTATATATTAAACCAACCATTTACATAATATCACTTAACCACCAAAACTATTTATTAGCCATCACTAGGCTAATTTCTAATTTATATAATTTTTTATCAATTAAAAACCTTTACTTAGTGTCACCAACTTTCACCATTAGCTCTTATAATGAAACCCAAACCTTAATTTAAATCTTATTGGGCTCAAATAGCAAAATTATAACTAAATCAATAAGCTTAAACCATTGAGGAGCAAAACCCAATCTCTCAGGGTTTAATTTGTGCCAAAAACACCTTTGTTCATCTAATTATCCACTCAAAACATTAGATCACTATATAGAAACTCAAAACATCCTCCCTAGTATCCAAAGAAATAAAAGCTCACAAGAATAAAGCCTTTTGGATTAAATTTCAAAAATTTTCTCTTTTAAAAATTGAAGAAAATTAAGAGGGAAAGAAGAAGATTGAAGTAGTAAGTTTACCTATCGTGTAACCGAGCTCGCAACGGTCGTAAAGCCTCCTAAATCCAAGCCTAACTCCCTCTCTTTCTCCTCTCTTCTTCCTCTCTCTCTCTTGTGCATTTTTGCATGTTGTTTCCTCTTAAAATTGATCTTAAAACATTTTGGAAAAAATTACAAGAAAGGGCCCAACATTTTTTATTATAGCACAAAAGCCCGGGTCAATTTTGCTAATTTTTTTCATAGTTAAAAATAAAATAAAACCCAACTTTTGCTTAGAAAAATTTAAACTCTGGACCTCTATCAAATTATTCTAAATTTTAATTTAATTATAAATATTTTATTTTTTATTTTTTTAATAAATCCGAGTCTTAAAATTTCGGGATGTTACAAAAAATTTGTTTGTTAATGCTTGCTAATAGTTGAGGACAGAGGCCTTTAGGTGGTTGTATGACTGATGGAATTTATATATGTGATGAGGAGAGTCCATTCATACCCTCAAGCATTACCTATTTCCTTTTCTAATTTAGCACAGTGGGGTCACCTTTGGCTATTCTTTTAACTTTCTTTCTTTCTTGTGTTGCCTTTCTTCCATAAGTGAATATAGATTTTTTTGAGTTTAGGAGGAAAAACTTTTTTTATCCCTATTTTAATCGTATTTAATCTCATTTTGTGTATTATTTAGTTAATAATAGGGAAAAAATACATATTAAATCAAGGTAAAGCGACCACTTATAACTAGCCTTCTAGATATCTTATTTTATTTGATACAATGCTTCATTACTAAAATACTGAAAATAAACCTTAAATATACTAAACCTAGAAAATTAAATTATTTATTTTCCATAAGAGAAGCACAAAATAATCGAATCTTTTTTGGATCGTTGGACGGCACTAAACTTGGAATATAATTCATGACAATCTGACCAGGACTGTAAACTCGATTCATATAAAGACCAAGATACTTTAGCCCAAAAAATAAAAAAGGACCAAGACTATATCCCGCGATGTTTGTAAAATTGTAATATTGAGATCATCATGGTGACCAAAATAAGAAATTGTAAACACTTGCCTCCGTTTTCTTCCTCTTATTCAAATTCAATGTTTTCTTGAAATGGTTCCGTGAGAAAAAAATATCATTCAAGGAACCATTGAGGATCAATATTCAATATCAATCAACAACCAAATGATTCTGGAATATAGTTGCAGGATCAGGCGACTGATTTGAAAATAATGTTAGATGGAAAAAGACTATAGTAATCATGCTTTTATTTTTTAATTGACAAGTAGAGTCATTTGTTAATTAACAAGTACTTACTCACATTCAACAAGAAATCATTCATTAATTAACAAGTTCAAGAATATAAAAAAGCTTCAATGTGGGAAGGAACAAGTGAAAGTCATATTTCAACAAGTAACCATTTGTAATTAACAAGTACTCATTCGCATTTAACAATAAACCATTCACTAGTTGACAAGTTTCATAATCTTTTTCCATCTAAAATTATTTTTAAATTAGTCCCATAATCCTGCATTAATATTTCAGAATCTCTTGGTCTTTATTGGATATTAAATTGCTTCAATGGTCCTTGAATGATATTTTTCCTTTAAAAAAATTTCAAACAGTACTGATATTCCTGTGTGCCCCCTCACGAATACGCAATCCCTGAGAACAAACCTCTACTAGATTTATATATTTTATTTGCTCGTTTCTTTCCTCCTCTCAGGCAGACTTACTATTCCGAAAAATTAGTTCGCACCACATCCTATTATCTTTCTCATGACTTATTTCACAGATTTGTTATGAAGTTTTCTATCAAAATAGTACCTAAGCTATTCACAAGAGAAATGTTGTGGACAAATTTTTCAAAATAAATTCTCGTACTAATCTTTTGGCGGAAAAGGCTACTTTGTAGAACTGAAAAAATAATTCAAACAAAAAACTGCCAGTCTACCAACACTGTTTCTACTGACGTACGTTTCTAATATTGGAATAATTTATAACGACCATATTTATATCGACAGGGCTTGGAATAATTTATAATGACCAGCTTGACTCTCATTGTTTATAAAGAGAGAAGACCTAGACGAGATCTCTCGATCTACAATATAATTACGTCATTAATAAACGAGCCAGCCGTAGGATACAAACACATAATATTTTATTTTCAAAAAGAAAAGTAATATAAAAATTTGTAGCCCGCAAGTGAGGGGTCTATAAATACCATTCACACCAACGAAGGAAGAGCACACAAGCAAGCCCAAGTACGATGGAGAGTGTTTACATAGTGCAATACATCTCTAGCTGGAAGGAAAAAGACTGCATGACACATTGACTAGGGTTGTAATCCCAACTTTCGATGTGAAACAAGCCCGACCCACTATTTTCTCAAGCTTGAAGGTGTATATACAATGATCATATTCATTCTCCACTATAATTCATTTTTTCAATATGGCTATCAGACTGAATTAAATTTAAGCATTATCAGGTTTAATTGGGGTTTACTCTCCCAAAGATGTTGTTTTAGCATTTACACGAACTCAAACTTGAGCTCAATACTTCGTGCTTAAGTGACCATAACTCATTTTATTAGGAGCCACGATTGTTAGTTAATTCATTCTCAAGTATTGATATTCTCCCTGTTTATTGTAAGCATTTTGTAAAATGTTCAGAACAATTAATAGATTTCACCTAAAAGGCCCCTAAAAAAAGCTGAAATTATGTGAATTAATTTTGGAAATGTAAATTTGGGGGAAAATATTTTGGAATATCAACTAATAAAAACAGTTTTTTTTTGTTTATGTGGATTACTTAAAAATTTTTGATAATAATAAGCCGGGGGAGTATCATGACTTTGGACCATGTACCCATGTTAAAATTCTGTGTACAGGTATTTTATTTTAAAAGAAATAAAATTTTTTGAAATAAATAAAATTTTTTACGATTGTATTTTCTAAAATGATCATCAAAAGTTGATAATTAATAAACTTATATGGATATGGATGATATGCAGCTCCCTGGTGGCTTAGACGCCCAGCTATCAGATATTTGCACTGGAACTTCAGTTGCGCCAACCTATCTACCACCTTATTATTTCAAAGATGATGAAACAAAATTCAATTTGATTGATAGTGGTATCATAGCCAGTAATACTGTAAGCTAATTAATCACTCCCATGCATAATTAAGTCAATATGAGAAGTCTCATATTGGATAAATTTTGGCTTCATAATTAATTTATAATAAAAAAGAAGGACCCATAAACTTGAGCCTTAAGATTTTGAATTTTGATGTCCTGTTCTTTGGTATTAGAGCCAGATTTTGCCAAATACAACTTGAAAGCCTGTTATTATGCACACATTTGAATAAACCATTTCTTTTATTCATATTCTGCAGATGGATGTATTAAGTGAAATATGGCTGACTTGGATTGTGCCACTGAGAAGAACTTGGGTGATCTTGAAGCTTTGGCAAATAGTTTGTTAAACCAAACTGAGACAAGGATGAACTTGGACAACTTCTAGCTCGAACCTATACAGGTGGTCCAACAAATGCAGAGGCCATTAAGAAGTAAATATATATACACATACACAAAAACACATAGCCCAAACAAATAGCTTATTTCTGTTGAGTTTACTTGCACAACTTGAAACCCTAGCTAGTCAAACAAGAAGCTTACTTTGGCATCTTTAATATATAGTTCTTAATGTCTCGTTACTGAGTTTTTTGTTTTGTTATCGATGCAAAATGGATGAGATACTTGTCAATGAGAAGAGTGAACGTCTGGAAAATATACGCATTTAATAAGTAAAGTTGTTATGTAATGTCATTATATATGGCATTAAAACTGGTAATATTGGAGTCAATAATTAAAGCCAGTTTGTGATTTCGTTAAGGCTTTAATAATGTAATTGTGTTAAGTTGATTGTCGGGTGGTTTAATGATTGTGTAGTGGCTTGAGAGAATAAGTAGCGATCCTCTTGGGTCCGGCTATGTGGCAGGTACTTTGTTCTAAATTTGAATGCAATAATACGAAGTCTATATTGTGTGTCCAGCTGATATATATATACACTCCTTCTAGTCCAAAATATAAACTTCTTTTCAGTTAATGTTGGTCTAAAGTGTAAGCAATTTAGTATTTGTAATAATTATTTTTCCCATTTTATACCCTTTATATTTATTAATTTAGATTCTTGTATCGATGAAGTTATGACCTTCTTCTTACCCATCATAAATTGGAATTAAGGTAGAAAGGAAAAAATATATGTTTTCATGAGACCAACTCTTTTCTTGATTTATGAAATATTGTTAAAATATTACTTATATTTTAAATCAAAGGGAGTATATATTAGAAAAGTTTGATATATAATGATATATAATATATAATGATATATAAGACGACCCAATAATATGGATTTCTGGTGGATTTTCCGCCTCATAAATTTAGGATAAGATTTCTATTAATTTATTTGGTTAATCTGAACAGTTTTTCATACATGTATTATTGAATACTTTTTTTATATATTGATAGATTTTGAATTATTTTGATAATTTTAATTTTAATATAAATTTTTCCTTCAAATTACTTTTACAAAGATAAATAGTAATTACATTGAACACTATATATTCTGACACAAGGGTATTATAGCTACAATAATATTTGTTTATTTTATTTTTTAAAAAAATATAACTTTAGATCCCTATACTTTACTCGAGTTTTGCTATAGGTCCTTCTATATTTTTTTAATATTCTAGATCCCTATACTTTTATTTTTTTAGTATAAGTCCCTTCATAACCGGTGTTATAGAGACTTAGAACACTAAAAATAGTGCAAGGCCTTAAAACACTGTAAAAAATGTATAAACCTATAACAAAAGTTGAGCAAAGTACAAAAATTCAAAGTTATGTTTTTCCTTTCTTTTTTCTTTGTTATCTGTTGTTCATTCAAATGCCACAAGTGATAATATTTTCTTTCTTGTTTTTATCTTCTCTCCATTTTCTTGAGTTATAAATAATGTGAATTTTTTATAAGTATTTTTATTATATATAAATATAAATCTAGATCGATGATTTAAAAAACCATGTATGCTTTTTCTCCCAAAATTTTAATCCTATATTTAAATGTGCATAAATGAGAGGTTAGGCTTGTTTTGGGTAGGAGAAATTGGAGGAAAATAATGAACAAAAAATTGGAAAGAAAAACCTTTAAAAACATTGAAATTAAATGACTTGTTCATTACCGGGGAAGAGATAGAGTTGAGATAGATCCTCTACTCTCAAATCCATGTAGTAGGATTCAAATTTGTTGTCTTAGCTGGAAGGGTGGAAAATAAAGTCCACAGAGGACTACAGTCTTAAAAAATAATATACAATTTATAGAAAATATCAAAATACCATTCTATTGCATTCTTTTTCAGATTCTGAAGACCAATACAAAAAAAAAAAACAAGAATAATATTTTGATATTTTCCAATACATGTTATGCTTTCAAGATTGTCCTCTCTCCATTTTCTATTTTCCCTTCTGTCACAATCCTCCCATGTGACAATGTTTTTTCTTCGGGCAATCAACAATGGTGGAAATAGGTTGATTCGAGGTATACAATTAATATATATGTGTGTAAATATGAATTTACAGTTATTGATTTTTTTTTTTTTGCAAAGTATCCTAATTCTTCCCGTTCCTATTATAAGATGTCTTTTAGAAATATTTTTTTTAATCCTTAATATAAAGCATGTGATAAGATATTAATTACATTTTTTCAATGTCACTGTTATTTAAACTCATTAAATATGAAAGAGAATATGATACAAATTGTAAAATCCTTCATTTAAACATGGATAATATTTAGAGTTTATTCTATTTTCAAACAAAATTAATGACTTTACTGTATTTTATTGATTGTAATGAAATATTAAATAGATATGCTTTTTAATAAGGATAGAGGGAGTACATTTTAGACTAACATTATCTCACAGAAAATGCCTTACATTTTGGACATTTTGAAGTACTTCTAACTATCTTACCCAAATTAATAAGAAATAATTAAATATTTAAAATAGTCTAAAAACAAAAAAACTCTTTTGGTTCAATGCTACTTTTTTTTACCAGCTTGGTTTAATGCTGCATAAAAAGTATGAATTAAAAAGAGAGGACAAGTTCTTAGAACTTGTAATAAAGAGTGATTTTTAGAAAACAGAAAATTAATGTTTCGTTTTTCAATCCAAAATAACTAATTTACATAATCATTAATTTATTTTAAAAAGTGACTAATATATAGAATCGAAATGAGTGCAAGATAACTTTTAAAAATGCTACTTGATCCACAATAGGATATTATGTAATATTTACGTGTTTTTTTTTCAATCTCATCTTTCTCTCAATGATTATTAGTTTGACTTTAATGTTTTTAATTGCATTGTGTTATTGGATTTTTTTTTTAACTCCAAGATGTCACTTAATTTTGATCATTTATTGCATTGAAAGGTAAAATTGAAAGATTAATATTTCTTCCATCACAGTTTGTAATATACTTTTAATTTGGAGGTGATTTTTTATTTCAAAATACAAGACACTTTGACAAAAATAAGATTTTGTTAATTGTATTTGTTCCAATATTACCCTTTCGTTCTTCTTATGTTGTTCTACTATCTCTATTTATTTAATGTTTCACAAATAATGATATATAAAAGTAATAGTATTTTTGAAAATTTATAATTTTATTTTGTAAAAAAATTGTAAAGTGTAGATTTACTAAATTTTATAGGTATACATAATTTTTAAAAAAATATCTTATAAATTGGTATCAAGGGAGTTACTTTTAACAAAAGAGTATAAATACCATTCTTTGAAAAAGTATGAATTAGTTACTTTTATCCTATATTTTCTTTGGTCCTATTTATCAGTAAGTATACTTTTAAGTTCAGACATTCTTTATCAGAACTAAGGAATACTTTAAAAATAATTAATTCTCTCTAAAGTTATAATAAGTTTTTAACTTTGTTCTTATTAAATAGACATTCTTTAATTATACATTCTCTTACACTCGTAGGTGATCAAAATGACATTTTGAGATAAAAAATCAATGATATGCCTTATGATTAAGATAAAAAAAATATTATCTCTACATCTTATAAATAGGAGCTAGAAGAGCACTCCATCCGGCTGTGATATAGGATATTTGTAACTAGTTCATAGTTATAAAAAAAATTGATAAAATCTTTATCTTTTAAAAAATTTTATATATTTCCAATTTTCAATTATACCCTTAATGAATACCCTATATAAGTGCCTTAATAATGGCAATTGAAATTTAGATGCATCATTTTTTTAAAAAAATTATTAAAAATGTAGTAATGTAATCAAAAAATAATTATAAAGATTACTAAAAATTTCTCCATACTACGGAGTATTGAAGAAAAAATAATAAATGAAATAGTAATATAATTAAAAAAAACAACTAAAAAATTACTCCATGCTAGGGATTATTATATTTAAGAATGGTACGCGTGCATAAATGCATGTGAACGTGGAAATCATGCACCACGTGCAACACGTTCAGCCTTTGTGCTCATCTGTTAAGATTTTAATCTCATATTTTATTCTATATTTTGAGTAAACCACTGACCGCCCATCCATTTTGCTAAAATTAAAGAGACATATCTTTTACTTTTAAAACATACACTTTAATCTAATCCTTAATACCCTTAGGAATATTTTGTTAAAGATTCTAAAATAATTTATTTTGTATTTGTAATTATGTAAAAATTTTTAAATTATTAATTTGTCCATATGATCTAATTGTTACCCTCTCTCCCAATAAAAACTTTAAATAATTAAGGTTGTCAATATTTAAATAAATAATTTAGATTTTGTTGTTAAAATTAAAAAAATGAACACAAATCAATGAGTAATATGTTATATTAAATTATTATTTTATAAATTTTTCATGAAAATATTTCTTAAATTTTTTGAGCTGCATGTTTGAGTATTATTTTGGCCAATTTATATATTTATTTTTTAAATCACTAAATAAATACATTTACTAATAACAAATTTAAAATATAAATGAAAAGGTAAAAAAATATATGCATTAGTTTTTTAATTATTGACATTATTGTCTTGTTGTTAAAGACCAAAATGTCCCTGGCAAGTTAGATTTGAAAATCTACAAAAAAAGGTTCGACCACAGGCTTTCGTAGGCAATGGAATGGGCGAACAAAGAGGAAGAACTGGTAGCATCAGTTGCTTGTTAACTTCCTAGCAACTTGAGGAGTTATCTGGTGATACCAAGAAGACATCGATACCCAGGGGACATCGACAACAGCATTAGAGTTTTTGTAGCTTTGGGTCCGAGGTGCATTATTCGACACCCTTAATCTTTGTTTCTAAACTTGTTTAATTTATTTTGAAGTTTCTATTATGATTTATGGGGATCTTATCCCATGACCAGTAAATTACAATTAATTTTTGGCAATGTTGAAATAGGTTGGGAACTTTAGGAAGTTTGGGTGGTAAGAAAGGATGGTGAAAGGGAAGCGAAACTAACAGTCTACCTCCTTAACTCATTACTATCAACTTTAAAAAGTCCTTACGCAGATGTTATTTTGCATAAGAGATAGATGGGGAAGAAAGTGGTATGCCATCTTTCCAATAGGATATATTTTAAAAATTAGATATTATGTTATGTACCTTGGTTATAATTTCTTTTTGAATGCATACAAGCCCAAAAAATTTATCAACTTCTTGTATATATGAAACCTGATGAATATGGAAAAAATACCTAACTTAGCTTTCCAATTTGCACTTGTCCAACAACAAAACAATTAGTGAGTATAATATAGTTGAAATATATATAGGTTCTGAACTTCGTAATGGTTGACATATTTGGTTAATGTAGGCGGGACTGTGGGATGCATGTGATCTTGTGGTTGTAAAGATGGAAAAATGAGAAGAGTGTAGATTGGGATGACAATACAATGATGCCTACATGACATGTTCAAGTTTCTCTCAAGTTGAGTGAAATTGCACGATTAAAAAAAATAAATGTTTTGTAGGAGGATATGACAAAGAAAAGGGTGGAATTGGTTTGGTGGCTGGCCACCTATGAGAAGAATAGATTGCAGGAGAAGATGCTAGCATTTTTATCATTTGGTCAATAATCAAAGAAAGAAAAATAGATTATGAGTATAATTAGGATGGATTTTCTTTTTTTTTTTGTACATGTTCATGTCCATCAACTGGCTTTTATCTGCATAGAAAAATATATTACATACCTTGTATTCAAAGTTTAGGAAATGAAGATTTGTATAGGATATCATTTCTATCATGAAAATTATATTTTATTTTACATATATATTTGAATATCCTTTATGGTTATCATGAAAATATGTGTTACATAGGCCTTGCTATTACATGTATATATATATATTCGAATATCCTTTACAGTTATCCTAAAAGTTGAAATTACAAAAGCTTAGTAACATTACTAACTATTAAAATTTCAGGATATCTCAAACGATTATCATGAAAAACTAATATTTATTTAAATATACAGGTCAATTATCCTAAAAATTAATGACACCAAGGTTCTAAAGCATTATTAACCCACATGCAAGGTATCTATAGCTGAATCCAATAACTCTTTAGCCATGTGCAATAAGTTTTCACATGTACAGATAAGGAATGTTGGGTTATTTATGATAACCATAGAGTATATTCAAATAAATGGCTATCCCTAAGCTATAAATGCAATATTTATTTGAATATACTGGTTACCTATCCAAACAAATTCTACATATGCACATGGTTATTGCATTAGAGGGAGATATGTTGCATATGTTAGATCAAGTGCTTGTTCATGGAAAATAATTGCATTCGCTGGAAGATGTTTTCGTTTATGGGAAAACTAGTTGTATATATTTGACAATGATTGCACCTGTGATAAAATACATCTCAAGGAAGATAAATTGCATATTCAGACTAATTAGTTGCATATAAGGAAAACTTTTGCATATGAAAAGAACCTACTGCATCAAAGGGAGATCTTTTGCATATGCATAGTCAATTTCTCATTTGTGGAAGACAATTGTATTCACTTGAAGATCACAGCATATATAGAAAAATTAGCTGCATATGCTTGGTAATGTTTGTACCTATGACAAAATCCACCTCAAGGAAGATAAATTGCATATGCAGACTAATTATTGCATATAGGAGGACTTTTGCATATGAGGGGAGCTTATTGCATCAAAGGAAGATGTTTTGCATATGCACGGTCAATTGCTCATTCATGGAAGATGATTACATTTGCTTGAAGATGCCTGCTATATGGGAAAACTAGTTGCATATGCTTGATAATGTTTGCACCCATGACAAAATCCACCTCAAGGAAGATAAATTGCATATATGGACTAACTAATTGCATATAAAGAAGACTTTTGCATATAAGGAGAGGCTACTACATCAGAGGGAGATGTTTTGCATATGCATGGTCAATTGCTCATTCATGAAAGACGATTACATTTGCTTGAAGATGCTTGTATATACAAGAAAATCAATTGCATACACTTGATAATGTTTGCATCTGTGACAAAATTGATTTCAAAAAAGATAAATTGCATATACAAACTTGTTAGTTGTATATAAGGAAGACTTTTGCATATAAGGGGAGCCTACTGCAATAGAGGCAGACCTCTTACATATGCATGGTCAGTTTCTCGTTCATGGAAGACGGTTGCATTTTGTTGAAGATTCCTACATATAAGGGAAGACCAATTGTATATATTTAATGTCATATACACTCACGCATCCCACATATGGTTATGGCCTTTGTATTCAGAATATCATAATTATGTATTTGAATAATGAAAGGATATTTGTTCATTTTTCATGAAAATGCATATTGATATTTTGAAAACGTGAATGGATATTCTAAAAATTTGCTCATTTTTCATAAAAACATTAAAGGATATTCTAAAAATCCAAATGAATATTCTAAAAATGCAAATGATTATTCAAAAAATTTACTCATTTTTCATGAAAACACTAATGGACATTCTGAAAACATGAATGGATATTCTAAAAATTTGCTCATTTTTAATAAAAACACTAAAAGATATTATAAAAATGCATATGGATATTCTAAAAATGAAAATGGTTATTTTGAAAATTTACCCATTTTTCATGAAAACACCTTTGATATTCTAAAATCGCAAACAAATATTTTGAAAATTTGCTCATTTTTTAATGGAAACGTCAAAGGATATTTTGAAAAATTAAATGGTTATTCCCAAAACACCAAAGGATGTTGTTATATATCAAGCTTAATCATACCAACTTAAAGCATAAAGAACAACAATTGAACACCAAAAATTGGATTGAATCCAACTTCATTTCATTAAAATATAAAATTACAAATGGTCCCTCTTCTACAATTAAACAAGTCAATTGGCATTCCAATTGACAAATAACACAATCCAAAACAATAATTCATCTATCATTATACAATAACATGTTCTTACATTGTTAACAAATAAACTACACTACAATAAGATAATATATAATCTTCTTCTAGTTCTTCACATGATTCAAGTGCTATCATTGCTATTTTAACTTTACCAAGGCCCTTTTGTTTTGTCACTTGATAACCTCAAGAATTTCATATTATTTAAGCACAATTTTCTTAGTTTCTAATATATTTGACACAATAATGTATATTTTAGTTGCCCAAATTAGGAAAATGTGTATCTTGCACTACTACAAAATCGAGTATACAGGATGCCTCAGATAGGATAGTTTTATAGAAAATTGTCCTATATCTAACAGGTGGACTATTAGGTGCATTTTTTTAAAATTTTAAAAACCATATAGGACAGTTGTATAAAGAACCATCCTTTATATTGAAATTATAAAGGACGGTTCCAAGCTTAGCTGTCCTATATTTGATTTTGATTTTTGAAATTTTTTTAAAAAATAATTTTTTTAAAACTTATAGAGGACGGTGGTTACTATAGAGGATGGTTTTCATTTCAATTGTCCTATATAAGAAACCTTATAACAGACCTGCTACTCTGCTTCTTCGATCATTTTCGTTCGCGACAAAACCAGAATCACTCGCATTCATCATTACTTTCAGAAACCCAAAACCCCACCATCATTTTCTTCACAAACCCAGAACCAAAACCCACTAATCCCTCGAGTTCGTCTTGGTTTGGTTTGTGAGTTCTGGAACTTTGTGTTTGTCTTTAGCAGCAACTTCTTGGCTTCAATTCATTGTAAGCTCCTTCAACTTCTTAGATGTTCTCTGTGTGTTTGTCTATTCTCAAATTAACTGGGTATTTTGTCTCTTTACTACTCACTTTTGAATTTATTAGGATGATATTTAGGGAGAAAATAAATTATATTTATAGATTGAACTTTGGTGCGCATAAGGTGTTCGATAAAATGTTTGAAAGGAGAAAATTTGAACGTTATAAGCTCAGATTAAACCCAGTTAGTTGGTCAAACAATTCTGCTTGAACCAAGCTTCAAATTAAACCCAGAATTGTAAAGCTTAAAACTCAAAATTGTGCTTGCACCTATGTATTTTGTCTTCTCCCTTCCTCCCTCATGCTCCTGTTGCAGCTGCTCCACCCAAATTTTTTTGTTCTATTTTCTAAGTTCTATCATGCATTTGGTGTTTATTGTTTTTTTCTTTTTAATTTTTCTCGTGGGCAGCTTTAATTCTTACTTATGGTTGCTTTTCAAGCTTTAATCCTTACTTTTATGTCCTGCTTTAAGCTTTATCGATACATTAAGTTTTGTTTTGGTTTAATTTATGGATTAAATTTCATGAGCTTCATCTTGAATTTGCTTCTATGACTTTTTGTGAGCTTGATGTTGATTTTAAATTAAAAAAATAAAGCTTGTGAGCTTTAATGATTGAATTATAGGAAGTGCATTCAAATTTTTGTACCAAATTAAAGAACTTTGTAATAGAAAAAATTGCATGTTACCAAAAACAATTGCCAAATGTAACTAAAAGTGTAGAATATGAAGAGAGGGTTAAGTACCCGGGAAAGTCCTAATTTTAAGCCATTATGCTATTGAATTTTTGTTTAACAGTACTAACAACTAGTTAGCACTCTTAAACAAAAAAATATGGCCTTTAGACATACACTTTTAACCCACAGGCTTGGTTTTCCCATTTTACTTTTCTCAAACTATTCATCTTAATATCCTTTTATCATATGGTATCATTTACTATCAATCTTTGATTCATTAAAGAGAAGGGTTTGAGTTGTTGTTGTCATTTATGATTGAATTGGGTTAAAATTGGATTATTTAGTGATGAGTTTAAGTATGAAGAGAGGGCTAAGTGCCTAGAAAAGTTTCAATTTTAAACCGTTGTAGTGCCAAATTTTCTTTTAAGAGTACTAACAACTAGTTAGTACTCTAAAATGAAAATTATGGCTTATTAGACAACTAAAAGAACTGTAAGTCAAAATATGCTTAAATTTATTTTTAATAGTGAGGATTTTTTATTAGGAATCCCCACTATTTTATATCTAGTGGTTTATGAATAATGCATTGATGAGTGAGTAGTTAATTTATTATCTTGCACCTATGATGATTGAGCCACTCATCACATGTCCCTTAATAATTTTTTTATAGATTTTAGATTATAGATAAATAATGAATGTCTGCAGCTTGATGATTGAGGGAATATATGAAGGGGGTGAGCCACTTTATTAAGGTTGGTGTTGAGCATGAGTGAGATAGTAAGAGCATTGTGTGCCCTTGTTTAAGATGTGGACTTATGAGGTGGGTCAATGCACAGGAATTGGAAGACCATTTAATGGTTAATGGAATCAATCAAAATTATAAGTATTGGTATAAGCATGGAGAAGTAAGGGACATGACCAGAACTAGCCACAGTTATGTGTCAAATGACTTTAACACAAGTATAGGTGAGGTAGATCGTGTTGAAGAGGTGGCCAACATAGTTGAAGTAGAACTCAATGATTGTCCTCAAATGCTTGAAAGGTTAAGAAGTGATGCAGGGATGGCATTGTACATTGGTGCTAGGGAACACATGTCAAAGTTGACTGCGGCATTAAAATTATGCTAATTGAAAGCAGGTGGGTGGAGTGATACAAGCTTCACAAACTTGCTTTCATATTTGCATGATGAAATGCTACCAAAGGACAACAAATTTTTAAGGCGGTTATATGATGCAAAGAAGATGTTGAAATCTGTTGGCTTGAGCTATGAGAAGATACACACTTGCCCAAATGATTGCATTTTACTCAAGAAAGAACATGAATCATTATCTGAGTGCCTTAAATGTTCAACATCATGTTATAAGGAGAATGGGAAGAGTCTAAAGAAGGTGCTATGGTACTTTCCTTATTAACTTATATTTCTTTTATGTTTAGGGTGAGGCCGAGTATTCATTCCCGGCTAATAGCCCAGGTAGACATAAAGTTGCCATGAGAAAAATGTATAATCTCCTAGGACAACAAGTTCAAAATGAGCCCGTGCCCAAAGGGTAGGTCAAAAAGGCTGATTATTAAGCCTAATGATGCCAATTACAAGTTGCTCAAACAAAACTATGAGTTAAAAATTATAGCAAACATGACTGGCTCTTATATTGTATGGCCTAAGCATCTCGTCCGATTGGGAGCAGAAGAAACTCCACCACAAGTATGCCATTAATTTGCACTATTTTAATTCAAATTTAAGTTACAGTCAATTTAAATTCAAATTCTATTAATTGATGTTAATTAGCACTTAGTCCAAGAGGAATGACCCCCTAGACAATCAAGTCAGCTATCAAAGATTAGGAAACAATCGACCTCCAAGCTAGCACCAGTGGATGTTGCTGGCAAAGTATATGCGATTGGCCAAAAACATGGTGGTGTAGTTTGTATTGCCAAATGACGACATGTATCAAAAAGAGGTCAGTGAGATTATTGACTTTGACATCGTTAATACCGTCCTGACGCACAATGAGGTCATCCACAGCCCAGTGAATATTTATATGAGGTACTTAATTACTCTTCCTATTTATATATCTAGATTACAGTATTTATTCATATTTACTTATGCCAATTTCTTCATTCAGGTATACTTATATGATATCTTCATCATTCCTAAACTTGGGATCAAGGTTCGGGTTTATCAATCCCCATGAGCTCCTAAGTTTTGAAGGCGGTCAAAAGGATAAGCGTTTACAGCAATAATCTCAAACACTGACCACATACTTTAAGGAAAAATCGGCTTCAAAGGGGATGTTATTTTGATTCCGTATCCTAATGGGTTAGTTACACATTTTATTTTCTTTCTCAAATTTCAATTATAACATTCATCATCTAATTCTCCTAGGGGATACTAGATGCTTGTTGTGATTAAGCCAGTAAATCCTAAAGCTCTAAAGGTGTACTATTTGGATTCAGCTCCTCATAGTGGGGATTCAACTAACCGACCAGATATGATGGAGCTATTTAATAGGCAAGTATATTTAGTAACTAATATTTTATTTGTTTCTAAAATTTTACATTTCTAACATGTTTGTCTTTCGCATATTAGGGCTATTGTGTTGTATTGGATTGATGCAAATCTTCCAAAAAGATCATTCAAGGAATACAAGGATGCCATTGAATGGAATGTAACACAAGTATCTTTAAAGTACTGCCGATTACTCAAATGTTTTCACTTTTTAATGTCAATAACATATATATATTTATGGTTTTCTTCATGTAGTGGCCCCAACAAATCAACAACAGTCATGATTGTGGCCACTGTGTGATAAGGTATACTAAAGACATCATCATTCATAGGCAACCTACAATCCCCCTCACGGTATCTATAATTTGTGTAATATATTTTTTATATTATAATGAATATTAATTGTCATCAACTAACTTTATTTTTATGTATGTTGCAGTACTATCCAGATTGTGCTATACCTCATTTCGATGATACCTAAATTAATGAAGTTCTCAAAGAATGGAATGTATATGCATATGAAAAGTGGGTCACATCTAATATGAGGTGATAATATGTAGTTAGTCTAGGAATAGATTAGTTTAGTTGTCAATATATAATTTAGATATAATTTAAGGATTGGTATTTTACTTCAAATTGATTGATTTATATCATTGAATTTTAAATTCAATACTTTTGATGTAATTAAATTGTAAATATTATAGTTTTCAATTAAGTAAGGTATATCTTCTAGGCTGTTTTGGAGTATTATTGAGTATATATGTTTTTATATTACAGGGGCTGTTGGAAAAGCAGCTAACCCATTTAAAAAAAAACATGACATTAAAGGACGGTTATCTAATATAAATGTCCTATATTTGTTTTTATAGAGGATGGTTGTTACCATAACCATCCTTTATAAAACAAATATAGGATGGTTATCTAATATAATCGTCCTTTAAGGCCTATCTATTTCTAATTTTGACTAAAATTTGAATGTTATATAGGATTATTTATCTTCAATATAGGACCATTTCATAATCGTGCTATATGTCTTAACAATAGAGAACAGTCGAATAGAGGACCATTGTCAACCATCCTCTATGGTCAAATCTGTTGTAGTGTTGCTTTGGGTTTACACATTTGTTTTTGAATTCAATACTTTTGATTTAATTTTGTGTTATTTTAGTTTAAGATTTGATTGTATTTTTGGACCTTTGTTTATGCTTTTAGAAGGATTTTGGATGAAGAAATAAAATGCAAAAAGGATAAGTTTCATTAATTGAGAGAACAATGCAAAATAAAAAAAAGTCATTCCAAAGTCATGACTTTTGTGTTGCAACTTTTGACACGACAGCAAAATGATGCTTTTTATTTATCTAATAAAGTTAGGGTTTTGGACTATATATGACCCATTCTTGATTTTAGCTAACATTGTCGACTTCTTAGGAGTATTTGTGAGCACTGGGTGTGTTAAGGCATGGATTTTAGTGGAGATTGAGCTTGGATTTGAAGATTGGAAGAGATTTTGACTTCACATTTTAGTTCTTCTTCTCCATTCTCCTTCCTTTCCTTTTGTTCAATGTTCGTTACTGATATATTTATATTTTCTCATGGGTTTTATGAACATTTGTATCAAAATCCTTGATTCTAGGATTATTTTGAACCCTTTGTATGGATTAAATACTCATTGCCCTTTTGTATTTGTGATTAATGATATTATTATGTTGATTTTACTCTATATTTAATGCTTCTAGTTGATTGACCATCAATTAGATTGTTGGGTTCACTTGATCATGCTTGAGAAAGCTAGGTTGAGTGTAGAACTTGTGTTAAATTATGTGAAAACTTAAAGTTTGCAAGTTGAATGGATTGTCTTATTAATGAGGTAGAGATACGCTTAACCTCACATAGTCATATAGGATTTGCAAGAGAAATTAGAGTTTAATTAGTTAATTAAGAGATTAAGGGATTAATTAAACTAAACACCTACTTGGAGACTTGAGAGAGCATTTGTGGGTAATTTAGTATCTTTAACTAGCATAATTCATCATTAAGAGCAAAATATATTAGGGATTGATTATCAATTATTCTTGAAGTATATAGGGGGATAAATAATCTTAAACCTAATTACTTTCAAAAAGTCTTGAATTAATTTCTTTTCTTCATTTTCTACTCACTTCGTGTTACTTACTTTGACCCGTGCACTTGCAAAGAGTACAACATCACTCTTTCATCACATGGCTCTAGATGGATGCTCTAATTGCAATTCAATTTGTTTGACGATGAACAACTAACATATAGGCAAGCATTTTCCAAAAATGATGAAGGATAAGAACTAAGTAGCTTCATCAATGTCCTTAGGGTAGGACCATCGTTAATTTTCCCTTCTCTGAGGGAATTTCCCCTATTAACCAATTAAATAAGATAACAAAAAATATGAACATGCAAAGCTAATAGAAAAGGTTCACCTAAATAGGACAAACTGAATAAATTGAAAGATTCCCAACAATCTAAAATTGATAGATGGAATTAAGTTGATATGAAGAGAGAAAAATCCAACCTAAAGATATTACACAACCTAAGACATTTACTACAAAACTACAAGTGGAATTAGTAGTTTAATAGGGCTCAGTTTTGCCAACACACACTTCACTTCTTCACTGACCTAATGTTCATAGAATTAGGCTTACTTTCTTATAAAAACTAATTGAATAGAGAGTATCTTCTGTCCTAAAAGGATAATGATGTGTTAAAGTAAATAGTCCAAAGTTCATTATGAAAGTGTAAGTCATATATAGCAAACAAAGCAAATTTTCTAATGTATTTATGGAAGAATTCATACATGGCTTCAACTTATAATTTTTTGAAGAAAAGTAAATTGGTAGAGTACCTCTAGTAGCATAGAGTTTTGCTAAATAGGGATTCAAGACAATGGCTTCTCTTAGTTGATCCATTGCATCATCCAACTTCCATGAGAAACATAGCCAATCAAATTAACAGAGAAAAGTGATCTCTAAGAAATAGAGTGTGAGAGATGTCATAAAAAAGCATTATCAAGGAAATTTAAACCATACCTTCTAAAATAGAATCCATGAATGTTCACTGCTTTGTTCACCAAACTAGGGTGCTTATAAAAGTTCATGGTTTAGGGTCCCTTCAAAAACTTTGATCTAACTTGATATGTGTGGCAATTAGTTCCAGCTCTGATACCAATTTGTCACACCTCAAAAATTAGGTGTGACCGACACGGGATATGGGCACAAAACTCACATTGCTTAAGCCTTGATTGGCGAAACTACAAAGCTGATACTTTGAACACATTAATAGGATGATTAGATTTTTTTTTTTTTGCAATATTAAATCAGATATTCAATCTTTAAAAAATTATGAAATCCTACCTGTAGTCTTTATGAAGGACTTAAAGCCAGACTCTAACATAAGTGCAAAGTTCAAATTTTTATCAAATTAGGATATGTCTAAATTAATTCTTCTGCTTCAGTTCAGCAATAAAACTTCTCAATGGAAACCTCAAGGTATAAGTTTAGCTGTACCATCTAAGGCCAAAAATAATTTTTTGGTAAATAGTATCCCAATACTAAATAATTAAATGTGTACAGAAAGAAAGTTTAACATAATTATGTGTGCTAGAAATAACAATTTTCACAAACAAATATTTAATAAATTTTGCCATAAAAAGACTTTATGTAACATTAAATAAATTCTTGATTCGTTAAAGTATCATATCAAACGTCATTATCATGTAATTTTAATAAAGCAAATAATTGCATAAAATAATTATAAAAATGTCATTAAAAATAGATCCATCAAATAATTAAAAACTCATAATTATAGAAACTTATCAGAACAAGTAATAAACACAGACACATAGTCCATGAGGGTAAATAACCAAACACGGCTTATGCCGCAAAAACAAATGTGGACACACAATCAATGAGGATAAGTAACCAAACACAGCCTAAGCTATGAAACAAACGTGGACACACAGTCCATGAGGATAAGTAACTAAAAACAGCCTACGCTACGAAACAAATATGGACATACAGTCCACGAGGGTAATGTTAACCAAGCATGGCTCGAAACCACCAAATCAAATATAGGTATGAAACCAACGAATAACAAACGAGAGTACGATGCTCATGAAAGTCGAACTAGCTAGTCATAACCATGGCACACTGAGGGCTAACGAAACTTCTGTTAACAACCAGTGCTCTGTAACAAGTCCCTTTTAAATTTAATTTCAAACATGCAAGAAAATCATCGGTAATAAATAAAGTTTTCATTTTTAGAGTCAAACTCACATGAATCATTCTCTGTATCAATCCAATATTTGATAGAATGAAATCTCATAATCAAAATCCAAACTTGCAGTAATTAATCAATTAAAATTTCAAAACTGATAAAAGTAGTTTCACAAAATAAAGAAGATTAATAAACAAACTATTCAATAAACACATCATTGTTATTAAAAAAATTTGCATAAAAAATGTATTATTTTAATATAGGAAATTTTTATTGAAAAATCAGTTAGGATGCTATCCACTTACCTAAAAAATTTTAAATAGATAACTTCTAATTAACCCCATTTGTGATATGGTCTGCACCTTATTTCCCGAGTGCCCAAATGATCATTTTTGTTATCTCGCTCCTTTATTCATTTATAAATCCAAAATCTTAAATCCAAACAAATTTAAAGAATGGGAAAAGATAACATCGACATCAACATTTCACAAATAAGAACTCATATTGAGTTTAATTAATAAATCTTCAATAAACACATATATAAATAGTATTTAAAATTTTTGAGTCTTCATATAGAAAATAAACCACTTCTATGATTTCATCAGCATTATCCATCACTCATGTATGTCCAATTTGCATAAACTTTCTTCATCACACATTCCATCGGACATTTCACAAGCACACAAAAGTTAGCATAAGAACAAATAAACTTGATCTTTGAAGTATCAGCCAAGTACTTTTTAAATCTCTTAACCAAAAATCCAAACATATAAACAAATTCACTATGCTTCCTAAACACGTTTCTTTATCAAGAATAAATTAAAATTCATAACACAGAACCTAAATCCATAGTATTAGCTTTTAAACCTTGAACATAATTACTTCATTTAAACTCTTCTACACATTTTCATGAACACCATAATAGCATTAACATTCAGACCACATCATCAAACTTCTTATCTATTCCTCAAAACTAACAAAAGAAAACCCTAAATTTCTCTTTTATTCAACGTCCAACAGCAATAAAGCAAAGCAATTCCAATTCGTTGCATACAAACACATAGAAGGCAGAAAAGATTTAATCAAGGACCGAACTTCCAATCCACTCACAATACACACATAGATTCGATGATAGGGGGAGAAAGGATAGAACTTGGCTCACCAATGAAGCAAACAGGAACGATAAGGAGGAGTCAAAACCCCCGTCACCAGAACAGCCCCGAAACAGGGGAGAAGAACTTGCGAACTGAATAGCGACTGGTAGCAGTTGACGAACTGTGACGTGAAGCATGAAGAAGAGAAGCTTTGTGCGCACGCTCAAACACCAACACGAAGACATCGAGGGAAGTCAAGAAGGAGAAGAGGGACTCAACTCAAAACAGGGCAGAAAAAAAAATATATTCGAAGCATTGAGCAGCAGCGGCCAAATTTCCAAAAGTGATTCCAAATTTCTGAGAGCATCCAAAACAATTTCCCACTCTCTACTCGCACTGACAATGGAGAACAGTGGAGAAGAGAATGAATGGTGGAGAGATTTTTAATTTCACCGACAATGGAGAAGAGAATGAATGGTGAGAGCTTTTTAAGTTCACTCCTCTCTCTCTCGTAGAAGATTGATGTCAGTAAAGGGCATGAATGGGAAAAATATAAAAGAGTATGGTTTTATGCTTTTTTTTTTCCAAGAGAGTTTAGTAATTTCCCAAAAACTGATGCAAAAATAGTTATAATAATAATAAAAATAAAAATCCCTCCTATTACATTACAAGGATTCAAAATAGAGATTGATGGTAAACATTGAGAAGAGTTTTCATTGAGCCACTAATACATCTTACAGGTCAATCTCAATTTATAAAAATACATTTAAAATACTTTATAATAAATATTTTCTTAAAATTTGAGTTATTAAATTACTATTTTTTTGTTGGCCATTTTTCCATCACAATTATTGAATTACTTGATCAATTAAATATTTATTGTATATTTCAGAATTCGATTTTTTTAGGTTATTACACTCTAGGTAGCTTAACCATAATTATTTAACGAAGATTAATCTGTAGAAACCTCAAGGAATTCAGAACCCTAATCCTTACATCAACTATCAACCTCAAATCGCCTAAAACATAAAAAGGGAAGTGGGTTAGAGATTGGAGTCACTTACTAGAGAGTTTAGAGGCCTAAATCTGTTCTCCCAAACTCTAAATTAATGAACCCTAGCTCTCCACCCCTCTCTCCCAATTCTATCATTTGATAATTTCTGGAAAAAGTTGATACTGAAGTTATTCACACATGGCATAGATTGCATCCTGAAGTTAACGCATAACATTAGAGGTTTCCTAAGAATCTATAGTTGCATGAGAACGAAAACTTAGCTCTTGTCATTCAATTACTATCTCAAATGTACAAATCTTTTTAACATAAAATCAATTTAAAGCAGTTTGTCATTTTCTGGGACAAATTTATAGTTGTTGCAAATAACAACCCTTGTTTGAATATTATATTCCATCCCTACCAAAATATATAAAAGTTAGTTGGGAGTTTTGTTTTGGGGTTAAATGCCACAAATAATCGACTTATAAGAACAGAAGAACGCGAAGGAGTAAGGTATATGTATTACTTTGTGAAAAAATTATTTCTATTCATTATTGGTCATTTTAAAACTCCAATACAACAACAACAGCAGCAGCAGCAATCCTTTCAATATAAGTATGTACTTGTGTTAAAATTAAAAATTTAAAAGTTCAAAACTGGACTAAATGCTAAAATATATTAACCACGTATTATAAATATTAAAAGGAATTGTGAATAACATTATTTTGAAGACAAAAGCTAGTGCCATTAACTCTTAATGTGGAGGGAGAGAAAAATAAGAACAAATACCCAATAAACTTTCAAAAATAGTAAAAAAATTATTATTATTTTTGAATGTTTTCCTCCTAATATTTTCTCCTCCACATTTTCCTACCATTTTCCCTGCTATCCCAGCCAAGTCTAAACGAAAAAAAACAAGAGATTTGGAATTAGTGTAATAACCTATAAATTTATAAGAAATATTAAAATATGTAATAATACATTTTAACAGGATTTTTATTTGTTTTGGGAACATATATAGTAATTAATAAGAAAAAGAGCTAATCTAGTGGTGATTATGCAGCTACTTATGTAAGTAGTTTTTGAGTTCAAACCTTTGAGGATCAAAGTGGAAATTTTTATTTGCTTTAGTTACAAATTATCATTTTTGCCCATCTGAAGAAAAAAAAACAAAGAAAGGATAAGAGACGAAAGAAGGGGCCAGAAACTCACACCGCCATTTCTTTTCTTTTCTTCCCTCTGCGGTTTTTTTTTTTTTTAAAAAAACAATTTCCAGAGCTCCTGAGAATACCTTCCTATTCCTCCATCTTTCCCATCTTCACCCACTGAAGGTGCGTCAAATTTTTCTCTTCTTCTGCTGTTTGTGCGCTGCCATGGGAGTACTGTTCTAGCATCCTCTCCCTCCTTCGTTTATGTGTTGCTGTGACGGCGCACCATAAATTTCTTCGCCCCATGAAACGCGTTGCTGCCGCCTGAGTGCTTGCTAGTGGATGAGAGATTTCCAGTGGTTTGATCGTTGCTGCTACAAGCTGGGTTTGTGATGGTTCTTCTCTCTTGCTCTGTTTCACCTCTGATTTCTCCTCCTCTTTTATCTCTATCGACGTGGCTGAAAGAAACACGTCTGGTCCTCTTCTTCTTTTAGTTCTGATTGTTTTCAGTGTTGTGAAGAGAACCGTTCAACTTGCTGACCTTCTCCCCTGTTTGGTTTGCCCGTATTGGTATGGCTGAACCTTATTCTCTTTCCTGTTCTGTCGTAATGGATCTGGAGCTAAGGAGCTTCAAATCCTTTTCTTCGTTCCTTTGCTGACTTTGTGGTGAGTCAAAATCCATCTTTCTTCCGCCTTTTGTTGTGTGCATGTGCTGTTGGGTTTAGGCTGAAAATGGGTTTTAATTTTCCTCCCTCATTGTTTATGCGAGTGAGAGATAGAGAGTGAGAGAAAGTCAAGGAATTCCAGCAAGTTCTGAATTGAGCATTAGAAAACCCATTTAAGAAAGAAACTTCATTATAAATTGTTTGGTAGATGTAAGAGGAGAATATGAGTTTATATTTTGTGTTGTTTGAGCTTAAATTAATTCTTGGAAAGGTATTCAATTTGTGAAGCACAATAAATTTGAATATTAACAATCAAAAATTATTGGAAAAAAAAAAAGAGAGAGAGAGAGATTTAAAAAAAAAAAGATGAACACACGCAATGTTTGATAAGATGTGTAAGAGATGGATGTTGGTCTTTAATAGCAAATTTAATAGGGAAGTGGACACGTAAAGTATTGAAAGAATTGAAGGAATGGAGATTTGGTTAAGTGAATTATAAGGATTTGGAACCCAACTGTTTATAGTGTTGCTAACCTTGAAAGATAATTTATCTAATTAGAGTAAGTCTATTAAATCCTTCTTTATATTGAATAGGATACTTAGAGGAAGGAAGAGTTGATTGAAGTCCTAAGAGATAAATTATAGTACTTGGGAACACTTGAGGTAAGTAGATAATGTCCCAATTGATTTATATATTTGAAAATTTCCTTTTATCAAATATTATTTTCAACAATTTACAGTTATTAACATATATCACTCTAGCATTGATTAATGTTGGTAATTGAATTTCTTTAGCCCTTGAAGTTATCATGATTTATACTTGTAAGATTGGCAGAAATGTTTTTGTGAATTCTAGTACCTTCTTTTCAATAAAGACAATCATGAAAATTGGCGAAGAAGTTTATGAAATGTTGTGAATTTTTATATTTTAAAGAATTGATGCGTTAAACAGTTCATGTAAATTTGATATTATGAAGAGAAAACTTTATTTTGAAAGTGATGACTTTCTTGCATGTTCGAAAATGGATTTAAGGGGGAATTTATACAAAACACTGGTTGCTAACGGCAGTTCTGTTAGCTCTTGGCACGCCATGGTTAAAGAGATTCTTATGAGCTTTGTTCTCATGTTTGTTATTTGTGAGTCTCGTACTCGCGTTTGTTTTCATAGCTTCAAGTCGTGTTCGGTTAGCATCACTCTCATAGACTGTGTGTCCACATTTGTTTTGTAGCTCAGGTTACATTTGGTTACTTACCCTTGTGGACTATGTGTCTGTGTTTGTCTTTGTGGCTTATGCCGTATTTGGTTATTTATCCTCGTGAACTATATGTCCACGTTTGTGAATTGTTCTGCTAAATTCCTAAGAGTATGAATTTTTAAATTAATTGATGATCTCATACTTTAATGGTTTTTATTTAGTAAGATAATATTATTTTTATTTATTTAATCTATTTGACTTATCAGGGTTGAATTTTAAAGATTCTTTGTCATTAAAGTTCTAAAGTGTCATGATATTGAAGTTGCATAAAAATTTGTTGTAAGTCTTCCAATTTTATTATATTGTATCATCTTCTCTTTAATTTGCATAAACATTGTACATTATTCATTTTAATCCTACAAATTTTATTATTAACCGGTGTTGTATCTTTTGTTGATCATTAAAGGGCTTTAGCATCGAGTGAAGTGCAGAATGGTAGGTCAAGCCCCTTTTGATGTTAACCTAATTTCATGTACTATGTATGTAAATATTATGTTAGGTGCTCCACATAGACTATAATTAGGTTCCTTATATTGTTATAAACATTGTTTGTTGGTTGGATGGAGTAGAGCTCCTATTTGTTAAGATTTTCTATTTGAAATTTATATTGTAGAATTTTTGGGAGGTTATCAAAATTTTACAAAATATATATAGATATATATTAATGCATTTGTTTAGGGGAAAAACACTAAGGATATCCTAAATTCAATATAAATATAATTATGATAAAAAAAACAGAAAGAGAAAATAAAATAAATAGATTTTTTAAAAAACTAAAGCTTAAAGGATATGTGTTTTATATTCATATTCTATGCCGGTCACTTTTATATTGGGGCATGACAATTAGCCTTTTGTTTTTTAAACAAAAGTGAAATAGGTATTAACCCGAACCTAAACACATTTTCCAATTAGATAAACGAGTGACATAATGATTTAAAGTTTTGAAGATTGCATCCAGTTTAATTTTTAACATTTAAATATTACTAAAAAGTACGTGGAGCCCGATGAATTATGTAAGAAATAAGGAATGGTGTTCATGTCTTGATTAATTTGAATTTAAATTTGGATCAAATCCCTCATTTAGATACAAATTTTTTTATAGATTTGGATTTAATTTTATCAAATCCATTTCAAATTATATTTTTTCTTGTAATTTCAAATTTTCTCTATAACCTAGTTATTTAAAATTATAATCATTTCAAACATCTCGTTTTCTTCCCATTTTCACTTTTAGTACCTCTATGACTTTCTTATTTTTTTCTCATCTCTTGTCAATTAAAAAATAGAAATAAACTCTTCATATCTAATTTTTTATTTTTCTTTTTGAATCTCAATTCATCTTTATTTTTTATTTGGATTTTTTTAAACTATCCAAACAAAAGATTTTAAATAGTTTGATTCCAAATGTGAGATTCAAAATGCAAGATTTTAAATCTAAAATTCAAATCCAAATTCATCAATCCAAATGATACTTGAAGGTTTAAAAGGCAATTTCACCCCTAAATTATTGGTCTAAGAATGTATGGGATTCTAAACTCATTTTTGATACAATGTTGCCTTTTAAATTTTGAAAATTGTGTAATGTCACTCCTATCATTAATAAAAATTAACTTTGACCGTTAGTTGAGTAAAAAATTACAAAAAAAAGGTCCTTAAAAATTAAAAAAGAACTCAATTTTTAAAACCGTTAGTTAACAGGACCCAAGAAATTATAGAAAAGGACTAAGAAAATTTTTTTAGTAATATTTGTTAATAGTAGAGGTAATGTAGTTGCATAAGAATGAAAACTATAAAAAAAAATAAAGGGTAAAGTTAACATTCATTAATAGTAGGGGTAATATTGCACTGCTTTAAAATATTAAAGTGATATATTGCATAAAAAATGAGTTTAAGATCCTAGATTCTCTCATACTTATAGTTTAGGGGCAAATTTTCTATTTAATCCATAATTAAAAATAAATAAAAATGCACATAATCCAAAAAGAAGGACGGAGATGCAGAAGGTAACGGCTTTTTTTTCACTTTTACTTTCTATTTAATACTACAACATTTAATACAAAGATGTAATTAAAAGGTGGGATAGGAAATTGTATTTTCTTAGAAGGGTATTATTTGAAGAAATTCATTATAATACCTAAAAATTTTAAATTGTATAAGTATATATTTAGAGACAAAATGGAAATACAAATCAAAACATAAGAATAGAGGAAATACATATAGAAAGAGCTTCAGGCGAATTTCAGGAAAGTATTAGATTGCTTTTAGAAAAACTCGGATTTCTTAATTATGCAAAAAAAAATGTTATAAATATAAATATTATATGTGGATGTCCATCTCTCCATGTTATAATTATAAGAATGTTCATCTCCCCATATTACCTCACATTACTCAAAAGTTGTGACTCATGAGATTCTTAAGCTTCATCTTCCCACATAGAATTCAGGTCTTCTTCATGGTACATTATTCATGATCAATTGTTTAGACCTTTGAGTTGTAAGTGTTTGCCTATCTATATATATATGGCATTTCATTTGGTATTATTGGAAGTATGAAAGAGAATACAAGAATTCATCCTCATTTCTATTGCCTCCATTCTTCCTCCCTCCTCCTCTTTCTTCTCATTTATATTGTCTCTATATTTCATTCATAACATGTTATCAATATGAGTTTTTAATGAATTTGTGTAAGGCATAGACTTAAAAGGTTCCGTACTATTTACTTGAAAGTTCTTATCTATCATAAGAAGGTATGATATTTTGATTCTCTTATTAAACTCATTTAAGACTATTAAAGGCTATCATAACTATGTAACAACAACATTTATGGCCTCCGAACCACCAAATTCAATCCAACATTATGATCCCAAGCTTATGATACCTAAAACCACCAATACTAGGTTTAATTAACTCAAACAATTTTCATTAATTCCATTTAAGTCTATGGGTTCGGACCCATAGTCTCATAATTCCAAAAATCACTTCCTAACTGCAAATCCTAACTCAAGAATGGAGTAGAGAGGAAGATAAAGGGTAGGGAAGACTTACCTTCATAATTAGAAGCCACCAAATCTTCCCAAAGCCCTCAAAATCTCGTGCATTAACAAAGCAAGTGGCGTGCTCTTCCTTTTTTTTTGTTTCTTCTTTTTGTTTTACATAAGTCTGAACGTCTAATTTAAAAAAATAATTATGCCATCTACTATGGCGGATGATACAGAGAAGGCTACATTCATTTTGAAACTAGCCATCCACCGTGGTGAATTTTCTCGGTTGTTTTCTTTCATTTTTTAGTTGTTGTCTATAATTTTTGGGTCTTTTACTATATGTATAAATTAATGGCTCAAATTAATTAAACACAAGTTATTTTATAATATATATAAATTATATATAAATGTCACCGTTTATTCCCTATAATTATCATAGTTTCACTTTAGTCCTAATAATTTATTTTTCCAAATTGCTCCCTATTGTTTACAAACGTTTCACGTTCAATTCTTAGATACCCTCAGACGTTTGAAATTTAATCTATAAAGTATAGGTTTGTCATCACACACACACACACTAATTTACTATAATTAATTGATAATTGAAGGATGGAAAGCATTCACACAGATGAAGACAATTTTCAATAAAATTCCGTCTGTAATTAATCGAGAAACTAAGCGTTAAAGACAAATTTAATAGAGATTACATATATAATAGATTAATATTGTATGTAATACTATATATGATATCTTTAATTATTTTCTCATCCTGATTTTCATTTTTTTTATTTATAAATACTCCCGTTTCCTATATATGAATCCGCATAATTAATAGATTTGGGGATGTGGGAGGGGGACACAAGGAATCTCATCTTACAGTGATCTTAGTGAAACCCCAATGATCTGTGGACTTCTTTTCAAAAAAAAAAAAAACTTTTCTCAGGACATTAGAGATCTCATTTTTACAATAAATTATTAAAAGAGATATAGCGTTCTTTGTGTTAATCTCGTTGTCCAATTAATATATTTATTTCCATCTGTTTAAAAACAATTGGTTTATCGTTTCACGTGAAACTTAAAAGAGCACATTTGATTGACATCTCACACATTTGGAGAGGCAAATACTACATAAATTGGCTAGCTTGAGAAGGCCCGTGAAATAATGATCAACAAATTTAAGTCATATATAACGAGTGTGAGACTCTTGTTTTTCAACATGTGAGATGGGCCTCAAGCCTTGCTTCATTATTTTGTTGGGGAGAAGCACTATGAGGTCCCAAATCATTGAATTAATCATAGTCCTGTTTCAACAAAGTTTTTCAAAGAATGAGTAGAAGATATCAATTTAGGTAACGCAAATTTAGGAATTTCAATTATTAATAAGACATTGAGTCCAATCTAAATGAAAAAATAACCAAGAAATCAGAAATAAAAAAGAATGGAACGACTAAAAATCAAATGGGATAAAATCAGTTACATCATTAATTCATTATACAAAAGCTAATAAAAATGAACATATGTAAGGAAAAAGCTTGTCCAATGCTTTCGACTTTCAATTCGATTGGAGGAAGTAAACATAAGAAAGGTTGAAAAATGGGGTGGAGTGAATTATTTTCTAATTCTTAAATGAAATATTATATATACAAATCATATAAATGTGTGTGTAATAAATTATATAATAATAACATATATGTAAATAAACTTACGTGGACTAGGCCTAATGAAAATAGACCAGACATATTTATCTAGATAGGTCTAGTCAAATGACTGAACTTGGGCTAATCTATTTAATAAATAAGTTAGTATAGGCCTAAAATCACTAATAAAATTTAGATATAAGATGCCAAAAAAAATAATGGTTAAAAAAAATATGTCATATATATGTGTGTGTGTGAGGTGGGTTATGGTTAGGGAATAAATTATGAGTATTTTAAACACCAGTTATTTATTATTTTTTTACCTATCATATAATGTCACACCCCAAAAATAGAGGGTGACCGGCACAGGATGTAAATGATATAATACATCCCTTAAGCTCTAAATTGAAAAATCTTTCCATTTTAAAACATAATTGAATTTGTACCGAAATTATAAAAAAAATTATTATAATAAAAGATTGAATATTTTCGTAGAAATTTCGTCAAAACCTCCCCTATAAATAGGATCTCCCAAAATTCCTACAACACAATATTTTACACAAAATATAGTTTCCATCAGAAGTTTTGTTCATTCCAGCCAGCAGACAATATATAACAAAATAGAAATATAGCTATAAGCTACGTGGAGCACCAAACCTCACTTTCCAAAATAAAATACGTGAGTTTAAATATTTACATCAAAGGAGAAATAATGCTAGGCAAAATTCCACCCAGAATAATTGTGTGACCTTCAAAGTCGGTAGTAGGATCAACGTCAGCTGATGAGTTTGAGACCAAAATAAATTTTCAGTGAATAGCATCCCAACAATAAGTTATTAAATAAGTATAAAAGGAAGGTCTAAAATAATTATGTATGTCAGAGATGACTATTTTTACAAACAAATATTTAATAAACTTCAACATAAAAGAACTCTATGTAAGTTTAAATAAAATCCTGATTCATGAAAGCCTCATATCAAATGTCATTTTCATTTATTTTCAATAAAGCAAATAACTGCACCAAACAATTATAAATATGTCATTAATCAAAACCAATGAAAAACAGGTTCATCAAACAATTTAAAACTCATACTTATAGGGACTTATCAGAACAAGTAACAAACGTGGACACACAGTCCACGAGAGCAAGTAACCAAACGCAGCCGAAGCCACGAAACAAACATGGACATACAATCCACGAGGGTAATGCTAACCAAACGTAGTTCAAAGCCATGAAATCAAACGTGAGTACGATGCTCACGAATAACCATCCCTCTGTTCCACGTGCGTTGGCCATCGCACGGGGCTAGCACCTCCTATAAACACCCTGCTAGCTAGGTGTACCATGGCACGCCAAGGGCTAACGGAACTGCCGTTAGCAATCAGTATTCTGTATCAAGTCCCCTTCAAATCCATTTTTAAACATGTGAGAAAATCATCACTTTCAAGATACAGTTCTCATTCTCAAAATCAAACTCGCATGAATACTTTTAAGCATTAAAACTTGCCAGAATAAAATTTCATATCCAATACTCATGCTTGCATTTATCGAATAATAAAAAAAATTTCAAGGCCAAACTCGCAAAAATCAATCTCTGTATCAATCCACTATTTGATAAAATAAAAATCTTATAATCAAAGTTCAAACTTGACTTGATTGATCAAATAACATTTTAAATTTGGTAAAGCTAATTTCTCAAAATAAAGAAAGGTTAATCAACAAATATCCAATAATCGCATTAATGCTATTAAAATGATTTCTAGAAAAACATAGTATTTTAGTAAAGGAAATTTTGATTGAAAAAAAATCAGTTGAGACGCTATCCACTTACTTGAAATGCTCTCAAACACGCAAATTACTCCTAATCAGTTGGTTTTGTAATATCGTCCACTTCTTAATTCCCTAACAGCCAAGTGATATTATTGTTATTTCTTTTATACATTTGGCAAATCCAAACCTTTAAAATAATTTAGAGGAAAAAAAAATAAAAAAATCTCCAGTCTGTCATCATTCATAATAAAATTATGTGTTGAGCTTAGTCAATGAACCTCTAGAATACCTGTATAAGCAATACTCAAAGTTTTTAAGTCTTCTTGTGGAAAATAGATAACTTCTATTATGACTCATTCCACTTGCCATAACCTCCTCTTTTTCAAATTTCCATGAAATACATTTTATATATATATATATATATATCTCTCTCTCTCTCTCAAGGTTACTATAAAACAAGCAAACCTTATCCTTAAATTTTCAATAACATATTCTTTCCAAAATTCTCTAAATTCAGCTCTACTTCTTTTGTAAAGAATAGGCGCCTTCCATGACTTTAACTAACAACCGTACAAACATCCTATGTATTTTGTTACCATAATCAAGATTTCTCCTAATAAACATTTTACTAAACACCTTATATGCATTAGTTCATAACTAAACTTTTAAGTTCTTTCTCTCCAAATCTCCTTATAATAAATAATAGGATTTTATAAGACTTCCTACGATTTCAATAAACTTCCTTCTAACATTAACAAAACAATATATATATCTATAATAAATTTGAAATTACCCAAATTTTATTACTCTATTAATTCAAAATACTTCTATGACCCATTTGATCGAATACCTAAAATGCACACCAAAAATAAATCTTAAAACAATACTATAGTTTATAATTATGAGCCATACTACTCTCTAGAGCTCAATTAGCTATACATTAGTTCCATAATCAGCAATTTCTACTAATACTCAAGCCAACTCACGAATAAATATTATCCAAACCGTTTGTGCTTCTCGCAAGAAATAATAGAATCTCACATATCATATAAACCAACAAAACTCCCCCTAACAAACGTTTTATCAAACAGCTTATAGGCATAAATTTTTAAATTACTACCAAGCTTCTTCCCTTTCAATTCCATTTCCTAAAATTCTCCAATATCAATCTTGAAATAACTACGCTCCTCCAAATTATCTCATACCCACATAATAGTCTCAATTAAAGAGGAAATTAAAAATCCAAAATCAGCATCACTCTAATCAAGCTTTTACGCACAGCAAACAGGGGAAGGGAAGTGGAATCTCAACTCATCAAGAATTGAGGAATGAACAGCACAACTTATAGCATCCCACAGCAATTCGACGACTGCAAAACAAGCAAAGAAGGGAACACTACCACACGAAAATGAAGAAGGAAGGAGAAATCAAAGAACAGAGGGGCTGTGCGTTTTTTTTTTTTTTACCGTCAGAAATGCTGTAACAGCAGAAAACGCTGACCAAAATGCACTAGCGACAGACATAGCGGCGGCGCAAGACATGTAGAGGTCTGGTCAAGTTGCTACTCCAAGAGAAAGAGAAGGCGTGGCAGTAAAACAGAGGAAGAAGGAGAAGACTCAGCTGTTACCCGAAAATAGGAAAAGCAAAGGATCGACGGCGAAGGGGAGCAGCGGCAGTCACGACGCCTACGCACAACCACACTGGTGATGAACTACAAATCGAGGAGGACAGCAGAGGACAGAGGTTTGAAGCTTCTAGACACCTAAGGCTCTCTTGCTCTCTCAATAAAATCTAACGCACGATCTGAATTGAGGAAGGAAAGTGGAAAATAAATATCTGATGGTATTGGACAAAAAGGTAATTTTGAAGGCTGGAGCAAAATGAAAGTAAGAAAAATAGCTACAAAGATTTGAACACTAAACCTTTAGATACACTATTAATAGTTTCCACCAAGCTACCAACTTAACTTGTTAAATCTACTTCAAAGATTAATAAAAATGTATTTAAATTATTTAATTATAAATTTTAATTTATCTTAATAATTATTATTAATAATTAATTAATTTTTTTTTGAATCATTACATATAAAGTTTAAAATCTATTTTTATAAAAAATTTAAATAATAAATGATGAAACACCAGTCATTTATTGTGAAAACTTTAAATAAAACACTTGTCATATAACCTTTCATATTCCAATTAATAAAAAAATTAAAAAATTTAAACTTTAAATGATGGGTGTTTCAAAGTCTTCACAGTAAATAATAGGTTTTTGAGACAGCTATCATTTATTTGGGAATAAATGACGGGCATTTAAACACCCATCATTTATTCCCTTTTAAAATGCTATTTTGGTTCATTTTTTGTTCATGCCCGATTGTCTTCCTCTCTTCTCCTCCACTTGCACAAAAAATCAAATAACTTCTCACAAATTTCCTCCATTGCTATTGTCGGCCACCATGAGTACCTCCATCGTGAAGTTGTTGTCGCCTACACCATCATTCATCGTCTTGTTTTAATTCTCTGTGGGCTTCAATCCTTCTTGGTTCAAGATGTGTTTTCCTTGTATTTTCTTCCTTTTCTTTCAATATCCATTGACTTCTTGATTGTGGGAATGATATATTCAATGCTGTGGGTTGTTTTATTAGTTGATTTTACTTGTTTAACTTTCTACTTATTTGATGCTTATTTTATTCAGCATGACTTTGTTGTTGTTCATCCAAATTTACCCAGTCCATTTGAAGCTCTAGCCAATTCACCATTTTCATCATCCGTTCACTCAGATCAAGAACAAAGCTTGTCATCCATTTGCTCAGATCTAGAACAAAGTTCATCATACATTCAAATTTAATAATACTAGCTGGCTGTATGATCCTCATGATTTTTACAAGTCAAGGACCATAAAAAAGAAGGCAACTTTAATTTGGTTGCCCCTTTTCTTTAAGACTTGTCCCATGTTCTCATCTCCTAAGCTACCAAACATCAATAGGTGCTGTTCAGATATTGCATCCCATATGATTCACATGCTTATTCTTTTATTATTCATTTCCCTGTCCTTCACCACATCCTCTCTCCTTCCTTGCTTTTTTTTATTTTAGTTGCCTTTTAGCTTCATCGAAATGTCAACATGAATTGATTTCAATCATTGGTAATTCTTATAATCTTTTATCTAATTTTAATGAGTTCTATTTGTTGTTTCATTTTGAATTGATTTCAATCTAAGTTCAATTGGTATTGTTATTATTTGGAACTACTACTACTATTGTTGTTTGGATATAGATTTTGCATGACTGTTACAAGGGGCTATTATAAAAACAAAACCTATACACCAAAAAAAAGTAAAAAATGACAGTTATTTAAATAACTGTCATTTTTGCTATAATATATGACAATTATTGTAAATAACCGTCATATATTGTGCCCATATATGATGGTACAATAATCGTCATATTTTCTTTTGTTCATTTAGAATGATTATAATGGGAGAATCCTTATATGATAAGGAGATATAACTGTCATATAAAGAAAGAGACTTTAAATGACAGTTCTATAAATGATGGTTGTTAACTATCATTTATACCTTTTTTTTGTAATAGTAGTAGTGAATAGAACAAGCTAATAAACCCTTGATAAGCCACCTAGCTTACTTCCATTCTTACAACTAAAACAACATTGAATCTTTCTAGATGGATTCAAGATGAGATAATTATCTCAACCCTATCTCTTTCCCCTAGTGATGAACAAGTAATTACATTTCAATGTTTTTAAAACTTTTCCTTTCTATTTTTTTTCACTATTTTCCTTCAATTTTTCCTATCCAAACCAAGCCTAACTTCCCATTTATGTACATTTAAATATAGGATTAAAATTTTGGAAGAAAAAACTATTTCCAAAACGAATCCCATAAGTACACATGGTTTTAAATCATGTATCTATATTTATATTTATATATAATAAAAATTCTCATAAAAGATCACATCATTTATAACTCAAGAAAATGGAAAGAAACTAAAACCTAAAAAAAATATATCACTCCTTGAGTTTGAATGAACAAAAAAAAAAAGAGAAAAGAAAAGAAGCATAAATCATAATAGCTATAATACCCTTTTGTCAAAATATATAATGTTCAATGTAATTAATTATTATCTTTATAAAAGTAATTTGAAGGCAAAAGTTACATTAAAATTAAAATTATCAAAATAATTTAAAATCAAGTTATTGAGTATTTTTTCATGCTAGTTATATATTTTAAAACTAAATAATTCATGAGAAGGGCCAAAAAAAAAAAGCTAGTTAAATACTCATAAATAAGATGACCCAATGATTTGGATTTCTAGCGAAGTTTCCCTTTTGTAAATTTATGATAATATTTTTTGTTAATTTATTTTGTTAATTTGAACAACTTTTCATACATTTAAAATTGAATTATATATATATTGATTGATACATTTTTATACTCAATTGGGGGGTTTCTAATTATATATGAAACTTTTCTAATAGATACTCCCTCCAGTCTAAAATATAAGTAACTTTAATAGTTGATGAACCCCATGGCATGAATGACATGGCATTAATACCAATAAAGCTTGAGAATGATAATCATGAGCATGCTGGCATGAGAGGAGCCCAAGCCAATGAGCAAGGAGCCCAACACTTTCAATCCAATGTGCCTATTGACTCTTTACAACATATTGAAGATCTAATGACAAGAATCTAAACTAAAGCCATGAAGCAAACCTTGTACAATATTGTGAAAAAAGTCCAAGAGCTTAAAGAGCACTAGGGCATTCCTCTTAAGCCTAAAGGAGAGCATCTAGCCATGTATAATACTCTTAAGATCCAAATTCATGAAACGTCAAGCTCAAAAGGTGCAAACCCTAGCCCAATGTAAGGAAGACTACAAGTGGAGCCTCTTGCAAGCAAGGAGGCATGAAACCTTAATGAAGAAGTCAAGGGTGGTGTGATTTTGAGTCCTTTATGATCCCTTGATTGTCTCCTTAATTGTTCCCTATTATAGTCATCCTTTGACTTGACTCCCTTTTTTAAAAAGCAAGACTAGTTATAGTTTTTAATTTTGAGTTAGTCAAAGATTAGGATTAATTATATATATTTTTTTTATTTTAATTTTTAAGTTTTTTAATCCCATAATTTTAGGATTACATCTCCTAAATTATGTGGCTGAATATTTTCTCCTTTATTTTATATTATTTTATTTCTCTTTAGTATTAGGAAATTTAATTTTAGGAAATAGTCTTCTTTATGAGTCTATATATATTAGGCATGCTCCATCTTGTAAACAGAAGAGAAGTTGAATGAAATTGTTCATTTTAAAGTTTATAAATCTTATGAGCCTTAGTGCTATGTGGTGGCATCCCATGTGAGAAACAAACGTAATCAAAAGCATGATCAACTCTTGTGGTATCTTCAAAGGTTAAGGTTCTTAGAAGTAGGTACTCTAGAGGATATTATCCTTAATCATTATCTCATTGTTTATTTCATTTTTTTCTTTATTTTCATTATAAATTTCATCCCTTTCTCTTTTATTCTTGTGTTTGTTGTGTTTTAGGGTTTTGTCTCTAAACTAGTATGATCCTCCTTCCATAATGCTCTATCATATTAGTATTAGAGCTTTGGTTACTAGTTTGCTAATTGTGGTTTGAATTCTTGTCCTTTCTTCTTCTTTTTCATCCTAAGTTATTTCTTTTTGTAATCATCTCTTATTTACCCCATCTACTTCTATCTTTTGGTTTTTCTCTTCTTTACCTTTATGACTTTTCCATCTTACATGAGTTTTCGTTTTATTAGCCTAGTAAAAAAATACCAAGAAATTTGTGGAAAAAAAGCCAAAAAAAAGTGTTTGTGTGTTGAAAAAAACAAAAGAAAAAATACAAACATTCAAAAAAAATTACAAAATATATATATTATTGTGAGTTGTGATTGTAGGAAAAGGCTATTCTTGAACTCCAAGTCACTAAAAGGTTGCCTAAAGAGAAAAATCAACTTGGGTGGTAAGAAAGTCTTCTATTTTGGTCACTTTCTTATTTTTAATTTTTGGTAGAACCTTTTAAATTCTCTACTCTCCTATTTTGCTATTTGTGCTACTCACTTGTTCTATTTAGTTTCCTATTTTGTCTTTGAATATTTGACTTTTTGACTTCATTTATTTTTTTCCTATTTTTGTTTGTCACGTGTGGTTTCCCCTTTTACAAGCTTGATTTTGTTTGAAAATGTTGCTTTCTTATTTATTTCAAAATTTCAAAAAAATTAAAAAAATTCTCTTTTCCTCTTGTACTGGTTTTCTAGTTTTCTTAATTTAAAAGATATTCACTTGGTTGTTTCTTAATTTTTTGATTTGTGTTTGATTTCACCATTAGATTCTCTCCACAAGCTTAGTCAGTGGTAAAAGGCAAATGTGTTTTTTCATCATTAAAAAAAAGCTATTATTTTGTTATCGAAACATGAGTGACTTTATTTCTCTTGAGAGTAAGCACGTGAGTTTGCATGTGTGAGGATCCATTTTTATCTTATATGATTTCTAGTCATTCTATGAACATGAGTAACAAGGATGAATCTCTTAGTGTTGATATGAACTCTGTTTTAGAACTTATTAAACACAGTTGCAGTAGTTTCACTTGGAACTTGATCATAGGTTCTATAAGAAGGACAAAGATGAGTCAAAGACTTCCTCTTCTAAAGGGAAGAAGTGTGAGACCCCCACCAATGATGAGGATTATAAAGAGCCCCCTTCTCTTAAGGAAAAGAAATCCTCAAAGCGTGATATTGACTTACTGAACTAAAAAGTAAAGTATCCTTTATTCAAGGGTAGCAACAATCCAAAAAAATACCTTGAGGGGAAATGAAGATGGACTAAATCTTTATGACTCTTGATTTGTCTGAGTCAAAGACGGTAAAAACTGCTTCTTTGAATTTCACTGACTGTGCTATTTATTGGTGGCAAGATTTATAGTACTAAAGAAGCCAAATTAGGAAAAAGCCCATTAAAATGTTGGAGAAGCTTAAAAGATATCTGAGAAAGGCTTATTTCGTAGCTAATACTACATGGAGTTGAATAGAAAAATGAGGGTGTTTTCTCAAGGATCTATGACTGTGGAGGAGTATGTGCACGAGTTGAATATCTTGAAGTTTCATGCAAATATTCAAGAATGTCAAGCAATGTCAAGAATTATGGATGGCTTGAGGCTGGAGTTGAGAGATAAGATTGATTTATACACTTTTATGGACAAGAAAAACACATACATAAAGCTATAAAGTTAGAGTAGAGAAATAAGAACAAATGTTCTAAGTCCTCTTTGAAAGACTCTAAGGCAACTTCCAAATGAAAGGATTCCAAGGCCAAAGATAAATCGAAGGCCAAGGAAGAAATGAAGACCAAGTATAAGGGTAAAACTTTTAATCCTAAACCTTATTCTTATTCATCTAACACTTCTCCTATTAAGTGTTTCAAGTGCCATGGCGTGGGCCACATGGTAAGAGATTGTAGCAATAAAAGAGATATGATCTTGAGAGATGATGATAGCTATGATGGTATACATGAAAGTGATAAAGATGATGCTGATAATGATGAGCTTGAATGTAATGGTGTTGTTGACTCTATCTTGGTAGCAAGAAGAGCTCTCAATATTCAACTAAAGGAGGATGATGAACATGAGCAACGTGAGCATATTTTTCACACTAGATGCTTCATTAAAGAGAAAGTGTGTAGCATAGTAATTGATAGTAGTAGTTGCACTAACATAGTTAGCGCTTTACTTGTAAATAAATTATCTCTACATTTGATTCCACACCCTAAGCCCTACAAATTGCAATGGTTGAATGATTGTGCTGAGATTAAGGTTTCTAAGCAAGTGTTAATTACTTTTTCTATAAGGGTTTATACTTGTGATGTAGTCCTTATGCTTGCTAGACACTTGTTATTAGATTGGCCTTGGTAGTTTGATAGTAAGGCTACCCATGATGGTTTAAATAATATTTTCAAACCAATAAAATTCTTATTCTCATGAACATATATACTCTTTTCATCGTTATATATAAGGTGTTTTTAACTGAATCTCCTATATCAATAAGAGTTTGTTATTTAGTTGAAATCATAATAATTTTCCAATTTTGTCCCTAATAGTGTCAATTAATATCATAATGGTGGCCTAGTGGGTTCTAATTTATTTTTCAAGATAAAGGCAAAATTGTCTACTTGCTTGACAATATCATGACACTCTTATATTTAGGGATGAAATAACCTTCTAGAAATTCTTATATATAAAAATAGACGGACATATAAGGATGGAGGGAGTATGGTTTTCATTTTTTTACCCTTAATTCCAATTTATGATGAGTGAGAAGAAAGTCGTTAATTTGCTGGAATGAGAATCTAGATTAATAAATAGAAAGGGTAAAATGGAAAAGCAAATTTTTACAAATACTAAATTACTTATATTTTATATCAAAATTAACTAAAAAAATGCTTATAATTTGGATTAAGGGGAATACACACACATAGCAACTGAACACACAATATAGATTGTATTATTGTATTCAAATTTAGAACGGAATACAACATCCTTAAACCACAATACCACACAACTGAAATCAACAAGGTACCACACAGCTGGACCTAACAGGATCACTACTTATTCTCTCAAGCCATTACACAATCATTAAACCACACAACAATCAACTTACCACCATCACATATTAAAGCCTAAAACAAAATCACGGACCAACTTTAATTATTGACTCCAATATTACCAACTTTAATGCCTTATATAATGGCATTATCAAACGACTTTACTTATTGACTAGTGTGTACATTCAGCTTATATTTTTCTGCAAACATTCTTTCTTCTCCTTGACAAGTATCTCAGCCATCTTGAATTGATAACAAAACAAAAGAGACTCAATAACCAGACATTAAGAACTATATATTGAAGATGCCAAAGAAAGATACTAAGATTCTTGTTTGATCTAGCTAGGGTTTCAAGTTGTGCAAGTAGACTCTAAAGAAATAAGCCATATGTTAAGGCTGTGTATATATATTTACTTCTTAAGAGCCTCTACATTTGCTGGACCACACTGGGTATAGGTTTAAGCTTGAAGGTGTCCAAGTTCATCCTCGTCTCTATTTGGTTTAACAGATTATTTGCTAAAGCTTCAAGATCATCCAAGTTCTCCTTAGTGGCACAATCCAAATCAGTCATAGTTTCAATTAATACATCTGTCTGTAGAATATGAATGAAAGAAATGGTTTATTCAAATGTGTGCATAATAATAGGCTTTCAAATTGTCTTTGGCAAAACTTGGCTCTGATACCAAACAATGCTACATTACAATTCAAAATCTCAATATTCAAGTTCATGGTTCCTTCTTTTTTTAATATATATTAATTGGAAAACTCAATTTTATCTAATATGAAACTTTTCATATCAACTCAAGTCCACTCACATTGGTTCCTAACAATAACATGCATACATAGCCATGCATTGAAGTGTGGATAATAAAATATGAGATGATGATGTACCTAAATTCGAAGGTAGTTGCTCTCAGCTCCAAGGGCATGGAAAACATATGCAAGATGATAATCAACAAGGTCTTGACTTCCATCAAGTGCAAATTCAATAGCAGGTTTAGCCCATTTCAAAGTACGCCAATTTTTGTGCATCTATGGCATTGTAAACATTGGGTTTCAGGGATCCAGTTCCAAATGACACCAACACAATACTCTTATAGTCGTTTGGCTTAAAGGTTGAGAAATCTGGATTGTTCTTTGTTGTTTGTTGTGTCACCTCACTTATAGCAATTAATGCCTACAATGTTTTCAAGTCCTTTCAAATTTAATAAATTATATGTCATAGTTTTAAACATATATCTGCATAGGAGTTATTAATTAGCTTACAGGATTATTGGCTGTGATACCACCATCAATCAAATTGAATTCTGTTTCACCATCTTTGAAATAATAAGGTGGTAGATAGGCTGGCACAGCTGAAGTTCCAATGCAAATATCTGACAGCTGGGCATCTAAGCCACCAGGGAGCTGCATCGTCCATATCCATCTAAGTTTGTTAATTATTGACTTTTGATGATCATTTCAGCAAATTGTTGCAACAAAATTTCAACCCTTTAAATCTATTTCATAATTAAGATGGTTTCAATGGAGAATGAATATGATCATTACACACACACACACACACATACCTTCAAGGTTGAGAAAACAAGTGGGTCGGACTTGTTTCATATCGAATGTCGGGATTACAGCCCTAGTCAATGTGTCATGCAGTCTTTTTCCCTCCAGATGGCGCTTTATTGACCTATGTATCCATCGTACTTGGGCTTGTAGAAATAGTGCCAGATAGATTGGAGCCAACTTGAATAAAACAATACTGAAAAGGAGTACGTGAGTATCATATAGAAGATTCAAAATTGAACAACTGAAACCATAAACAGTACTTGGGTTTGTCATCACGTAATTACTTTCAAGGATAATTAGTTATACAAATTTAAAATTTACGTACTTCTGGGGGGGGAATTTCTGGGGATTCATTTCTATGGAAATCATTGATTTGTGGAGCAGAAAACATTGGACAATGGTTCTCATCTGGGGTTGTGAGCATTGCAGTGATGATTCCACCTGTGCTAGTTCCTGCGATCACGTCTAAATAGTCTGCAATCCTGGCATTCTCATCTCCAGAAGCTTTTTGAATCAAATAAAAAGATAGAGAACATCATATCTTAATTCAATGGATGAGGTGACCCAAAGTTACATACTATGATAACAATGTGCGTACGTAACTGCAACTCTTCCTCTAGTTCCATAAGCAGGATAGCAGGTATGATCCCTCTAACCCCAACTCCGTCAATACTGAGAATAGTGACAACATTCCCATCTGATGAGGTGGTAGCTTTTCTGTTTGTAATAACCCAAAATAAAAAATAATAATAGATAAAAATACAAGTTAGACTAAAATTAGTGAGAAGACATTTTTATTATATGACTAAAATTGGTAGCATGGTGGATGTTGCGATGGTTATGTATTTGCGGGTCGTGAGTTCGAATCTGACCGGTGCAGGATAAGAGTGTTATTTTTTATTTGATCGATGTAAAATTACCACCTTATCATCAACCAGATTTTTTCCTCCTCTCTCCTCCATTTCAGAGGCAGCGAACTCTACGGCAGGGAAGAGGAGAATTTCGAAGGCCCTTCCTTATCCTTTTGCCCTTCGAGCTCTATCATTTCTCCTTTGTCCTTAACCATCGCAATATCGCCGACCACCGTGGGAGCGTCTGAATTCTTTCCCTTCCTTCCTTGTCCGTGCGTTGTGTGGAGGTGCCGCAATTGGGCCTCTTTTTCTTCTTCCCTGCTTCAAGTGCCGCAACCACTCTTCCTTCTGTGTCCTTGCTGTCTTCTTCTTCTCCTCCTCCCTCCTTGTTGAGGCGCTGTTCACCTTGCCTTAGTCTTGCTATCAGCCATCGTCGGTCGTCGATGCTGGTATGGGTTCATAGAAGTCTTATTCTTTCTTTTCTTTTATTCATGCTGGTTGTTTTGGTGACTGAAAGAGGAAGTTTCATTTTAGTTTCGGTTTTGTTAGATGAGTTTTGCTTGAAGTTTTATTTTCTGAAATTCCGTTTAGTGGAAGCATGACAGATTTGGTGCTTTAATTGTACGTTCAAGCCTAATCTTCTCTTCCTTGCGTCAGTTTTGAGTGAGTTTTGTGAATCTGGGTTGTTGCTGGAATTTTTATTTATTTTCTTCTGAATCAGCTGTTGTGAGTACAAAGGAGAGCTTACTTTTCAAACAAACTTAAATTGAAAACTTGGTAACTCATTCTAGTTAAGCAATTTACGTAATGATGTCTCAAGCAATTTGGTTACCTAAGGAAGGAAATTGATTTAGATGTTGTTCTTTTTTTACGATTGAATTTTTTTTTTTTAATAAAGAGAAGTGAATTTGGAAAGCATATCAAATTTAAATGTTGATGATTGGAAAATTTTTTAGAATGATATTTAAAGAGTAGGACGGTTATTGTATGGTTGCTCCTCAAATTTGATTTCTGTTCTGTCTCTCTCTCTCTCTCTCTCTATTTGATCTAGTAAGTAATTTAAACATGGAATTGCAAATTATGATTTGAAATTTGACTGCTTTTTGCTGTCGCCCATGTCCATTGTTAGTTTAGCTTTAAGTGGGATCTAATCAAGCTTTTGGTACTTGAATTTGTGATGTGGTTTGTTCTATGTGATAATTGGATTTAATGCTTAATATTTAGTAACGCCTCTGCCCAATGTTTCAATTTTTTTTTGGCTGGTTATCTTAGTTGGTGTGTGATTGGGATTGGTGAATCTACAAAGATAAGGTTCCATATTGACTTAAAAGAGATTAACAATCTAGCGAGGCATAGGTAGCATGATCTTCAATTCTTCTGGTTTCCTTATTTACTCATTCTTGAGTTGTAAACTGTATCATCAATAGAAGTCTAGGCGATTTTGAAAGGCAATGGCATATTGGAGTTTCGTTCTCATTCTTGTAATTTAATTCCCAGTATGGATAGTTGTCAGTTGTGATTTGTGAATGGGAATGGAGGAGTTTTATATTGGTTTGGCTCTGCAGAATATTGATGAATATGTGTATCTGCAAAGGTTAGGCTACATTGAGATATGAATTTTGGAACACAGCAAAGGTTCTTTTCTTAAGTCATGTATTTGGGAATATCGTAGATAAATGAATAGCAACTCAATTAAATTGTACACAAAATTCCTTTTTATCAAATATTGTTCAAGCATATTCACATGTATACTGGTATAATTTTATTTCTAATATAGGTTATTGTTATTGGAATGAGTCTGAGTATACATACTAATTGGTTTTTAGAGGAAGAGCTAGAATCATCCGATGATTGAACATTCTCGTCCATTTAATATACTGATGATGATTGATTTTATGACTTAATGGTTGATTAAACATTATGATCCATGCATGGAGAAGGTGGAAGAATTTCTTGAATGCAGAATATGATTAGTTTTGTTGGGAAAAGAAAATTTGTCTATTTATTTTAAAATGATTTTTGGTTGACGAAGTCATGCATGGATTTTTTCTCTAAAGGAAATTATGAAAGGTAATTTTGAAAAGGATTGATGTTTTAAAAAGATCACATGAGTTTAATATTGATAATAGAAAATTTTATCTTGACAATGATTTTTTTTTTTTGCATGTTTGAAAATTGTTTTCAAGGCATTAATTTCAAAACGCTGGTCAGTTCCATTAGTTCTTAATACACCTTAATCAAAACATTGCAAGCTAATTATTTGTGAACTTTGCACTCACGTTTGTTACTCATAATCATTGTACTCACGCTTGTTATTTGTAAGTTTTATGCCTATGTTTATTTCGTGACTTCTAATTGTGCTTAATTATTTTGTAGCTTTAAGACACACTTGTTGGTTATTTACTCTTGTAAACTATGTGTCCACACTTGTTATCCGTTTTGATTAGTCCTGCTAAAGAATGAGTTTCAAAATTTATTTCTTTTAAAATGATTATGTGAAATAAGTGGCTATTTTTCTTCCTTTATGGATTCTGTACATAATGAGTTATACTTAATTGGTTAAAACAGATGTTGTAAATTAAAAATGAAACTTGATTGTTTTGTCATCATTATTCAAGAATATATAAGGTCAGATATTTATATAGAATTGTTTGATATATGAGATATGTGTTCCTGTTACTTTAAGTGGTTATCTTTAATAAATTCATAAACGTTGCCACATTCTCTGTTTATAAATCTATTCAATCTTTCAAAAAAAATAAATGTTAAGCAGTCCCATTTATTTTGATCTAGTGATTTCTGAATTTGATGTTATATATTCCGTTGGGTTCAATCAGCTAATGTTGCTGCCCTTTTCTATTATATTATAGTCTATCTGATTTCCCAAGAACAAGTTCTATTATATTTTGTTATTTTTTGTTTGGCAAAGAAAAAAGAGACATATTTTGTTATTTCTATTTAGGGATTGATGATTTATGATGTTGATGAAAATATTCTGATTCCAAGATTTAGATATTGTACTATATTGAATTATTCTTCTTTCAATTGCATATATAATTTCTTGAGATTAGTTATATGCATTTGCTTAATTTTTATTGTGGGGACATTATTCATAAACAAATAATTTTGGCCTCAGGTAGATTAGTTGAACTTGCATCTTGAGATGATCATTGAATGGCTTTATCACTAATTTGAAGAGGAAGAATTATGTTTGGACAAATTCCAACTTAGAAGAAAATTTCAACATTGTATTAATTTGATGGTCTATCTTAGGTGCTCCACACAGGCTATATGTAAGGTCCTTGCTTTCTTGACCTATGTTGTATAACCATTGTTTAGTGTAGAACTCTAATTCAATTAAATTGTATTGTATTGATTCCATTGTTATAAAACCTTCAGAGGATTCATTTATAGAGTAAGCTTTGCCAAATTTTCTACAAAAGCTTTTGACCTTTGTTAAATGATATACATGTATGATTAAAATTTTTTTTGTAGTTTTTAGGCTTAAGGGATATGGCTTTCTCATATCCTAAGCCAGTCATACCTTTATTTTTGGGGGTGTGACACTGTTGCTTCCATTACGTAACCACCAATGAAGATCTTAGACAAGTGATGAGAGAGAGGGGGGGTTGCTTGTGTGCTCTTCGTTCGTTGGTGTGCATGGTATTTATAGACCTCACTGGGATACAATAATAGAATAAATTCTGTGTCTATGACTATGAAATCACATTTGTCTTGGAGCCAAATTTTTTTACAGAATGGACACTTTTTTTTTTTTAATTTATGGTTCTATCAAACAAGTTTTTTACTTAGATATACTTCCTCATGTCCTAAATATAAGATCTTTTTTTTAGCAGAATATTATGAACATAAATATTTCTTTCGTTAAAAAATGTAAGGTATTTTTTTAAGAAGTTGGATATTAAAAAATGTAAGCATTTTTAGTCTTTTGAAATAATTATTACCTTTTTTCAAAAATATCCTTATTGATAAATAAATTTTTATTTATTGTAGGGTGTTTAATGGGAGTAAGTATGAAAAAATAAGATTAGTTTGAAAGTAAGTAACTACTTTATTGGAGGTGAGATTCAGTTAAAAATACCTTACATTTTTGAACAAAGAGTATATAATTATAACTAGGTAACAACCTTAAGTTTTTTTTAAAAAAATTATACTCCTTTTTCAAATCCACCCCCATTCAATTTTATTGCAAAAAAATGAGATAATGAATATATACTCTATTTTCTCACCCACTTTTATATAAATTGAATAAAATATATCTAAGAAAGAAGGAGTATTATTTAAAACTATGAAAATTATATTCATCCAATTATACAACATATTGATGGATGTGTCCAATTGTGCTAATATTTCTGGGAAAATTGGTCACGAGAATTAAAAAGTTCAATTATTTGGATATAAGTTTTAAATGTTGAAATAAAGTCCACAGAGACTATGGTCTTACAAAAAATATATAATTTGTAGAAAATATCAAAATATCATTCTCTTGCATTCTTTTTCAAAGTTCAGATGATTGAAAATTCCTGATGACTTCTGAAGACCAATGCAATATATATATATATATATATATATATTGATATTTTCAAATCCATATTATCCTTTCAAGATTATGGTCCTTTCTCCTGGTTTTATTTTCCCTTCTGTCACAATCCTCTCGTGTGAGAAATGACAACGTTTTTTCTTCGGATTCAAGAAATCAACAATAGAGTGGAAATAAGTTGGGTCAAATCAGGTTTGAATTTGGCCAAATACGCTGAACTCTTGTAATGGATTAGAAGTTTGAGTTTGGCATGAAGTCTATATAAATTTTTTTTTTTTCAAAACTCATGCCCGAGCTTATTTAAAATTTGACCTAATATAAAAGTCTATTTAAAAACTTACTTAAAAATATATCTTTTAAATATGCTTATATTACAAGCTTTAAATATCTCGTGTAATTTTTAGAATTATTAAGCATAACAATATAGTAACAACATTAAATTCAATACATGCATGAGTCCAATCTAATTGAAAAAATGATGATAAAAATTCTTTTGAATTATGTAAATGACATTCTGGCCCTTGAAATGTCATAATTCCTCTTAAGCCCTTAGGAACTTTTTTATTATGAAGGAATTAATATAAATAATTAAATTGCCTTTAATTCAAACTTCCAAAATGCTATTAAATTCTTGCAATTGTAAGAAAAAAATTGTGAATCTTAAAACAAAACTTGTAAATAGCAATTGATATTTGCAATATTTGACGAATATCAAGATTTCAAATGTAAACTTATGAATTGCTATTGAATTCTTGTCATTTTAAGAAAAAAAATTGTGAATCTTAAAATAAAACTTGTAAATGAAAATTGATATTTGAATTAAAGGCAATTTAATTATTTATATTAATTCTTTAATAACAAAAAAGTCCCAAAGGACTTCAAGAGAATTATGACATTTTAAGAAACTAAAATATCATTTACATAATTTAAAGAAATTTTGTTGTCATTTTTATTTGAAAAATTAAACATAACTAAGAAACTAGAAATGAAAAGGAACATATTGATAAAATATCAAATGGTGAAACCAATATATTATAAATTTATCATACAAAAGATAATAAGAAAGCATAAGCAAAGAAGAACTATCTAATGCTTTTGAGTTTTGATATAGAAGAAGAATGAGAAGGGACTAAAGAAAGGGGGTGGAATTGATTATATTCAAATTTCTAAATTAAGCATTGTATATTACATATTATATACACATAATATATTATATAATAATATGAACATAAATAGACTAGCCTATAACATTCAAAGGTTAGGCCCTATTAAAAATAAGTCTGATCTAAATCTAACATAGCCTATTTAGGTAAATAGGCCTGGCCTGAAGTAAGCCAACTTGTAGGTCCCTGATAAGGATCTGGCTTACTTTCACCCCTAATAACATGACATGAGTAGAGTAATGTCAAGCTAATAATTTAATTATTTTTAAATTTTTTATATAATATCTTTCTGCAATACAATTAATAATTATATCTGTAAAAAATTTTGAGCTATTGATTTTTTTTTTTTGGGTAAAGTATCCTACTTCTCATTTCTATTATTAGATGTCTTCAAGAAAGATTTTTCAGTTCTTAATATAAAGTGTGTAATAAGATATTAATTACACTTTGTTCACAATGTTATCTTTATTTAAACTCATTAACTATATATGAAATAGAATATAATAAAAATTTTAAAAATTTTCATTTTAACATGGATAAAATTGGAAGTTCATTCTATTTTGAAACAAAATTAATGACTTTACTGTATTTTCTTGATTCTAATGAAGTAGTTAGAGGTTCTTTATAATAAAGATAGAGGGAGTACATAGTAAACTAACATTAACTAATATAGAAAATATCTTATAGATTTTGGACATTTTGGAGTAAGTACTTCTAACTATCTCACTCAAATTAATAAGAAATGGTGAAATCATTAAAATAGTCTAAAAATGAAATAACTCTTTTGGTTTAACACTACTTAGAAAATGAATTAAAAATAGAAGACAAGTTCTCAGAACTTGTAATAAAGGGTGATTTTTATAAAACAGCCAACTAATGTTCCGTTTTTCAATCCAAAGTAACTAATATATATAATCACTAATTTATTTTTAAAAAAATGACTAATATATAGATTCGAAGTGAGTGCAAGATAACTTTAAAAATGCTACATTATCCAAAATAGGGTAATGTGTATTTCAATCTTCTCTCATAAATGCATAATCGAGTGTGTGTTTGGATTAAAAAAATTCACTACTAAGGTTAGAGTCAATTGAGGATAGAAAAAAAAGTTTGCAACTTTAAGGTGATTTATGTCTGGATATTTTTTAAAAAAAATCAGTTGAACAAATTAAAATTTATTTCAATGATTTGATTCAAAAGTTAGTTGATATATATAATGATAAAAATAAAGATGAATTTTCTTGTATATAATTTTGTAACTAATTTAATATTTTTTTTAAAAGTATTGAACTTAAAATTATAATTTTTAAAAAAGTAGATTACAAAATATAAAATACATTGATAAATAAAAAAATATAAATTTTAAAAAGGTAGAATGAAATTGTAAAATTTAGAATATTCAATTATGAAAAGTTAAATAAATTCTTAAATTAAAAATTTTAACATGTAAATGGATAAAAAATACACATACTTTTTGTATTTTGTTTCAAAAGAAAACTTATATACTTAATGTTCTTAGTTCTAATTAAATTATGACATGTGAAATTTTTATAAATTATGCATTTCATAAATTTTTATTATTAATATTATTAACATATTAAAATTCACTTGTCTTGATTGAATTAAGTAAAGCTAAGAACATAAGTGTTGTATTTTCTTTTAATTCTTTTTTTTACCAGCTTCTTTTAATTATGAATATTTTTTTCTAAATTCAATTGCTCTCACTTCTTTCCTCGCAAGCCCAACACCCCTCACAAACCTTGCATCAATTCTCCCTCCTCATACCGAATCACACATCACTCCCTTCAACAAAAATTATCTTCTTCTTATGAGGGCGAAGGATTTGCACATAGAAATTATGCCACAGAATATTCAGATACAAAATGAGGTTGAACAATTTTAATTGACTCTAGATAATCATGCACACTCATGCTCAGCCTCAATCTAAAATTTCTAAAGATCTTGACTTGTCCTCATCAGCACTGATGTCCTTCACCGGACTCATCTTCATCGTTCTCTCTTCCTCCATTCTTAAACGCCATCTCCCAAATCCACATTGTCAGGCCATCCCTCGTTAGCGCTGTTGCTTAGTTCTGTGCCTGTCCTTGCATGTGAGGTGAAGATTGAAGACAGAGCAAAGAAGAGATGAGTAGCGATCAGGAGGTGAAGATAAAAGGAGAGAGAATCCGTTACCAGTATTCTACCCATTGACCATCAAAAAGCTCGCTCACCCAACTCCACCTCAAACACTTGTTTATGGTCTACCGCTTGTTTGGTTTTTGAATAAAGGTGCATTTTTATTCCTGAAATATTTTTCAAGAAGCACCCGGTACCCAAACTTTTTTATTAGAACAATTTTCCCTCGAAGTTACTTAAATGGAGTATTTTTGCCCTTTCTGTCAAATTTTCTAATAGTTAACACTTGAGGTCAACATTGAAAATTTGACGGAAAGTGCAAAAATGTTCCGTTCTAGTAACTTTAAGGACAAAATTGTTCCACCAAAAATGTTAAGGTACTGGGTGCTCCTCAAAAAATACTACAGGGGCAAAAATACACATTAATCCTTTTTTTTTTTGGTTTCAAAACAAGATATATGGAAAAATGGCGCATCACATGCAACACAATCCGTCTAGAATTTAATATCATATTTAATGTTTTTATTTTATATTTATTAAAATAAAATTATAAAAATTTTAATAAATATATTTTATTATCAATCTAGACAATTTGTATTTAATTTGAATAGCCTTCATTTAATATTAAAATTTTTATAAATTTACTATATAAATTTACTCTAAATGATTTAAATTTAAAATTTTTAACTTCTAATTTTTTTAAATTTTTGAAAATTTTCAGTTATCAATATTTTTAATATTGTAGCTACTAAAATAAAATTATAAAAAATTAATATTAAATTTAAACTGTTCAAAGTACATTTGAATAATCAATTTATAAGAATTCTAAAAACAAGTAACATTCATTAGACTATTTAAATTAAATATATATTGCTCAAATTTGTGATAAACATGTTTATAAAAAATTTTAGATTTTTTATATATTATAATTTTAATTTTAATAAATACAGAATAAAAACTTTAAACATGGACGTCCAAATTAAATTCTGGATATTCCAAATCTTATCATCTCTGATGATGATGTTCATTGTGGTGATGAGCACCGAAGCTTGCAACTTGTATTAACTAGGATGAAAAAAAAGTATTTAAAAATGGTACGAGATGTCCTTGTGCTCTCGTAAATGCATGATTGAATTTCTTGTTTCACAGGTAACGCTTGGAAATTGAGCACCATGTGCAACTTGTACTAATCCTTAGTAATACAAATTCTGTTTTATATAATGTGTTATATAGTAAAATTTGATGTTAATTAAAATAATCTCCCTTGTATGTACAAAAATAGATGAATGAATTGAAGTTTATCAAAATTAAAAACCCATCTGCAGTCACTTTTAACCATTATAATTGCACCCACTCATCTTCTTCTTTCTACTCATTCTAACCCATTATTGCGCCTAAACAGTTGCTGCCATAAATGTAACACCTCACTTGCTAAAACATTTTTAAACAATATCTACTGTGATAATGAAATCTAAAACCAGTAAAAATATTTATTATGATAGAAAATTTTTAAATCTAATAAAAATATTCAAATATATTTTTCCATAATACATGCTCTCTGCCCTAGTAATAAAAATATCTTATTATGATAATTAAAATTAAGAATCAACCTGAAATCAGAATTTAAAACAACACATTAACAAAAGGGAGAATGACAAAGAGGTCCCAAAAAAACTAATTAATTCAAACTAGGTCTTAAGTGGCAAACTCCAAAACTTTGTAAGTCAATCTCTTATTGTGCCATGGTTAAATCAAAATGTTGGTTGTTAATAGTAGTTCCATTGACCCTTGACGTGTCATGGTTAAATCCTAGCTAGTTTGGTAATTTGTGAGCATCGTACTCATGTTTGTTTTTCATGAGTTTCATGCCTGCACTTGTTTTGTAGCTCCTACCACACTTGTTTTGTGACTTTAAGCTGGGCTTTACTGGTTAGTTACCCTAATGGATTTTGCATCCATGGTTGATTAGTTATTTACCTTCATAGATTATGTGTTCATATTTGTTATTCATTTTGACAAAGTCCTGCCAAAGAAATTTTTTTAAAAACTAATCCCATTAACAAGCCGGCTTTTATGAATGGATTTCTTTATAATGAGTGATGCATATCCTAATTATTTGATACAATGTTGGTAGTTAGAATTTAGAATATGATTGTTGTGTTATCATCACAAGGACGTTTTTTGATCAAATGTTTAAATGAATTTATTTTTATTTGACGTACGAACTCTTGCTATTGTAAAGAACTATTTTTGTTAAACTCATGCTATTCCATTTATATTTTTTTATTTCCTTTAATTTTAAATTTGGGATGTTATTCACTGTAGAAATATTTTTGATCTTAGATGGTTATTGAGATGTTTTATCATTGGAATTAATGGAGTGAAAGAATTATTTTAGGCAAATCTTATTTGATGTAAATTGAACTTTATTTTAACTTAATGATCTCATCTTTCTTATAAGATTGCATATTTCTTGGTAAGGAGCAAAGCTCCTTTGTTTGAAATGTTGTTCTTCTTTGTTGTTGATAAATTTTGGAAAGTCTCATTTTTAAGAGAGATTTTGCTAAAAATTTTATAGGAAATTATGAATTTTGTTTGCATGAAAAATATTGAAAAGAAAATAAAATTCTATTTCTATATTAAATGTGTTTGTGCTTAAAAACTTCAAGTTTCTTAAGTTAAGATTTATAAAATATGAGTTTTGTGTGTGTGTGTATATATATATATGTATATCTCATACTGGTCACACCTTATATTTTGGGACATGACACTTTCAAATAATTTATTAATATGAAGGACATTATTTACAAAAATATTAATTGCTACACAGATTTAATTTTGAAAAAATAATTTATAAATAAGATCATGAAAGGTTTCTAGAGAATAACATGTAAATGGCAGAGGAAGAAGTATTCCAAATATAAGACATTTCATGGACGTAAAGTATTAGTTTCTCTTCTCAATTTATAAGACAATTTTGAAAGTGATTTGTGTTTCAAAATATAAGATAATTTAATAATAATAAAGTTTAATTAAATATACTTTTCAATATTACCCTTCCCTTCTTATTATATTATTTCTCTAAGGTAATTAATTGAAGGGTATTTTTAAACATTTATATTTATATTTTGAAAAAATAAGATTGTAAGATATATTTAATAAGATTTATCAGTATGCATAATTTTATAAAAAAAATGGTCTTATAAATTGAGATGAATGGAGTATAAGATACTCTTTGTAGTATTAATTGCTTTTTTTTTTAGAAAACTTGATACAATACCATGATATTAATTCTGACATTATTAGAAGCAAAATTAGAAAATTGTTGTAGTTTTATATGCTTTCGATTTTTGACTAAATAATAAATTTTTATTGGCATGCAAAATTTGATTAAAATCATAACATTTTATATATACGAATGAAGGGAGTATTTAATTATAGTTGATTGTCTTAATATACCTAATCTGAATCATTAATTTTTAGGAGTATTTAGGATAAATATATTAATTATTAGTCAACAGTCAGTTGTCCTAGCGGCAACATCACCCTACTCTCTTGGAAGAAGTACTAGGTTCAAACCCAGCATTGACATGGTTCGTGGTGTGCATGGTTGCATGTGTTTATCTTTTTTATGGGAAAGGGCTACGTTAAAAGTAAAATTTAAATAAAAAATTATATTAATTATTCTTGACATTCTACAAAATGCCAGGGAATATCAATAACTCGAGAATGAATTATGATGGAGAAGCGATATGAATATTATATACCTTCAAGCTTGAGAAAACAGCGGGTCAGGCCAGTTTCATATCTAATGTTGGGATTGCAATCTCAGTCAAAATGTCGTGCAGTCTATTTTTTCATGGATGGGTTTCTCTCTACTTTTTCTCAATATTACTTTTTAATTGTAAATCTAAATCATTCAAATTAAATTTATACCTGTAAAAATTATTAAACTTATGTTATCAAATTCAATTTAACCGTCTAGATTTACAATAATCTAAGTATAAGAGGACAATTCCTTTTTTTTCCCCTATCCAGATGGTATTGCATTGAACTATGTAAATACCACTTGGGCTTGCAGAGATAGCCCCACATATTGGCTGCCCAACTTGAAACAGAAAACGAGGAGGAGTGAGTATCAAAATTGAACAACAATTAAACCATAAACATAGATATTTTCTAGGATAAGATCTACAAAGATATTTGGGAGATGAAATTAACAGTATTAAGCTCAATGAACTGAAAAAATATTTTATAAAATTAAAAGATCAAACTAAAATCTTTCATAAGATTTGAGGATTATACACTTTTACCACGGAGTTGTCTTAAGAAAGTTTGTTAAATTAATACATAAATTAATATTCTAGTTTCCTACTATATGCTTGCAAGATAAAATTTTATATATAATCATAAGAATAAAAAAACTCTATTAAGGTATGTTTGAATAAAAATTAAAACTCGTAAAGTCTGGTAAATGAGATAACAAATGAAAAATTAATTTCACCTAAACTTATTTTTGCTTTTTTATAGTATGTATGATACAATACAATGAAAGAGTAAAAATAAAAGACTTCCTAATACAATACAACTTATTTTTGCTTTTGTATAGTATGTATGATACAATACAACGAAAGAGTAAAAATAAAAGACTTCCTAATATTGTTTCAATTTTTTTAAAAAAAACTGATCTTTTAAAGTTCCTCGCTTGAAAAAGAATGAGGAGGAGAAAATTTTTCAAAATAAATTAAATATTATCTATAGATATCCCAACAAGCAATTTTCGAGCCAGTCTTAAATTAAACTTTAATAAATTAAAGTGCACAAGTGGTTTATTTAAAAATGATTATATTACTCATTGACGTTTTCTATTTGAGTGTTGGCCTATTAGACTCAAATGAAGACAATAAGACCCACCAACTCAAGAAATTAAAAGATTGTGATAAATGCAAGCCAATGATCACTGAGCTCCAAAATTTGAACGCGAGCGCGTGAACTCGAAGAAAATAAAGGAAACAAGCTAGCTAGTTACCAAACTGCTATCGTGTCTTTCTCTTCGGCCCTTTTAGTTAATTTTTTAATGCGCCTATTATTTTATTTTGTTGTTCTCCTCTTTTTCTTCGCCTTTGGATTATTATATGCTTTATCCACTTAATCGACAATGTTTTTTTTAAATAGGAATATAATCCGCAATGTTGACGTAGAATGCTTTCAACCTGTATCACACATACTAAGAAAAAAATTATTTTTTTAAATATAATAAAAAAATTAGCTTATTTTTTCAGTTTTGTCCTTATAATTTTCTATGCATAATTACTCAACCCACCTTAACTAATATAGGGGTAGAAAAGAAAAGATTAGTTTTAAAAAATTACAAAATATCTTACATTTTAGACTAACAATAACTGCTAAAAAATGACTTATTTTATGGAAAAAAGTTTACTTAACAATTTGGCACTATTTTTTTTTATAAAAAAAGTTTAGGTGAGTTGGATCTTGGGAGTTCATTAGAGTCAGGACATGCTTTTAAATTTAAAGAGCATCTAAAGAGATATTTACAATTAAATCACCCACTAACAATATCTTCACTTTGACAACTGTATTTATTCCCATACCTTGTGGGTTATAATTCAAATTTTTATTAATTGAACTAATTTTTATTGGCAACACTTTACACTATGAAGCCATTCTTTTGAAAGCTTATTTTCGTATCATTCTTGATTTGATTTTAGTAACTTCAGAAATTGATTTTGACAAACCTTTACCATTCATGTAACAAAACCTAAATGCATTTCTTTTTGTTAGATAGTAATGTTGAAATAGTATGCTATCCATATTGGGTAGTGCCAACTGTCAAGCTAATTAATATTGGGCCAACATTGTCTCAATAAAAAGTAAGAAATTTATTAAAAATTTATAAATTTTTTAATAAAAACAAAATCTATTGACCCTTTCTTTAAAAATAAAGTTTAGGTGAGTTGAATATTGAGTATTTATCAAGGCTAGAGTATGTCTTCAAGATCAAAGAGCACTTATATAAATAATTACAGATCACCGACCAACAAGATTCTTACATCGATAGTGAGATTTGAATATATGATTTTGTGAGTTATGGGTTAAATCCTTATCAACAAGACAATGCTTGGATTGAAAGTCGCATTCTTCGACCATCAATATTAATACTCAGCATTTATTCAATATTTTAAAAATATTCAAAATTATAGGAAAAAGTCTTTATAATAATCATAAAATCAAATATTACGTGAGATATATAAAAAACCTTATAAATTCAATACTTATAAAATCTCTCTCTCACACACACACGTAACATGGCAGAGGGTTGGATTATTGATGTTCTATTATTGATCTATAATTCAGAATCTGCGTAAACTCTGATGCAGTTTATTGTCCTGCTCTTTTCTTTAAAAATTAACAGTGACAATGCTATTTGAGATCAAAAATATAGGACATTAATAATTAATTGAATGTTTTTAAAAAATATTAGTTGAAATTTTAATTTTTTTTAAAAAAATTGCATCTTTTTAATTATACTCTCATTAAATACCTTATATAAGTATCTTGATAATGATAATTTAAATTGAAAAAAATATCAATTAAGAATCATTGAAGAAAATTTATATCAGTCAAAGATTATTTATTATCAAAACTTGAATAGATAATTGTTGATTCGAGTTAGTCTTTTATTAACAAGTATTTATTTAGGTTTTAATAACAACTTATTATAAATTAACAACAATTCATTCGAGCTTTTTTTAATTTAGATTTTAATAATAACAAGTCCTTGAATGATATTAACTTCCTTTAGTGGTCCTTCATTGCTATTTACCCATTAAAATTTTAATGCACCATTTTTTTAAAATAATAATAAATAAAATAAGAATAAAATTAAAAAATAATTAAAGAAATTAAAAAAATTTTTTAAAAAATATCTTATATCATGATAAATAGTATTTCTAGAGGATTACATGCCAATCGGCGAGTCTCCATTCAAAACCTTTCCCAACCAATAAAATGTAACCCATAAATTAACAAAATGACAAAAACTACTTCCTCCGTTAAGAAATATAAGGCATCTTTGAGTAGTTATATATTTAAAAATGTAAAACATTTTTAGTCTTTTAAGGTATAATTATTGACTTTTTTCAAAAATACCTCTATTAATAATGACTTTATATTTATTATAGGATGTTTAATATAGATAAATATATAAAAATAGAGTTAGTTTGAAAATAAGTAAGTACTGAGAGTAAAATTTAATTAAAAATATTTTATATTTTTAAAAGAAAGGAGTATAAAGTATTCGAAACTGAAAATGACATAGAGACGTCAATCATTCTCTATATATTAAAATAAACTTATAGTCAATCGAGCTTCCAATTTCTTCTTCATTCTCACCTAGTCCGGTTCACAGACTGAACAATTATAATAAAAACCTTCAGCTCCATCAGCTAGCTTTAGTATTATTACCAGAATCTGACGATGAGATTCTCTTTCGTGTTTGGTGTGATCTTCTTTCTCTTAACCCTACTTTTAGCTTGTGATCGCCTTCGAAGGTACTGGTCTTGTTCAAATTCTCGGGCCGTCGGAGAAGAAAGCAGCTCCGATGGCGTCGTCGACGTCACTGATCATGAAAGCAGTTTACAAAGAAACTCCAAGCCGCTTTTTTACTCAGAGGCGAAAAAGATCAGTTTCTTCAATCCTTTTTCTTCTGCTTCTTCTTCTTGTTCTTCATGTTGTTCAATCTGCTTCATGGATTATAAAGAAACTGATAAGTTGAGATTGCTTCCTGATTGTGGCCATCTTTATCACCTTCACTGCGTTGATTCATGGCTCAAGTTAAACCCTACTTGTCCCTTGTGTCGAACTTCTTCTTCTGTAGTTTCTACGCGGGACACAGCGATCATCAGTGTTGCTTAGAAGATTAGGTTCGTTGAACAGATCAAAATCACGAGGCGATGAACACAAATATAGATTCTGTCTAATTCAAAATTAGACGATGCAGCTTTATCATTATTTCATTTTTATTTTCTCAGTGATGATATTAGTGTTGTTTAATTAATAGAGTAGGTGATTTTGGACAAAGGAAATCACCTGTGTGTTTGAGTAACACAATGAAAGTGTTCTCCGATCTAACAAATTTTTAAATTTTAAGAAAGTACGTTTTTTTTTTTGACATTATTTGCTGAATCTGGATTTGAATGTCTAAAACAGGCAAATCCAAATAGTTGCATATGTTTTTCTACTATAAAATATCTTAAAAACTAGGACAAATAGGAAAGGTTAATGGTGGGTCACCGTTGCCATAGTTTAACCAATCATATCGACAGTTGAAAGGTATCAATTCTACTGTTCAAGTCGATCCGGTTTTGAGAGATTGGTGCTATAACTGGTCTTTTTTTTGAGACAGGGGTAATATCGTATACTTACAAAGCCTTTTTTTTTTTTTTGGTTGATTGTACATTTCAAGGTTCCAAAGATAGAACTAAATCATCGCTCATTCGACCGAAAAGGCAAAAGCTAAAAAATTGGTTTTGATTGGACTTGAAATAAAGAGAATGAAAAAGAAGAAAGAGAGAGAGGGGGGGTGTATCGGCTATGACATGACACATTGATGAGACATTCAGACAATAGAAAAGAGAGAGAGAGAAACTTTATGCCCGTTTATTATCTTCACCAACTTTTTTTTTTTAAGAAAAACAATTAAATCCTAAAATATTAAATAATTTTTAAATAATTTTTAAAAAATAAGTTATAAATATTAATTTAAAAAATTATTATTAAAATTTTTAAATATAATGATATTTATTTTTGAAACTTAAAATACTTTATTTATAATTAAAAAACTTGAATTTATAATTATTTAAATTAATTTTTTTAACTTATCAAAAAGTTAAAAAACTTGACTATAATAATCCTTCCTTACTTTTAGTTCTCTTAAAAGCTTTTCCCCCGATTCCATGTCTCCACTCTTCATCCTTGCGTGTCAGCTTTTGCTTCCTTTCATTTACCTATTTGCAAGTTCCCAGTAACATCACAAAAGAACTAGGAAAAAAATAATAAAAATAAAGGCAAAGCTTAATACTAATTTTATATATTTAATATACTTATATTAAAGTAAAGCATGTGATGTGAATTTTAATATATTAATTTAATTAATAAATTTATTGTAAAAAAAATATATAAAAAAATTTATAAATTTGGATTTAATTGAATACAAATATCTTAAATATATAAAAAATAAGTATATAAGTTTTTTTTAAAAGTAATAAAATTCTCACACTAATTTTTTATAAATGATATTATAAGAATTATTAGAGAATTTTTTTCAAAAAAAATCATGTCTATCCATTATTTTTACTTTCTCATATGAAATTATGAGAAAACATAGTTGTTGGAGGAACCAGTGCTTGTCCCTCTTATGCAACACTTCGAAAACTAAGAGCTAAGTGACGGAAGATTTTTAATTATTTATATAAACACATATCATGGATACTTCAAGTTCAATATGGTTAAATATTTATATTTATAATTTGAATTATACTTGTCAAAATATTAATTGAACTTGTCATTTTAATAATATTTACTTACCAATTTACTAAGTGAAACTTGTTAACGTTCAATATGCAATATGACAATTATAACCTAAGGTGTACTACTTATCAAAATGATATGAAACTTGTCATTTCAGTAAACTTAAGTTGCCAATTTTTTGAGGAAAACTTCTTACCAAGGTTCAATATGCAACAAACATTAGTAAAGTAATAAGTTTATGATAATAGAATAATGACAAATTTGATTAAACTTTTGACTAGTACATTTAATCTCATAAAAAAACTTGTGCATATTAAACTTTCTTCAACAATTTCCTTTCATAAATTGATAAGTAAATTTTATTAAAATAATAAATTCACCTACGCTTTTGATAAGTAATGATTTAAAAAGTGAAAACTAATTAAGTTGAAAAAATATATAAATTTGTATAATATATATAATTAAAAAGCATTGATAATTTAATGGTGACAAAGTCTTTTGATGAACCATTTAAAGGGGTCGTGGGTTCAAACCCTGCTTGGTCACCTAGTATGGGGATTTAATGGTTACCCACATTGGAGCTCTAATGATTGGCAATAGTGTCTTAGGAGTAGTTTTGTCTTTTCGTAACAAAATTTTATTGCATTCAAGTTCCTTAGTTCTGGAAAGCAAATTCAGAATTATTTAGTCCTTTCTCACAATAGATGTTCTTTAGTGGTCCTTAGATGAAATTTTTTTCTATAATAAGTTATCCAACTAATAAATCTTAAGTGTTGCTATCTTTGATTGATTCATAACAAGGAAATAGGTTAAAACCCCTTATAAAAAAAATCCTCAAGGGTGCTTTGTGCTAGGGACAAACATGCAACTTATTATGATAATTAACTTGGACGTGCAAAAGAATTCATGGAACAAATGATTGATTTGGAGAAAGCTTACATCAGAAACTCAAAATAAACTAGAATTTTAATATCTAAGTGCTCAAAGAGAAAGGAGTGCCTCAAAATATGATCAATAATGCCATTCATCATTGAATATCTACCCCTTGTTCAACTGCGTTGCTCTGAAATTGAGCCGAGACGACAAATTAATAATTTAAATCCTACTAAATCAATCTGAAACAGTTGGAACCTCTTTCAACCCTCTCTCTTTGCCGTGGTAATGAACAAGTCATCACATTTTACTATGGTTTTGTCGATGCAGTGGAAGGAAAGGAATGAAATCCAATGATAACTAGAAGAGGTAACACCAATATATACATATATTGCCTTTGCCAATGGTATTTTACTTTCCCATCCTTCCAGGGACATTCGATAAAATTGGAATGAGACAAAAATGATTAGCATGCTCCTAGTAAGAAGGGCACGCACAGATAAAGAAATGGTTAAAAAAAATGATCTTTTACGTTTCTCATATGAAATTAAGAGAATGCATAGTGGTTGGAGGAACCGCGCTTATCCCTTTCATATGCAATATATACTTTGAAAATTCCATGAGTACATTAGCAAAATAATTTTGAATTAAAAGATAAAAATATCTATAAATTTTTAACGTTAAATGAATAAGGATAAAAAAAATATCCATAAACTTGTCTGAGTAATTTTTTTCCTAATAGTAAAAAATAGCAATCATTAATTAGTTTTGCAAGATGAATTCTACAGTCATGCCAGGTGTCAATTTCATCTTCTCTTAATTCCTTTTGTTTTCTTTTTTCTTTTTGTTCCCAAATCAATGTCGTCGTCTTCTCTCTCACAAGCCACTCTCATCCTCTGTTCGACGTCTGGAACCAGTACTCCTACCTCCTCAACTCCTCCGTCAGCCGCCGCATGCTCTCTCTAATCACCGTCGACGATTGGCAGAAGGGCTCATAGTGGTTCCAAATGGACCATGACCTTACCCTCAGCACTGATAAGAGGAGTTAAGGAAGAAGAAGAGCAAAGCCATAGACAATTAGGAGAGACGACGTGCGGTAGCGGAAAGTGAGAAAAACGATGGCCCCGAGACTGTTCAAGCGAGTGGTGACACAAAAAAGTGATATTGAAACCCACGCTTCTTCAATGGCTACAGCCAGCAGTAGTGGTGCTCTTCTAGTTCCATATCGGTGCTTTTAAGGATTTGGCATCGGCTGATGAGTCAGTTTCCCAAGAATTAGACAGATCCCACAAACCGAGTGTTGTTCGATAGCTTGAGGTGTGACTGAAGCCTCTCCAGAAAAATTGGAGATTTTTGAGAGCACGACTTCTTCTTCTGGTCTTCAAATCCGAATTGGAGCCAGATCTCATCAATCCTGAATTGGATTCTGGAAATGAAATGTGAGCATTTGGATCCGAGCCATATCTCATCAAATACAATGAAGGTGTAGAAGAACTCGTTGATAAGCCCAAACCCACCTGTGGAAGAACCACATTCAAGCTGGATCTGGATTGCTTGTTATATTACTCTTAGCCGAGATTCTTAAACGTAGATTGAGCGTGGCTACTAAGGCAATTCATCCTTCTTCTGCAATCTTCCTTGTCCGTTCTGTTTTCTCATTAAGCCCGAGTAGGAAGTGATTGTAGGAAGGCCTGCTGCCATGTGGCTTGCCACATTAGATTTTTCAATCCTCTTTTGATCAACATTAGTCAAACATTGGCCAAAGGTTAAAAAAGAGATCACATTGCCCCACTTTTAATACTTTTGATGCAACATTGCTACTACTAATTAAAGGTAAGAGTACTGAGTACTCATTTAAAAAAAAATTTGAAGCACTAATGCCGCTAATCCTTTTTCTTTTGGCCTATTAGGGAATAATTTTCAAATATTGCAATGAAAAAAGTTTTATAGTCTGGCAACTATATATGTTGCCTATTTTAAAATTTCATTACACAATTGAAAATTGTTAGCAATTCACAACTACAAAATAAGTGATATTGGAAGATTATTTGTGTTCATATTGGTGCCCCCATCATATATTATAAATGTTATTATAACCATCCAATATTACAATATTATATAGTTCAAAGAAGTGTCCAATATATTGTCTAACAAAGGAAATATAGGAGGGAAGACTATATTAGACGGTTATGAATATTATCAAATGTTGGATGATTATGGTTAATAACTGTCTAATTTATTATAATTTTTTTATAATAGGGAGGTTGCATATTTCTAGTAGCGTTCCTGCAACAGACATAATAATCAATCTAACAATTTTATTAAAAAAATAAATTTATTTGCTATACATTTGCTCAATATAGTAGTAAGTAAAACACAATTGTTTGTCGTACTAAATCAAAATTATTCTAAATTATAAAATTTAAATGAGAAAAACTACATTAAAAATGTCCAACTTACTAATTTTTGACCCATAGCTAGAAAATGTATGCACACCATTCCTCAATGACTTCATTAATGTGATAGTCCCCAAATTTTTCACAATATAAATTAGGATAATACTGCAATAATGTAACATGGAATTGAATCTAAATAACATACATACCATGACGAGGATTAGACTCATCCCATAAGTGGTTATGTCTTTGAGAAGCCACATCTCATAATATCCACAATTCTCGCTATATGCTATTTGTTGTGGATGCTGTATAGAAAAACCAATAAATATGTCATTGAAGTAATTAAAAAATTAGTATTGATTGTTTAAATTAGTAGTGATAAGTACCTTTATTATCTTCCAATTAGTGTAGACTAGATCATATGACTTATACTTTAACGGTATAGAAAAGTTCTTTTGAGTAAGATAAAGCACAACAGCCTTGATAAGAAAGAAAATAAGTTGAAGTTACTAGAAATTCAAAATGATAAAAAATGTATAGAAGTTAATTAAAATATAAACTTATATATTAAATAATTTTACCATGTCAGTCTATTATCTGGCTACCCACTAGCAAAATTCAAGTAGTAAAACTTTATAGTTTTAATAGCAACCGGCATAATGTCGATCAACATCCAGTAGCTCCTAAAACAATTTAAAAGCACATGTCATGAAATTTAAAAAGAAAAGATAAATTAAATTAATTAAGATACTACTAAACTCACCCTTACATATAAGGTACTAGAAATAACGTCCTTGAAGTAGGGTTCTTTTCCTTAAAGTAACTTGCTAATGTTTGAGCTTGGTCGTACCTTGCCTCGATAGTAATGTCACAATGACCAAAGACATTATAAGGACAAACAAAGACAAATTTCAACACAAGATTCCCAGGGACGATAAAATTTTCATATAGGTATCTAAATGAAAGAAATAAACAAATTATTATATTAAGTTTAAATATAGTAGAAGATCATGTAAATAATATGTACCTTATATAAAAGTGGACCAACATGTTGGCTAATTGAAACACGCTTGATGACTTTATTGACCATTTCAACCTTAATCATATCATGTTGTTCTTTATGGTATATGCTTTTGTGAAAGCTGATAAGCATAATAGAATCAGTAAATAATTTTGCATATGCCTCAAGCTTTAGTAGTTTTTTGGCAATTGATTCAGCACTGCTATCTGAACCTTAGATAATTGGCTCAATTGTTTGGTGATGCCCTTTCCCTTGGACTGCTCACCAATTATATAGTTAGAGACCAATATAGGTAACATATATATATATATATATATAGGTAATTGGTATGCCTATGCTCAATTTTGTGCTTTGTCTTCTATATAAAAGAAAACCCTGGGCCATGCAACAAATTTTCCAATTGCTTCTTCAACAATGAATGCTTCTAAGGTGGGAATAGGCAGCGGGTAATTAGTGTTAATAGGTTTAAGAATTAGCTCTCGTAAATAGTCTACAGGCATCAACACATTGTGTATGGTATTTTTCCCAAGAATGTCAAACATACACCCTTTTGCCATTTTGTGTTGACTAGGGCTATTTGCTAAGAAAATGCAGTCGTGCTTACCCTAAATAAACATAAGCATAAGTTAAGAAATAATAGTGAATCAAAGTTAAGGAATAAAAAATAATGTATACTTTAAGAATTTGATTAGATGGCTGGGTCACAATGCATCTATTTATCCTACTACGGTTGATGTTCTCCATGGGTGACTTCCTAGTCTCATTGGCCTTGAGCAGTGCCTCAATCATTTTTTATTGTGCTTCTACTTGTTATTTTAAAGCATTAAACTCAATTGAAGAAGGCACACCTTTTGGAGTCTTCTTTTCACCTAATATTTGTTTCTTCGAGACCTCTATGCCAATACCCTTAACATGACCCTAGTGATCACGATTGTCCAATGCCCTTTTCAAGACATCTTCTTCTTGGGGAAGCTCACTTTTAAAAACTTCTTTTGAGATGGCACTCTATTCATCATAATATTTGAAAAACATAAGCTACTAAAATAGTAATTATTAACATGTTATTTAAATTTGAAAATTATAGTGCTTACAATTTTTTTAGCAAGTTTTAAAATATGTTCACCTGTATAGTTGCCATCTTTGTCAATATGGGCTAATATAAAGAGTCTGGCCTATGATATAAAGCTCTCTGGTGTGCCATATTCATTGATCTATGCATTATAATATATTAGTGACATAACATATTGCATATCAATTAATAAGTTGAAAACATATCATTTGCTGCTCAATCCCTAAATACTCTCATTGCCTTTTTTAGAAGGGAAAAATATTTTTCATCCTCAACTCTTTATTCTTTTGGCTTAATTCCTCTAAAAAAACCATGATTCTAGTTATCAATTTGTGTACAATTATTACACAAAATATAATGATCCTTCCTAAGAATGATTTGTCAAAATATAATGCTAGGCAATAAAAGCATCCCAATACTCTTGTTTGATAATATGCCCATCAGTGTGAGTTATGTATTTTGATCCTACAAAATACCAGAAGGCTTGATATGCCTTACATATTACTTCCATGACAAAATGCCTCTAATTGACATCAATCCCAAATGCTGACTACTTAATCAACACGTTCAAGTCACAAGTTAGAAAATTAAAATGATAATATAATAAACTAATTAATATTATAAATACATACATCACTTCAACTTGTTCCTATACGAAATCCATCGAGGCTGAATCTACAGTGTCAATTATTAAGTGATGATCCCACCTGTGCCAGTTCCTGATCACATCACAATAGTTTGCGATCCTCACATTCTCATCTCTAGAAATATTATGAACTAAATAAAAAGTAGAGAGCATCACATCTTAACTCAAAACTTAAAGTTTAAATTTATGAGTCCTTTTACTCAAAGGTCAAAGCATTGGTTTAATAGTTAATGGTCAACTAGATGAGTTGACCCCGATTTATGTTCTATGATAACTTGGTACATACCTGCAACTCTTGCTCTAGTTTCATAAGCAGGATAGCAGGTATGATCCCTCTAACCCCACCTCAATCAAGACTGAGAATAGTGACAACCTTCCCAGCTGATGGAGGTGGTAGCTTTGCTATTGCTTCCGTGACTTAACCAGCAATGAAGATCTCAGACAAATGATCACAGAGAGAGAGAAAGGGGGGGTTGCTTGTGTGCTCTTTGTTCGTTGGTGTGCGTGGTCTTTATAGACCTCACCGGGATAAAATAATGGAATAAATTCCCCGTATATGACTATGACATCACATTTGTCTTTTGCCTAAATTTGTTCTCAGAATGGACAGATTTTTTTAATTTACGGTTCTATCAAACAAGTTTGTTATACTTATTGTACTTAGTTATACTTTCTCATGTCCTAAATATAGGATCTTTTTTAACAGAATATTATGAATAAAAATAGATAATAATAACTAGGCAACAGCCTTAATTTTTTTTCTTCAAAAACTTATACTCCTTTTACAAATGTACCCCTATTCAATGTTACTGCATAAAAATGAGATAATGAATATAGACTCCACTTTGCCATCCACTTTTACATAAATTGGATAAGGTTATATTAAAAAATGATTAATAAATATTGAATTATACTCTTTAAAGGGCTTTGTATTTAGGTCCAAGAGAAAGAGTGAAAAATACTTTTATATTTAAGACAGAACAAGTATTATTTAAAAATATGAGAATTATATTTACCCAATTATACAACATATTGATAGATGTGTCCAATTGTGCTAATACTATTGAGAAAAGTGGTCACGATAACTAAAAAGTTCAAGTATATTTGGATATAAGTTGTTGAAATGAAGTCCACAGAGGACTGTGGTCTTAAAAAATATATAATTTATAGAAAATATAAAAAATACCGTTCTCTTGCATTCTTTTTCAGGGTTCCGATTATTGAAAATTCTTGATGACTTATAAAGACCAATGCCAAAAAAAAAAAGAATAATATTTCGATACTTTCAAATACATGTTATTCTTTCAAGATTATGGCCTTCTCTCCAGGTTTTATCCCTTCCAAACAATCCTTCCACGTAACAAAGGACAATGTGCCCCCCTGAGGACTAACAATAGAGTAAAAATAGGTTGGGTCAATCTAGAATTTAATCAAATAGGCTTGAGCCTTTGTGATAGGTCAGAAGTTTGAATTTGGCCTGAATTATATATAAGGCTTTTTTTTTCACAACTTATGCTTAGCCTATCTAAAGCCTAGTTTGATTTGAAAATTTATTTAAAAGCCTACTTAAAATCAGGTCTTTGAAATAGGTTTACACTATAAGCTTCAAAGGTCTCATATAAGTTTTAGGATTATTAAGCCTACATATGTACAGCTTAATTTACCAACTAACATACATGATAAACAAGGGGACTTATCAACTACTATCCCTGGACCACAAAATAGGGCATCTTCTAGAAATTTTATTTAGTTCAAAATATAAAGTTTTGGATAATTTTTATAATTATTTTTCAACTATACCCCTAATTAATTTATTACTTTTTTTAAAAAAAATAATGCATTGAAATTTCAATTATCATTATCAAAACACATATGTATAGTATTTAGTGAGGGTAAAATTGAAAAAATATAAATTTTTTAAGAAATTAATGTTTCAATTAATATTTTTTGAAAAAATGAATTAGTCACCAATTTTCTATATTTTGATTAGGAGGGAGTACAATACAATACAACAATATAGTAATAACATTAAATTCAATAGATGCATTAGTCCAATCAATTGAAAAATTAAACATAGCCAAGAAACTAGAAATGAGAAGGAAGATATTAATCACAATCAAATGGTAAAACTGATATATTATAAATTTAACATACAAAAGATAATAAAAAAAAAGCAAGGAAGAACTGTTTAATGCTTTCTAGTTTTGATGTAAAAGAAAAATGAGAAGGGGTAGGGAAAGGGGGTGAAATTGATTATATTCAAATTTAATTAAATATTATATATTACATTACATAATATATTACAATAATATACATGTACATAGGTCGACAGGTAAGAGTCTATGCCTTGAAAAAAATAGGCTTCGCCTAATCTATTTAAATAAATAAGCTTAGTTTGGCCTAAAATATGCCAGTCTATAGGCCTTGATAAAAGCGTGGCGTACTTCCACCCTTAACAACATGACATGAGTAGAGTGACATTATGTTGATATTTTAATTATTTTAATTTTTTATATAATCTCTTTCTACAATACAATTAATAATTATATGTATGTTATTATATTTTTGGTAAAGAATCCTACTTCCAGTTCCTATTATAAAAATTAAAAAATAATTATAAAAATTACTATTTGAGAGTAGTAGGAGATGTAATTATAAAAAAAAAAAAATGTCGGTACGCTCTTATAAATGCATGATTGAGTTTCTCCTTTCAAAGGTGTGAATGTGAAAGTATGGAAAAATAGCGCATAACGAGCGACACGTTCTGTCCAGATTTTAATCTCATATTTAAAGTTTTTATTTTATATTTGTTAAAATAAAATTATAAAAATTTTGGTAAATTTTTTCATTATCAATCTTAACAGTTTTAGATTTAAATTTGAATAGTGGAAATATATATATATATATATATATATTTAATATTAATTTTTTTATAAATTTTTTATACAGACTTACTTTGAATGATTCAAATTTAAAATCTTTAACTTATAATTTCTAAAAAAAATATTTTTTTGAAAAGAATCAGTATTTTTAAATATTATATCTACCAAAATAAAAATTTATAAAAAATATAAAAATTTTAATATTAAATTTAGACTGCTTAAATTATATTTGAATGGTCTATCTATAGACTTCTAAAAATTGACCATTCAAATTGAACATATATATGAGTCCGTGTGCTCGAATGAATGAATGAGTTTCTTCTTTCATAGGTGCGAAGGCATGGAAATTCAGCAACCATGTGCAAATTGTACTAATCCTTAATGATGCAAATTTTGTTTAATATAATCTGTTATATAGTAACATTTGATGTTATTGAAAGTAATCTCCCTTATATAAAACAAAGCTGAATGAAGTTCATCAAATTATAACCTGGCAATACATTTTTTAAAATTAAAAACATATCCGGAGTCACTTTCAACCATTATAGTAGCAGCCGTTCATCTTCTCGCTCTTCATTCTAACCCATCATGCCTAAACAACATCAGATGAAGACAATTTTTAATCAGATTCCGTCTGTAATTTACTCGATAAACTAAGCATTAATATGAGTAAGGACAAACTTAATAGAGATTACATATTACTCCATCTCTATTTGTAAGAGACACTATTACTTTTTATTTTTTATAAGCAAAATCACATATTTCAATAGGTATTTATTACACATTTCTTAAATCACCTCTTATAATTTACATTAACCGAAAAATAATTAATGCATACTTATGTTAATTAATACAGGGTATTTTAGTCTATTTTTTTATTTTCAGACATGATTATTATGATGAATTAATTTTCTTAAACTGTGTGATATAATTTTTTTCTCTTATATATAGAAATGGAGGAAATATATAATAGTACTCCCTCTGTCCCTATATATGATATGTTTTTAACCGAATCATGCAAATAAAAAAATTAATTATCTAATTAAAAGTACAATAAAATTTTAATTTTACCCCTAATTATTGTAAATAAAAAATAAATCTCTTTTTTCAAAGTAAATTAATGAGAATAATTTTTTTCTCTTTTCAATTTAATAAGTATATAATGGTTCATTCATTAAAATTATTTCAATTTAATAAGGATATAATGGTTTATTCATTAAAATTATACTAACAACCCCTTATATTTAGGGACAAAAATAGGTTTTAGAAGACTTCTTATATATAGGGACGAAGGGAGTAGACACAAATGCTCATAAACTCAACTATAGATCAATTATATCTCTCAATTTTAAATATTCACTTTCTCATCACCATGCCGTTTTCTCACTATAGTTGACTATTTTTTTAATTATAAAATGTTTGAGTTGAGGGGCAAAAGTGACCATTCAAATAAATGTTGAGGGACAAAAATAATCCTTAACCTGATAAAAAATATTAAAAAAATGAGACCCATTGATGACTGACGAACATTAAGTGTCTTTAATATTAAGATGATGATGGAGAGAATCTTTAAAGTTGTGAGACATGATTGACCTATAATTTATTTTAGAGGTATTTGTGGCCTTTCATTTATAGTTCAGGGATAAAAATGACCCTTAACCCTACTATATATTACTCCCTCCACTCCTATTTTTATAGGCAGAGAAATAAATTTTTTAAATATTATTTATAAGTCACCTCATTAAATTTTCATAGCAAATTTTCTCATTTAATCTTCATTAAATGTTGAAGAGAAAAAAATGTTGTTAAAGGATATATATTTAATAGGGGAAAAGTTGAAAAATAATTAATTTTTTAGACAGAGTTAAAAAGTTTTAAATGGCCTCATGCAATCCCTACCTAGTGAGATAAATGTTTGTTGTTGTTTTTTTAATGTGTTCTAAGATTTTTCTTGATTTCAATAAAACATGTTGAATGTGCTTTATAAATAGGATAAGAGGAGTATATCTTTAATTATTTGCAGACCCTGATTTTCATTTTTCTTAATAAATACTCCCGTTTCCTATATGTGGATCCGTATATTAATAGATTAGGTGATGTAATTAATTTGGTGATGCTGTAGGGAGACGCAAGGAGTCTCATCTTGCAGTCATCTTAATGAAACCTCAATGATCCGTGTACTTTCTTATTTATTCTTTTTTGTGGATACGAGAGATCTCTTTTTTTCAATAAATTATTAAAAGAGATATTAGCATCTATTTCAAAACAATTGGTCTATCGTTTCACGTGAAACTTAAAAGAGCACATTTGATTAACATCTCACATATTTAAAAATGAACATAGGTCCCCTCCGGTTGTTTTGTGTTTTATTTTGAATGATATGTACGAGTCTTCCAGGGCTCTGATTAGTTACTTGTAATCTTTTCAAGCTTTGTACTTTAAAAAAAAAAGGAAAAATGACAATAAAATACTTGTGAATTATATAAATGATAATTTGATCTCTTGAAATATCATAATTTCACTAAATTCTTAGAAATCTTTTTGTCAATAAAGTTTAAATATAATTGAAAAGGTCATTTTACTCTTATTAATAAATTATAATTTATTGTTCAATTCTTGCTATTCTTTGAATACAAGTTGTGATTCTTTAAACAAAACTTGTAAATGAAGTTTGTTATTTTGAGAACTTGTTTTTCAATAATAGAAATTATTCTTGACAAATTATGATTTTTTGTTCAACTCTTATAATTCACAAAATAAAAGTTGTTATTCCTTAAACAAAAGATATTATTATGGTTTATTTTTCAATAATAGAAATTACACTTGACAAGTTATGATTTTTTGTTAAACTCTTGCAATTTATAGATTAAAAGTTATAATTTATTAAAGAAAAATTATAATTGAGGCTTGTTATTTTCAGTAAGAATAAAATAGTCTTTTCACTTTAAAATTCTTGTTATTTTCAGTAAGAATAAAATAGTTTTTTCACTTGAAAATTTATTGATATAGAGGTCCTAGGGACTTTATTAAAATTATGACATTTTGAGAGATTAAATTGTCACTTATATATTTTGAAGGGATTTTATTGTCATTTTTCTCACAAAAATGAACATAGCTTTTTTTTTTCCAAAAAAAATTGAACATAGGTAAAGAAAAACTTTTCTAAAGCTTCTAAGTTTCAACTCGAGTGGAGGAAATAACAATCCAAAAAAGGCTGATAAAAGGGGTAGGGTCAATCTATATATGCATAGTTGTAAGTTCTTGAGTTAATTCTTCAAATTTAATGTTGTTATGTTTCTATTGAGGAGAAAGTGAGGGTAGCATCTATTGAGAAAAAAAAATAGTAGAAAACTATTTGAGATGATTTGGGCATGTACAAAAAAGACCACAAGAGGTACCAGTGAGAAGAGTGAAACATATAACTATGAGTCTTGTTAAATGATTTCCTAAGTAATAATATTTTTAAAAGCTTAGTAAATGATAGAGCACAATGGCTTTTTACAATCCATATAGCAGACCCCACCTAATGGAATAAAGGCTTGTTATTGTTGTAATGTTCTTACGTTTCTAACTCACATAATCGTGTCAACTCACTTATAAACTCGAATTAAATGCAAATTTCATTACACTCTCAAGTTTAATTTCAAGTTTATTGTTTTTACATTTCTAGGTTGCAAAATCATATCAACTGATTCATAAACTTAGACTAAATATAAACTTGATTAAACATATTAAGCTCATGATTTTTTTACTGAGTTGAGCAAGTATGTACTACATAGAACTCAATTCATAGAAGTAATAAGACTTGGTCCAAAGAGAAAAAACTTAAAAAGAAAAACTAATATTAATAAAAAAGAAAACTAAAAATATAAAAAATAAGTTACCCTATTCTGAAATTTTTATGTTTTGTATGATAATTTCTCAATGTAGATGGATTTAATTTTAATGATTTATATTTGAAATATATTAAAATCAAATTATGATCATATTTCATATTTTAATTATTTTAATAAAATATTTTTAATGGCTATTTATTAATAGAGATAAACTCATACGAGTTTATGATCTAAGTTTGCAATTCAAATTTACATTTATGTCAAGAATTTACTTAAATTCGCGAGGTTATCAATAATTATGTTTTTTAGATAGAGTTAATGAGTTTTAAATGGCGTCATGAAATCAATGTGGCCACCCCCACCTAATGGAATAAAGGCTTCTTGTTGTTGTTGTTGTTGATGATTTTTAAGTTTTTTTAGGTTCCAGTAAAACATTGCATGTGCCTTACAAATAGAATCAGAGTAGTATTTCTTTAATTATTTGCTAAGCCTTATAAAAATAGGTGAGATCTATTTATTTAAATAGGCTTAATGTTACTGAACCTAGCCTAATCCATTTAATAAATAGGTAAGGCTAGGCCTAAAATAAACCAAGTTAAACCCTTGAAAGGCTGTCTAACTTACTTCCATCCTTACAACTAAGACAACAAATTTGAATCCTACTAGATGGATTTGAGATTAGAGGATTGTCTCAAGACTCTCTCTTTCCCCTAGTAATGAACAAGTCACTACATTTCATTGTTTTTTAGAAATGTTCCCTTCTAATTTTTTTCCACCATTTTCGTCCAATTTTTCCTATCGAAGCCATGACTAACTTCTCATTTATGCACATTTAAATATAAGATTAAAATTTTAGAAGAAAACAGCTATTTCCAAAACGAATCCAATAAGTATACATGGTTTTAAATCATGTAGATATATTTATATTTATATATGATAAAAATACTTATAAAAGATCACATTATTTATAACTCAAGAAACTGGATAGAAGGTAAAACCCAAAAAAAAAATATTATCACTTATTATATTTAAATAAACACGAGATACTAAAGAGAAAAGAAAATTAGCAAATATCATAGTAGCTATAATATCCTTCTGGTGGATATATAATGTTCGATGCAATCAATCATTCTCTTTAGAAAAGTAATTTGAAGGCAAAAGTTATATTAAAATTAAAATTATCAAAATAATTTAAATTCAAATTAGTGAATATATTTTTATCTTATTTATATATTTTAAAACTAAATAATTCACAAGAAGGGCCCCAAAATAAATCTAATTAAACTCTAATAAATAAAACGACCCAATAATTTGATTTTTGGCAAACTTCCCACCTTATAAATTTAGGATAAGACTTTCTGTCAATTTATTTTGTTATTCTGAACCATTTTTCATACATTTATTATTGAATTCTTTTTTAATAAATTTTTATACTCAATTGGAGGCTTATAATTATATATCAAAGTTGTCTAATATATACTCCCTCTGGTCTAAAAAAATAAATGTAATTAACATGCAATTTATCTAGAGAGCTCTGTTCATGACATTATCCATAGTGGAAAAAATTCAAAGCAAAAGACAAATTATATATGCAGCATATATATGTCCTGAAAAAGAAAAAGACAAATTCAGCCTCAATCATTTTGTGAAATCATTCAGTTAGGATCCGTCTGGGGCACTCCTCTTTTGGATCTTGCTGGTTGTTTTCATGGCTTTGGCCACTTCTACTTTCTCTGTTCTTCCCTCACAGCACGCTGTAAAGTCAACAACCAACAAAATAGTTCCACCAATACTGCTACGACGCTAGCAACTTGAATAGAATAAGATACAAATCCAACCCAAAAATAATAACGTGAATAATGCCACTCATCATTGGATATCTACTTCTTTAACCCTATCTCTTTGCTGTAGTAATGAGCAAGTCATCACATTTTACTGTGGTTTTGTGGATACCATGGAAGAAAAGGAATGAAGTCCAATGAGAAAAGTACACCTACACTTATCTCTCACTTGCTTTTGACAATGATTTTTTTGAACAAATTTACATATTCTAATAACTTAATTAATGGCATTTAAAATTACATATTCTTTTTGTAATTATCCTAATTTAATGTGTCTTGATTAATTTTTTTATTAATTATATACTTTGATTGAGGGTATTTTTGAAAGAAAAAAGCCTTTGTTAGTTACATTGTAAAGGACCCAACAAAATACTTCATATTTTTAACATGATATTTAAAAAGTTAAGGACAATGAATTTATGATTGCAATTGTTTTCGTAAAATGTTGAAAAGAAAAGATGGTAGTAAAACAAATTATTTCCTCAACTATAAGTTTAAACGTATTTAGGACCTTAAACTCATTTTTTATATGATATTTTTCCTTCAATTTTTTTAAAAATAATGCAAATTGGCATGTACCATTAATAAAAGTTAACTTTAATAATTAGTTGATCAAAGAATGATAGAAAAGGATATCAAAAATTAAAAAAGACCAATAACTAAACACAAGTTACTTTCTAATATATAAATTATATAGAAATTTGACCATTTATTCCCTATAATTATCATTATTTTCACTTTAGTCTTAATAATTTATTTTCCCAGTTTGCTCGCTATAGTTTACAAATGTTTCACGATTAATCCTTGTATACTATGGGAGGTTTGAAATTTAATCTATAAAGTCTAGGTTTTTCATTACATAGATATATTAATTTATTACTCATTCATTTCAAATTATAAGATACTTTTAAAAAAGATTCAATATTCTAAAATATAATATATTTTGAAAAAAATAAAGTTTCATCAGTGATACATTTTTAATATTACCCTTATCATTTATTATCTTTTTTCAATATTCTTTTATTAATGATTAGTAAAAGGTATTTTTAAAAGTTTATATTTTTATTTTAAAAAAGTAAAGTTATAAAGTATATTTAATTAACTTTATTAATATATAAAATTTTATTTAAAAATATTTTATAATTTAAAACGGAGAGAGTATAATTAATTGATAATTGAAAGGATGGAAAGCATTCACACAGATGAAGGCAATTTTCAATCAGATTCTATCGGTAATTACTCGATAAACTAAACATTAATGTGAGTAAAGACAAATTCGATAGAGATTGTATATAAAATAGGGTATATAATACTATATAGAAGGCCAAAAAAAGTATATAATACCATATATATATATATATATATATTATAACTTTAAATTATTTGCAGATCCTGATTTTCATTTTTCTATGTATAAATACTCCCGTTTCCTATACATGAATCCGCATAATTAGAAGATTTGATGACGAGGTAGGCACAAATAGGAAATCTCATCTTGCAGTGATCTTATTGAAACCCCTATGATTTGTGTACTTTTTTATTACTATTTTTTTTTTTTTTGTGGATATGAGGAGAGATATCATTTTTCCAATAAATTATTAAAAGAGACATCAGCATCTGTTCAAAAACAATCGGTCCATCGTTTCCCGTGAAAGTTAAAAGAGCACAGTCGATTGACATCTCACATGTTTAAAAATGAACTAGATTTTAAGCCCACGGGAGTTTAGCGTTTTTATCGCATCCCGCAATTATATTATTTATTTTTTAACAAAATTATCCACTAACTAATTTTAAGAAATTATTATTTTTAAAATAATTACTAATTTAATTTTATTAATTTAGTTAATATGTCCATTGCCCGTTTTTTTATTATTAAAAATTCCTTTACATATCTAACACCTATTATTTTTATCATAATCTTTCAAAATATAAAAATATTATTATATCTTGTACTTTGTGTAAATTTTTAAAATTTATAATTATATGCCCCTCACTCACATTTTTTAATTGTAGGTCTACATACTATTTTTTTTAAACCACATTGCTTCAATTTTTAAGAAAATTAAGTTTATTAAAATCTCACATTCTCTCTATTTTTATTGGATCCTCAATTCATACTGATTTTAAAATATGTAAACATATAAAAGAATCTATTGCCGAGCCCATCTCTTGCATCTCTAGCTTTTAAATTTATTTTGTTGATTTAACTATTTCAAATTTTTTAAAATTTTTTATTTTATTTTTATCTTTATTGGATCCAGAACTTGTGTTTTTGAATTTTATTTTGGCCAATTTATATATTTAAATTTTTAAAAAGGTTACAAAATTATTTTTTGATAATTAAAATGATTTTTAGATAATATTTATATTTAAATACAAGTATTTTAGTTCAACACATATGACTTAATGGTCAACTAATAATTAGGTTGATAAAAATAAAATTTTAAAAACTAATAAGAAATTTTAAAAATTTTATATTCACCACTAATTTTTATCATGCATTCTACATGATCTTTTAAAATATAAAAATCTTTATATTTTTTACACACTGTTTAAATTTTTAACTTTTATAAATGTTGGTCCCACACTCACATTTTTTTAACATTTTAAAAAGTTACAAATTAATTTTTTGATGATTTAAATAATTTTTGGATAATATTTATATTTAACTGCAAGCATTTTAGCTCAAGTAATAGTTAGGTGGATGAAAATAAAATTTTAAAAATAGAAAGGATGCTTGTATTTAATAACTATCTATATTAGAAAAAAATATTTGTAGGTTTCCAAAAATAGAAGACATGTATCATTAATTAAGATAAAAAAAAATGTCAAAATATTTACTCATTTTTAATTGTAAGTTTTACATTAACAATTTAATTTTTTTGCAGGTTTCACATATAAAAAATTTATAGTCGAGCTTGACTCTTGATATTTCTAGTTTTAGAATTTATTTAGGCTACTTAACTACTCTAAGTTATTTTATATTATTTTTCTCTTTATTGAGTTCATAAATTGTGTTTTTGAATTTTTTTGACCCAGTTATATATTTAATTTTTAAAAAAGATACAAAATAAATACAATTAGATAATAAAAATTATTTTTTGGTAATTTAAATGATTTTTAGGAAATATTTATATTTAAATAGATGTATTTTAGTTTAACATATGTGATTTAATAGTCAACTAGGATTCAAAATAACATCTTAAAAATAAAAGGGAGGTTTGTATTTAATAACTATTCATGCTAAAAAATATTCATATAAGTTTCAAAAAATAGAAGAAAAGTATCATTAATTAAAATAAAAATAAATAATATATTTTACTTGTTTTTAATTATACATCCTACACGTATCTCTTTTACTACATGACCTACTTCATTTTTTTCCTTTTTTTATTTGTTATAAAACATTAAAAAATTAACAAATAATGTTTTTTTTTAGAAAAAGTTGGATGGGATACCATCCATTACAAATATTAAAAAAAGGTACACAGCACCCGTCCGTGACCTTAAAAAAAAAAAAAAACCGTCGTGTGGGTACTGTATATCTACAGTTCCCACCTGACGGTATTTACATGATATTTATAGATTTATAGATTATAGGTATCGGTAAAGAAACCTGTCCAATTCCTTCCAGTTTGGCGGAAGTAATGATAGAGGCTGAAAAAAGAGGCGGGTTCAATTGTTTGTTACTCCCTCCCTCCCATTCTATTTATAAATTATTTCTACCAACCTCATCAATATCAATATAATAAAAATATAAGAAATAAAAGTAAGTAAAATTTCAAACATACCTCTATATAACAAATCTAAAAAGTAATATACTGTTACTTTTTCTCTCTCATGAAGGATAATTTTGAAAATACCTCTCAAATATTACTTAAAAAGACGCACCATGACTTATAAATGAGACCAAATACACCTTCTAAAATGGGATTTATAAATGGAACCGGAGGGAGTAATTCTTAAATGAAATATTGTATATACATATTATATGTATATATTTAATATATTATTTAATAATTAAATATATGTAAATAGACAATTATCTATTAAGTTTATAGGTTAAATCTTATAAAAATAAGCCAAATCCATTCACCTACAAATAAGCCAAATGACTGAATCTGGTCAGGATCGGTTTAAAATAAATTTAGCTAAACCCTTGATAAACTGCCTAGTTTACTTCCACGCTTATATAGCTAAGACAGCAAATTTGGATCCTACTACATGGATTTGAGATTAGAGGATCTATCTCAACCCCATCTCTTTCCCCTAATGATGAGCAGGTAATTACATTTCAACGTTTTTAAAAGTTTTCCTTTTTAATTTTTTTCCCACTATTTTCTTCCAATTTTTCCTATCCAAATCAAGACCAACTTCTCATTTTTGCACATTTAAATATAGGATTAACATTCAGAAGAAAAAAAACTATTTCCGAAACTAATCCAATAAAGTATACGTGGTTTTAAATTATGTATCTATATTTATATTTATATATAATAAAAATACTTATAAAAGATCACATTATTTATAAATCAGGAAAATTAAGAGATAAAATAAAAAAAAATATGATCACCCCTTGTGTTTGAATAAACAAGAGATAACAAAGAAAAAAGAAAAAAAAATCATAGTAGCTATAATGCCCTTTTGTCAGAATATATAATGTTCAATCTAATTAATAATTCTCTTCATAAAAGTAATTTGAAGGAAAAAGTTATATTAAAACTAAAATTATCAAAATAATTAAAAATCAAATTATTGAATATATTTTCATGTTATTTATATATTTTAAAACTAAATAATTCATAAGAAGGGCAAAAAAAAAAAAGGCTAATCAATAACACGACTCAATAATTTGGATTTCTACCAAATTTTCCCCTTGTAGATTTAGGATAAGATTTTCTGTTAATTTGTTTTGTTAATCTGAACAATTTTTCATACATTTAAAATAAAACATAAGATTGAGTTCTTTTTAATATATTGATACTTCCTCTGTTCTAAATTATAAAATATTTTTAGACAAAATCTCACATACTAATAAATATCATTAAATATACTTAACAACCTTATATTTTTAAAATAAAAAATATAAATTTTTAAAAATATCCATCATTTAATAATTTGAAAAGAAAAGGGGCATAAATTAATTATAAAGAGAGAAATGGTAATATTAAAATTAATATATTTAATAAAATTTTAATATATTCAAAGTGTCTTACATTTTAAGATAAAAAATTAATTTAAAAGTGTCCTATAATTTAAAAAGGAGGAAATATATTTTTATATTCAATGGCTTATAATTATATATCAAACTTTCCCAATTAGCATATGTGTCCTGAGAAAAAGACAAATTCAGCCTCAATCATTTTGTGAAATCATTCAGTTCGGATCTGTGTGGGGCACTCCCCTTTCGGATCTTGCTGTTTGTTTCCATGGCTTTGGCCATTTCTACTTTCTCAGTTCTTCCCTCACAACACACTGTAAAGTGAAACAACCAACAAAAAAGTTCCACCGGTACTGCCATGACATAGGCAACTTGAATAGAATAAGAGACAAATCTAACCCAAAAATAATAACGCGAATAACGTCTTCCATCATGGAATGTCTACTCCTTTAACCCTATCTCTTTGCTGTAGTAATGACCAAGTCATCACATTTTACTGTGGTTTTGTGAATACACCGTAAGGAGAGGAATGAAATCTAATGAGAGAAGTACACATATACATATCTCTCACTTGCTTTTGACAATGATTTTTGGATCTTTGCTGCCCCACAACACACTGTAAAGTCCAACCATCCACCAATACTGCCATGACATACGCAACGTGAATAAGATACAAGGGAGAATTACAGATCTTACATAAAAAAAAAATTAATTACTATAAAGATCATTGACAACTGAACTAAACTACATTGTTGTATCAATTACTGTAAAGTGCATTGACAACTGAACTAAATTGCATTGACAACACAACAATACAATTTAGTTAAGTTATCAATGAACATTGCAGTAATTAATTCCTTTGTATGGGACTTTAATATCATTTTCCCAAGATACAAATCCAACAGAAAATGAGATAATATGCAGATATTAAAAATTACCCCAAGTGTTCCTCAATATTTCAAACATCTAGTATTTTATATACAAACCCAAGTCTTGATCGTCTTTTTTTTTTTAAATTTGAAAAAGATAGAGTGATTAAGGGTTTGTTTGATACTGACAACTAGTATTTTATGGAACATGTTTTGAGAAAAAAAATAAAAACGGGTATTTTTTTTTTTGCATTATCTCTTGTTCTTCATAACAATAATCTCACAACACCTAAAAGATGCTTCCATTTTTTCTATTTTTCAAAACAATATTTGATTTTTTTTTGTTATTCAAAACACTTTCTGAAAACATATTACTAACTATATATATATATATATATATTTGTTTTGGAGAACAAAAAACTATTCTCAAAATAAGTTACCAAATAAGCCCTAAAGTCTTGATCAACCAATGGGAGTTGAGTTTAGTAGTTTCTCACTATGTAACGAACCAAGGTTCGAATTCACACTAGAATATATGCCCACATTTAATGCCCAACTTGCATGCCTCATAAATAGGATTGTCTTTAATAGGAAGATACTTATAAATAATAAGAAAAAGTCTTGGTCATTATAAATCATCCCATTTTTTTTAGTTTAATAATTTGCTTATTGTAACAGCCATCTTTATAAAATCAATAGTTATTATATAAAAATACTGGAATGAATTATAAAAAAGATAGAAACAAAGTAAGTTAGTTATCAACACTTACATCATATGACCTAATAAAATAATTAAAGTTAAATAAGCTAATTAAATTTGTAGCAAAATACTTTTTTTAAAAAAAATTGGTTGTAATTGGTGGAGAGGTTTTGGAAAAAAAGTCAGCAAATCACAATTAAAAGCCCATGCTTATTGCTTAGTTTTTAGTTTAACAAACTTAATGAAGGAATTTTAGAGAAAAAAATGACTTTTAATGACTTATATTTTCAATTACCAAAACAATTTTGTTTGCTTGGCCCAAAAAAAAAAAACTTGTTAGCTTAATCTCTCTTTTTTGATACAATTAGCTTAATCTCTCTCAATACACATTTCCATATCCAGTCTTTTCCATCAATTTAATGGCCATTTATTTGTTATATGTCATCATCTAAGTGTTTTTGAAAATATAAGATCATAATGTCTTTTATGGTAAGAATTAAATAAATAATTCATTTAGTCTAATATCACAATTAGTAATTTTACACCATCAAACCAAATGAATAATTAAATGAACGAATAATATTGATTATGGAGATAAATATTAAGAGAGGATATATGAAAAGGATCCAAACTCCTTAACAAGTGACTTGTTGTTGCTTTTCACAAGTGCACAGACCATAATAAGTAATATAGAGTGAGTAGAGTATCATTTTTATGGAGATTTATATTAAAAATATGGTCAAGCAAAACACTAAGTAAATTCAATTAAGTTGAGCAAACCATGAAAAGTTGATTTTGTAAATTAGATTAAAATTGGAAAATAAAGAAAAGCAAAAGATTCTCAAACTTCAAGCACATAACACTAAAAAGTCCTCCTCTCATAAATGTTTTTGATGAAGATAAGTGCTAGTCTAAGGTTCTAAAAATACTTGAACAAGCTCTCTCAAATCATAAACAAGTATTTAATTAATTAGTTACCCAATCTCTTATTACAATCAATAAAACTCAATACTAAACACTAACCCTAGCTATTCAACATGCAAATTCTATCATTAACCTAACTCTCTCAAGTATTAATTAAGTGAACCCAACATCTAAATAGTAGCCAAAACCCTAAAAGTATTAAGAAAGGAGTACAATAAACACATATATATCATTAATCACAAAAGAGAGGAGAAAATTAGTGTTTATCCATGCAAGAGTTTCAAATAATCCTAAAGCAAAGTGTTTAGCTATTTATAAAAATCCACAACCTACAAATACACAAATATTTGGACCCATCTCAAAATATAAGAGATGAAAGGGAAGAGGAATAGAAAAACTAAAGAAAAGGAGCTCCAAATATTTTTCAAACTCCAATCCCTTACTTCAAGCTCTTCCAATGCCTAAACCCTAGCACACAAAGCTCCAAATGGTGACTCAAAGTTTGAAGAAGGCGTTCTGGGTGAAGCTAGTAGTATATAAGTGTCCTACCTAATTAATTTTAGATTAATAAAATGCATCATTTTTCTAACACGAAAGTCACAAACAAAGTTGCGACTTTGAGACAACTTTAGATAGTTTTGCACTCTTCTCCAATTAACATATATGATAGCTTCTTTTTACACATAATTTCTTCATCTACAAATCTTCCAAAAGCATCAATAAAGGTCCAAAATGTATCTAATAAAACCTTAAACTAAAATAACACAAAATGAGCCCAAAAGTATTGAGTTAAGAACAAATGTGCAAACCCAAAGTAAGATATACATTTTCATAATTTGAACAATCAAAATATATACAAATGAGCCAAAAAAATATTAGAATATAAGAAAAACATGCTCAAATAACATGAAATTCTAGAGGTTATCGTTTATACATTTCAAACTAGCTAGAGGAAGTAATATTTAAAAAAAAAAGACAAAAGCCACCACATAATCAATTTCAATTTTTTATCTTACAAAATTAAGATTTTCAATTTTTATCTAATTTTAGTTTTATTTTATTAATAATAAAAAAGAATTAAGGTATTCAGTCGATGTTCATTGGGGTTCAAATTTGGCCCAAATTTTTTTGTGCTTATTCAAATGGCTCAAATGAGCTTGAAGTAAAGAAAAATTTCTAAACTTTCAAGTTTGGTCCTAAAATTTTTTGAGTTTATTATGGTTGATTTGTCAGGTGTGACCCAAATTACAAGCTCTAACTTATACCAATTTGATCATGAAGTTCTAAGAATAGAACTTCATGGATTGGAAAAGATTGTCCTATTTTATAAAATTAATAGGTACCTGTGCACAATTATTGCTGGTTTTAGGATATCAAAAGCTCTTAAAAAAAGTTTATGAATATTTTTCTACCTTACGTTTGCTTTCTTTTTTTAATGGTCAATGTTAATAGACATTAGGAAAATTTAAATGAATGGGGATTGTGCATTTATTATAACAACTTCATGGGTATTCTTGTACTTTTGTTCACTTAAGAAAACTATATGTTCCTAAAAAAAATAGTTGATAAGTATTTTTACTCTTTAATCCATATTATTTTAAAGACTTACCCTTATTGTAAGTATACATTTCTTTCCATTATTTTTGTTGTTTTATAGGTATATACCCACGTTGCTTATGGATGTGCACACACATTAATATATAAATATATATATATATATATATAGTGCCACGTTTGTACAAGTTAAGAAGAATATTTCAGTACCAATCTAAATGGTCTTCATCTCTATAATTTTTTTTTTTTTGCGCCAACTGTATAAATGTTTTCGATTTTTATAATACTCCCTCTTGTATTATATATAAGTCACCTTAAATTGATGGTCATTTTTATAAATTATTTTATATATAAAGGTAGATTATTAGTTACTTTATTCTAATTTAATCCTTCAAAACATTTTATGCATTTTTTAGCAAATACATAGTAATTTCTAAAAATAGCTTTCATATAACGTAAACTTATCTGTGAAATGTTAAATATAGAGAGAGCAAGAAAAAAAATATAAGAAGGAAGGAAGGATAATATTGATATAAGTATAGTTAATGAAATTTTATTTTTGCTAAATTGCCTCATATTTTGTAAGTTGGAATATTGAATTACTTTCAAAAGTATCTTATATAATCTGAGACAAATTGAGCATGATAAAGAAAGTATTTTTAAAGATGATACATTTAATAAGTATAAATTATAAAATTTATTTTTTTCCTTTAGATAATATCAATAGTTTTAACTATTTCTCTTTCATTTGATAAGATAGTTAAAAATGACTTACTCTCTCTAGTTTTTAATATAAAACGAAATTTGAAAGATTTTTTTGTTTTTAAATATAAGACGAAGTCAGAGTAATTAATTTTTTTAATATAATTTTACTATTTGTTTATTTTTTGTCATTTAAATTCCTAAAAAATAATTTATTATGATTATTTATTACAAAGAATGATAAAATTAAAAAAATTACATTTTTTTACAATTTTAAGATTATAAGCTACTATTTTTTAATAAACATAAAAATTATTAATTTCATTTTACATTAAAGAAAGGAAGGAGTATGAGAAACAAAGAGATCACAACGTATGGTTTTTCGCGTGCCTTAGGATTCGGTATCTCAAAATGATCTCTATTGTTCATTTTAAATAAAATTTAGATATTTTTAATATTATATTTGTAAAAATTATAGAAAAATTAATATTAAATATGAATCATCTTCGATACTCACCAGGGATGAGCATCAGGTTGCATATCACCTATGATGAGATTTGGAGCATTGAGACTGAAAAGCATTTTATTTTTAATTATCAAATTTAAATTTTTGTTTTAATAAACATTTCTTCATCACCAATTTGGCCTGCATAGATTTAGTCTGGATTGACTAATTTAATAATAAATTTTTTAATTTTATAAATTAACTATCCAGATATATTCTAGTTAATACAGATACAGTATGAGTGATTTAATTGAATATTAAAACTTTTATAATTTTTACAAAATAACGATCTAGATGTACTCTAAAGTTATTAATTGAAGAGTATTTTTAAAAAATTTATATTTTTATTTTAGAAGAATAAAATTCTAAGATGTAATTAATAAGGTTTATTAGTATGCATAATTTTATTTAAAATTATCTTATAAATTGAGATGAAAGGAGTATATGATACTCTTTGGAATATTAATTGCTTTTTTTACCTCATTGAAATACCCCTCGTTAAATAAAGTATAAGGAAAAAATTGAAATTCATAAAGAACAATTTTAATAACTAAGGGACAAATCAAGATAGACATAACAATACTCTATCCGCTTTATGATATTGATCTTTCGATAGTAAATTTTTTGTTGCATAGCAGAGGATACGATTTTTTTTTTAAATTAAATAGTGTTTAATAATACTTTTCCTGGCCTACCTTCATTTAGTTTAAATACTTTCAACGCCATCAAATGAAAAACAAATTTAAATATCATATCAAATTTTTACACATATTTACTGCATTTTTGATCTATATGTAAAAAAATCTTAAAGCTTGGTTTAACATTGAGGGGAAAATATGAGGAATTTTTACTATTTATTTTACTCTTTCATCCTTAATTTTCTGCTATCTAAATCAAGTATAAAAGACCAATATATGTAAGGGAGGAAGTAAAAAATAAATAAATAAACACACACACACACACACTATATATATATATATATATATGCATGTGAGAGAGAGAGAGAGAGTGATTAGCTTACACAGTCAATCAAATTGAATTCTGTTTCACCATGTTTGAAATAATAAAGGTAGTAGATTGGTTGGCGCTGCCGAAGTTCGAATACAAATATCTGACATCTTGGCGTCTAAATCGCACACCATTGTTTTCTGCTTTTTATTTCTTGAGTCAACGGGCTTTGGCATTTGGGTTTAACTGCATCATCTATATCCGATTATCCATCAATTTTTGTTCTTGAGAGTTTTTCTTTATCATTTCACTGAATAAAACCACGCGCAGAGCGTAAACATAAGCGAGAAAATGAGAGTCAAAAGTTGACTAAATAAAAAGTAAAAACTAAAAACAATCAACCAATTCCCTCACGTGTTACACCAGAAGCTTCCAAACTCGAGAAATAATCAAATAAGATTGCCAAGATAGAGGATGAAGGTTGCTCAAAATCTTTGAGGCGAGAGCTGCCATGAAGTCAGCAGCTCTGGTATATCAGATCTGCACACAGAAGAGAAGGAAACCCGTATGAGCTTCTTCTGCAGATCAAAAACATCGAGAAAGGTTTGAATGCTTTGCCAATCACAAGTGCGCGACAACAGTATCCACTGGATCTGCCTCTTCCACAATCTCAAGAGCTTTCTTAGTAGCCATAGCTTCCACTTCCATAACAGATCTGGCTTTAACCGTTGTAAACCAGCCATTCAATCAGGTTCCATAACAATCCCAACGCCAGCAGAGACACCATCTGCAAGAAGAGACCCATCCACAGTTAGGAGGGAACCACTTTGAACGCCGAAACATATGATCTGCACTTCTATTCTGGCTAGATGGAGCTGCAAAGTGTTTGCACCCAAATTTGCCTAACACAAAGGAACGAATATTCACAAAGGACTTTCTCCACATAAAGATTATTAGATTGTGTCTGTAACATATATACGAGTGTCTGTAACCGTGATCTCGTGATTTCAGGGATTGCAAATCAGAGCAATAACAAACGTAAATTGTCAAAGTAAATCAATGCAGCGGTGGCGCTGATATGATACAGTATCTCTGGTGATAATGAAATATCTACAATACTGAACACCCGAAATATTAGCTTGAATGATTCACGTAGCTTGCATGAGTCACGTCTACGTGTCATCTCCATCACCGTAAGCAGAAGCATTGAGGACGGATCTGGCGGAGAACATTGGAAGACGAAATTGCAGCCAAAATTCCAAATCCATATGTCATACCCCTGTGGAACTTTTCACTACCAATAATGCTATCATGAAGCCATTTACCCAATCTCACGGGTGCCATATATTCTACATTCAGAGCCATCTGAGAACCAAACCAAGACGCCTCGGCCCAGCTGCAATGGAGGAAGAGGTGTTCCGAGGATTCTGGAGCAGAACCTTAGCGCTCTATTTTTAAATACTAGCAATCACTCCCACGTGCGATGCACCGGAGCGATCACAAATAGTATTAATATCTAATACATTTAACTCACATTTAATTCCGAACATTTGTGTGACGACTTTGAAATTTATGAATTAATTCAAATGAAATCTAATGGCTGAGAAATAGTATATAGAAACATAAATATTCGGAAATTGATGTAACACTACTAAACTATTGCAATCCAAAGTAAATTAATTTAACAAAAAGTAACACTACTAAACTATTGCAATCCAAAGTAAATTAATTTAACAAAAAGTAAAATCAACTGGTGTCTATTGAAAATTTTGAATATCTCACGGTAAACTACATTTGTTGTTGTAGTTTTACAAATGTTGTTACTGTCATGCAAAAGTATCTTCAACCCATCAACTCATTTCACTCTTGACAAAGCAACATAAAGTTGACTATGAGTGAAAACTGGCTTTGTGAGATACAATCCAACATAGTTCAAAGATTGACTTTGGCTCTTAGTAATAGTCATTGCAAAAGACAATGTGATAGGAAATTGTCTTCTTTGCATACGAGATAGCCATCTACTTTCTAAAAGATTCATGTCCATTCTATGGATTAACATCTTCTGATCAGGTTTTGATTTGTTTAATGTTATAGCTTTAATAACAGTTTTGCCAAGTCTTATGATTCTGAGCCCATTTGAATTTCAGTTGGGTATAATTAATTATGAAAATCATTGATTAATATGATTGATTTGAATTATAATTGATTATGTTACAATGCAATTTATTTGGACATTATTTTTCTAAAATTGATTTTAACAGAATTAAAAATTTTTAAATAATTTAGTTAGAATCAATTTTATTTGTACAAATTACAATAAAGGACATTGCTTTTTAAAATTAAATTACTAATAAATTTGTATCTAATATTATTAAATTTGTTAAATTTTATTTAAGAAGTAAAATATATTATTTAAATTATATATCTAATTAATTATAAAATTTAAATTATATTAATATTAATAATTTAATTTACATAAGTTATTAACTCAATATATCTTAGTTCAAATAAATTTAATAAAAGAAAGGTTTAATTTTTAAATACCAAATATTAATTTTGCAAGAATTAATGAAGATAATAATATACAAGTTAATCTCTAATAACATTACATATATGAGCTATATTTGACAAAGATGTTAAGTACTGCCTTGAAATTTTGGCAACATAAAAAATAGAGTAATATAATAAATGATGCAGAATCTCTCTCTCTCTTTGAACTTTTGCAACAATCTTTGTATTAAATTAAATTAAATTAATTTTTCTCTGCTAACTAATATTTTATTTAAATTAGTTTTATAGCAAATGCTAAGTAGAGGGTGGTGGTTGACAGAAACTTATGCAAGTGATATTTTTTAGGATCTAAAGTTTGAATTTTACTAAAAAAATAGAGAGAGAAGAGAAGAGAGTTTGGATTTATTTTTATTATCATGGAAAAAATTTGTGCCTTTCTTATAATTTTTTCTCGGGCCTTTCTTGTAATTTTCCCACATGCTTTTTTATCAGATTTTTTTTTATATTCTCTTTCCTTCTCAGTCCAACGCCAGAAGCCAACAGAGGCAGCTTGATCAAAAAATCAAATATTTTCTCAATAATCGATTGCCTAATTAAGCTGGTGTTTGGGTAATTTTTTGGAAAATCAAGTTTTTAACTTAAAAAATTAATTATTTAGCTAATCCAAATACACAGTAAGATGATTCCATTGCATAGACCTACTGCTTGATCAATGTTCTTCAAAAACATTATTGATGTACCAACTTTCAACACAAGTTTTTGTAAAGACGGGTCAGAGCTATTTATTGGATTTAAAAATTTTGTATTGTAGAGATTTTCAAATGAATCAGTATCTTATGTTGATTTACAAATTGAGTTTGAACTATAGTATTCAATACAATCTAATGATAGCAAATGAACACATGTAATCATTGATTTCATTCACACTTTCAATAGTTGGTGCAAGGATTGCTCTGTCATTAAAATATTTGGTATTTGTAATATTTTCTAACAAATCTTTATAAATTGCATTTATGATTGCTTGTAATGGATCTGTGTAATTTGATATTAGAAATCAAGAAGGAATTTCAATTTCTGCATTGCTATCATGTGGTTGGCCAAGGTTACCATCTCCAATATCAAGTAGCCATTGAGAGAACTTAAGTAAATCAGCATCTTCAAGGTCATTGGTGATTGATTGCAGCCGTAAATTTCTTGTCAAGTGAAATATTTTTCAAAAATCCCATAGATAGGATGAACCGATACATGCATCTACAATATTTTCCCTTGTACCTTTTGGAATTACTAGAAGAATTTGCTAGAAATCACCACCAGTTACAACACACTTTGCACCAAAAGGTTTACTATTGTGCATGATATCCTTCGTTGTTCTATCAAATGCTTCAATGCAATACCTTTGAATCACTGGTGTTTCATCCCAAATAATTTTATAAACAAAACAATAATTTTTAAGAAGTATTTATTATAACGTTTTTTGTTTTCCTTCATTAAATTAGAGAAAAATAAAAAATTAATTACAAAAGCATTTTAGTCCAAAATTTTCAATTTCAGACATAATTGTTAAAATTAATGAATTTTTTTAAAACTTTGTGAGTTAATTAAAATTTGTTTATATTCAAAAACGGACAAAGTATTATCAACTTTTGGTGATCATTACATCAAATTACTGCAAGAAAATTTTAACCGTTTAAATCTAATTAATAATTAAGATATGGTTTCAATTTACAGTTTTTAAATTTATAATTTTTTTAAATAATAAATTTGTTTTTTAGAAAATAATAAAAATTAAATTAAACCTTGAAATATTTTAAATTAATTCACATATATGGAAGAAAACTGCTTTAATTATTGATATTTCAAATTACTTGTCCTCATAAGAAAAGGCATACAGACCTAGGAGAAATCAAATAATCTAATGAGAAATTATTAGATAGATTGGGTGTACCATATCATTTGTGGTCTATCCAATAAAAATATGAGATTTAGATGGCTTTAAATAAAAATTAATTGTCACAATAAATGCAAAAAATTAAACATGCATTTTATTATAAGAATAAAATAAATTAAAATAATATCACATAAGATTTTATTTAGATGACTTAGAACATTCTAATTAAATAGACCACAAATGACATGGCGCACCCAGTTTACATTAGAATTTCTCATTCCTAATCTAAGAATTATTTTTTCTTTCTAATTTTGCCATCCATGTAACGCCACACTATTTTAAATCATAATTAACTACCTCCACACGTTTCCTTCCATCTAATATGAATATTATTGGAAACAAGTAATAATTATGTCTTGAAATTTGATAAATGACATATATTTAAGAACAAAATGAAAAATTAAATCAGGACAAGTGAATAGGGATAGAGGAAATACGAATATCCTTTCTCAAATTGACATTTACTTGCTATGTACCTATATATATAATGTTTTCTAGAAGTTTATTTTGTTTCCAAATATAAGGTGTGTCATAATATTTTTAAGTAATTAGATAATTTTGACCTTATCTTGAAAAAGGGGGGATGTTAATAGTGTGCTTTACTGCTTTACCCACTACCACAACATTAATTCCAACATTATTAGAAGCAAAATTAGAAAATTGTTGTAATTTTATATGCTTTTGAGTTTTAACTAAATAATAAATTTTTATTGCTATGTAAGATTTGGTTAAAATTTTAACATTTTATACATAGAGACAAAGGGAGTATTTAATTATTGTTGATCTCTTGATATGCCTAATCCAAATCATTAATTTTTAGGGGCATTTAAGATAAATATATTAATTATTAGTCAACAGTCAGTTTGTTCTTGCGGCATACCACCTCTCTCTTTTGGAAGAGGTGCTAGGTTCAAGCCTAGCATTGACATGGTTAGTAGTGTGCATGGTTGCATGTGTTTCTCGTCCTTATAGGAAATGGCTAGATTAATTAAGGGTAAACTTTAAAGAAAAAAGTATATTAATTATTCTTGACATTTTACAAAATGCCAGGGAATATCAATAATTCAAGAATGAATTATGATGGAGAAGGGATAAGAATATTAAATGCTTTCAAGCTTGAGAAAATAGTGGGTCAGACTAGTTCCATATCTAATGTATCTAATGTTGGGATTACATCCTTAGTCAAAATGCCTTGCAGTCTTTTTTTCATGGATGGGTTTCTCTCTACTTTTTCTCAACATCATCTTTTTATTGTAAATCTGAATCATTCAAATTAATTATATACTTGTAAAAAGTTATTAAACTTAAATTACTAAATTTAATTTAATGGTCCAGATTTGCAACGAGGAGGACAATTCTTTTTTTTTTTTTTTTATCATTCAGATGGTATTGTATTGAACTATGTAAATACTACTTGGCTTGCAGAGATAGCCCCACACATTTGCTGCCCAACTTGAAACAGACAACGAGGAGAAGTATCAAAATTGAACGACAATTAGACCACAAACATAGATATTTTCTAGGATAAGATCTACAAAGATACTTGGGAGAATAAAACATAAATACCATCAAAATAAGAAAATCACAAAAATTAACATCAGTATTAATAATACAGCTATCCATAATTTCAATTCAGTAATGTAATAATAACCACGTTAACGTTTCTTCTATATTAATAATTTTAGTTTAGGTTTTAATAAATATGTTTTCTATTGTTTTTTAGAAGGTTAGAAATGTAAATTCACAAAAATTATGTCAAATAAGTCTTTTATTTCATGGTACACTTGTATCATTTGCCTATTTTAATGAGATTTATTGCCATTTTCTCGGATGTATACCTGTGTGGTGATTCCTTTCTTTAGAAATCTTTGATTTGTGAAGCAGAAAACAATGATCGATTTTGAGTTTTTTTTTTCGCTTTATTATATAATAATCTGAAAAGAGAAATAAATAATTACCTGCAACTCTTGCCGTAGTTTGATAAGTTGAATAGCAGGTATGATCCCTCTAACCCCACCTCCACCATTACCGAGAATAGTGACAACTTTCCCAGCTGAAGGACGTGGTAGCTTTGCAGTTACTTCCATTACTTAACCACCAACGAAGATCTCAGACAAAAGAGAGATATTTGTTCGTTGGTGTGAATGGTATTTATAGACATCACCGGACTACAAATTTTGATATTACTTTTCTTTTTGAAAACAATATTATGTTTTTTAAGAAAAATAACCATTTTTTTAAACATATTGATAAATGTGTCCAATTATAGTATTTGTTTAGTTTTCAGTTTACATTTGATAAACGTTCATTTGAAGAATCCAACTATTTATTGGGCATGGCAAAAGCAATGGTATTTGAATGTACTTTTGAAGGTTACCCAAATAAGAAATACTAATATTGTTAGGAAAATTGGCCACGATGATTAAAAAAATCAAATATTTGAATAGAAGTCTTAACTATTGAAATAAAGTCTTCATAGGACCATGATCCTGAAGAAATAATGTGCTTCATCAAAAATACCAAAAATATAATTCTCTTTCACTTGTCTTCATTTAAATATTTTCACTTAAACATATGTTACACCACATAGTCCTCCCTAGGTTTTATTTTAGGGTTTAAGGTATAAAAATATCCCAAAAAACAATTTCTTCATAAATTTCTAGTATCTTTAAGTCAACCATAATTCCTGAGTGCCTGTTAACTTTATAAAAGAAGCTAATCTTTGTCAATTCATTAAGTATTATCCTAAGAAGGAGACGATCAATGTCATACTATTTCAATGACTGGAAAAAGTTTAACTTTTTTTATAAAGTTAATAGATATCTGTACACTATTTTTAACTCAACTATACCAAGAGTTTTTGGAGAAAAGTGTTTAAGTATTTTTGCATCTTAATGCTTTATCTTAACATTCTAAATACTTGAGCCATGAGACTTTAATGCTTACCTCGAAGTTGGGGATAAAATGGGAGGGTCTGGGCCAAATAATCAAACCATGAGACCTTTTAGAGTCTGTATTCAAAATGCACAGCTCACCCCCTTGGATGTCATGAGAGATATTTTTACTTGGGAGAAGAAACAAAGGAAAGAATAGACTGGGCTCTATGTAATATTGAATGAAGCATTTGTTCCCTGAAGCAAAAGTTCACCATTTGTGTAGATTTAGGTCTAGCCATAGACCTCTTTTGGTTAAAACCAAACCAAGCACCCCGTCGAGACATGTCCAGGCTACTTAGACCCTAGAAACAGTGTCTACTGATACTGTGCGCTCTGCTTGGAGCAGTGGGGACTAGGCTGGTTGTTTTGAGAAGTTTGCAAAGGATGCTACTAAATGGAACAAAGAGAAAGTGGGTAATATAGTCCAGAAAAAGAAAGTGGGTAATGTTGTTAAGGATGCAACTAAAGGTGATTTAGAGCAATGGATTACTGATCAAATTAGTCTAAAACAGATGGCTAAGGATTATTATCATCACCTCTTCTCTAATGAAGGTGGTGGTACAAGGAGACTCATACCTAGCGGATGCTATCCTAACCTCACTTCAATTGAACTAAATTGCCTTTAAAGAGATGTTTTAGAGAGTGAAACTAAAGAGGTTGTCTTCGAGATAAGGGCATTCAAGGCTCCTAGCCCTGATGGGCTTCAAGCTTTATTTTATCATGATCATTGGAATATCATTAGGGATTCTGTCTACAAATTGATTAAAAGGATTTCTTCTGAACCACAGAAAATTGTAGAGGTTAATAAGGAGCATCTGGTACTAATCCTAAAAATTGGTCACCCAAAGTTGCTAAAAGATTTCTGACCTATTTCGTTGTGTAATGTGAGTTATAAAATAAGGTCATTGCCAATTGAGTCAAGCCAATTATGGACAAAGTTGTGGTTCCTCTTGAATGCAGCTTCATCCCAAGAAGGCAAAGTTGTGACAACATCATCGTAGCCCAGGAGATGAGCCACTCTATGAAATTATTGAAGAAAAAGTAGGGTTTCATGGCTGTTAAAGTGGATATTGAAAGGGCTTATGATAGGATGGAGTGGACTTTTGTTAGAGACACGCTTCAAGTTTTGGGGGTTTGAGTGAGGTGTTTTGTAATGCGATTTTGTCATGTATTGAGATAGCTAGCTTTCAAGTTATATGGAGCAATGAAGCCACTGAGTCGTTTGGTGCTTCTCGGGGCTTAAGACAAGGTGACCGTATGTCACCATATCTGTTTACCTTGTGTATGAAAAGACTGAGCCATTTGATTTAAGATGAAATTGATGCCAATGCCTGGAAGCTGATTAGATTAAATGCCAATGGGCTAGACATATCTTATTTATTTTTTGCTGATGATTTAATCCTCTTTGGGGAAGCTTCCAATGAACAAGTTGATGGTATAAATAGTTGCCTAGACAAATTATGTGACTCCTCTGGCTAGAGAATGAACAAAAGGAAGACTAAGATGTGTTGCTCTAATAATATCTATTTCAACAGACCTTCTAAGCTTCGCCAAAAACTTCAAGTTGGCTTAATAGGAGATCTTGGGAAATATCTGGGTATCCCTTTAATTAATTCATAAAAGAGCTTCCTTTACTCCATTTTCACTGATTTGGGGAAGACCAAGGAAAAGGATGTCATGTTGGAAAGGGAAATATTGCGGTCGAGTTGTTCTTATTAAATATATGATCTCAGCAATGCCAAGTTACTATATGCAGACCATGCTACTGCCAAAAAAACTGCTTACAGACTTGAAAAAATTGTGTAGAAACTTTCTTTAGGGAAAAAATTGTGTAGAAACTTTCTTTAGGGGGTTGAAGATGGGAAACAAAAGAATGGTGGCCTTGGCATCACGGATTTGAGGAAGCAAAATAGGGCTTTCATTTTGTAAACTTTGTTGAAAAGTCTTGCGAAATGAGAATGCCTTGTGGATTAGAGTGTTGAAATCAAAATGTAAGTGCGGCAGTGGAAATGTGCCTGAGGTGAAGGGACAATCTAATTCCTCATCAACTTGGGGAAACATAGTCAAATGTTGGGAAAGTTCATTGGAGGAATTGGGAGGCATGTGAGAAATGGCCATAACACAAACTTTTGGACTAACAATTGGACACATGCAGGGGTCCCGCTTGCTCATCTTGCTTTTAATAACTCTTATGATGAAAATAAGTTTGTTGCCAGCTATGTTACTCCTAAAGGGAGATGGGATGTAAGAAGGATGGAAACCTGGCTCCCTAGGCACAATATACAAAAAAAAAAATGCTTGCACTTCTATTCCAAGAGTTGAGAGTGGAGAGGACATATTTACTTTGAGACCATCGAATGATGGCAATTTTAATCACTACAAAAAAATATTAACATAGAGACAAAAAATAGAGACGACCTAATTATCATCTCTAATAAAGATGAAAATAGAGACTAATTATATTTTTAGATATGAATTTAATTTAAAAAATATTTTAAAATATAGAGACATATTTAGAGATGACTTATATACATCTCTAACAAAAGCGTTGCAAAATTCGTCTCGACTCAACCATTGCTCATGCAAAATAATTTTTTAACAAAATTAAAATTTTAGAGACAAGTTTAGAGACAAATAAATTTCATCTCTAAACTAGCCATCTCCAAATTTGTCTCTAATATTAATTTTACAATTTTTTAAGTTTAGAGACTGAATTTGAGACATTTTTTTATGAATTTAGAGACAAAAATTTAATCATCTCTAATTCCAACTCTATGTTTCTTTAAAATTTCATAATTTTATTTTAGGTAAACATAATTTTTGGTCCCTATACTTGTATTTTGTTTTTGGTCCTATACTTTTTTTGGGTGTTTTAGGTCTCTACAATTTTATTTTTCATCATTTTTGGTCCCTCTATGAGCAAAGTATAGAGACATTAGAAGGATCCAAAACAATAAAAAAAAAGTGTAGGGATCTAAAACATAAAAAAAAATATAAAAACCAAAAGCAAAACATGAGTAAAATATATGGACTAAAAATTATGTTTATCCTTTTATTTTTATTAATTCAAGATGGAATTAGAGACGATTAAAATAAATGTATTAGAGATAGAATTATTTTTATTTCTCAATATGTTTCTAATTCAAAGTAGAGACAGATTTAAAGATAGAGTCATATTTTAAATTTTTGGATTATCAATTGTTTTAATACATGTTTGAAATATATTAAAATGCAAATTAATTTCAGAAGATGTAGAAAAAATTTCATCATTGTTTAGTGAGCTTCCCATTTAATGGAAACAACAAAAATTCAATGTTTGTGTTAAAAAACGTTTATCTTCAAAATTTATAGAGTATTTGAAATTATTTTACATGCCATTCAGATCTTTCTCTTCTTCTTTCCCTCTTTTTCTAAGTTTAACCATTCTCATTGTCTAAATTCCTATTTAGTATTCATTAATTTATTCTATAATCATGATTGATTGAATGTTTTGTTTCTTTTGTGTTATTCATGTTTTTCTTTAGTACTTTTTAAATTTTTAATAAATTTTTATCAACTAAAAAAATTATCTTGAAAGAAGTTTGTAACAATATTTTATAACAACACATTGAAATAAGAAAATAAAATTAAAAATTCAAAACATCTATGAAATTGAATATTAAGAATAATGAATAAAAATACATTTGAATAACTATAAATAATATTTATACAACTAGAATTAATTATTTTGATACAAAATATCATTTTTATGCTAATTATGTATGTATGTATGTATGTATGATGTTCATTTTCATCATAGGAAGGATAAAAGAAAAATAAATTTTGAAATATATAAGAAAATAAATTATTTTATTGAAATATAGTACTTCCTCCATTCAAAAATATAAGATATTTTTTGAAGAATTAAATGTTTAAAAATGTAATACATTTTTAGTCTTTTGAGGTGTAATTATTATTTTTTTTCAAAAATATTTTTATTGATAATGACTTTATATTTATTATAAAGTGTTTAATAGTAGTAGATATGGAAAGATAATATTAGTTTAAAAGTAGGTAACTACTTTATTAGAGAATGAGATTCGGTTAAAACTTACACTTGTCAACAGATGGACTATAACATAAAATTATATAAATATAATAATATTTAATTTTTCATAAATATAATTATTTATTATAAATATATATATAACATATTTATAAAATTTTAAATTTTAAATTTGTTCTATACTAAATAAATTTGATAAAAATAATTTTTAAATACAAAAATTCATATAGATATATTTAAATTAAATATTTAATTCTAATATTTTGAATTTTCATATTTATCAAAAAAATTAAAAAAATTTCAAAATGACAATTAACAAAAATTTATATTGTCATAATTATTTTTTATTAAAATAATTTTAAAAAAATAATTAAAAATTTATAGATAAAATTTATTTGTAGGAAAAAAATGGGAAACGTTTAACCATTTTGGGAGAAGATAAAAATTAAATTGTTTATTTATTAATTCTTGAGAATATTATGGAGAAGATAAAAATAAAAAATTTTTAATATAAAATAACATAATACATATTTTTAAATAAATTATATACTTAATTATTTTCATTTAAAAAATAATATTTTTATATTAAATCATTTTATTTTAAGTTTATTTTCTTAAAAAATAATATTTTATTAAAAATATAATATAAATAGCCATATAATTAATTTTATCATATTAATAATTGAAAATAAAATATAAAATATGTATTTATTTTTGATAATATAATATTATATATATGTGTTTGTAGTTAAGTAACATATACTTAATTTTGCGTATAATAATTACAGATGTATTTCAATTTAATTGGCAAAGAAAAAGAAGGAGAAGGACATAAGGCTTGAAAGGTGAGAGATCAAGAGATCAAATCTTGGCCTTAGTATATTTTATAACAAATATGTGATGTGGCAGGTGGTGGTGGCTAACATGGCATGAGTTGGCAACATCATGCATGATGTGGCATTGTTTGACGCATACATGGGCAGGTGAGGTGGCACATGTGAATGCACAAGTGGCTAGTGAGGTGTCAAGTGACATAGAATTGACATGGCCTTAGAGACCTAATGAATTTAGTTTTCATTTTTTAGAGACCGATTTAGAAACCATTTTATTTCATCTCTATCATTATATATATATATATATATATTTTAGAGTATTTTATAGCAACATATTTTTTAAGAAAATTAGAGATGGCATTTTTTATTTAGAAGCAAAATAAATCCGTCTCTAATCAACGACAGCCTAAAAAATCTGTCTTTAATTATTTAACAACACCCCTATTTAAGACACTGTTATATTCATCTCTAAATCCTTTTGTACTTGTTTAAAGATGAATTTTTTACTAGCTAGAGATGGATTATTATGCGTCTCTAAACAACATTTTTTTTTGTGTAATGAATATCCATTTTGCCTGTGATTTTCTTCTTGTAGGTAATATCAACATTGCAATAGGAATCTGGAGAAAAATTTGGAAATGGAAGGGCCCAGAGAGGATTAAAGTCTGCCTCTAGCTTATGGCAAACAACAGAGTTTACACAGCTAATCTACATGGTAGGAGAGGCCAGCCCCCTATTCAATGTCCTCTAGGTTGTCTTCATGAAGAGGACATGATGCACCTAATTAGAGATTGCCCCCATGAAAAGGATCGCCAGTGATGGCTTGTCAAACTAGAACTCTAGAGATGTTTCAAAAATCTAACTAGAGAAGGATGGATTTTGTGGAACCTCAAGCATGAAGCTGGTAAAGAATTTACCAAACAGGTACCGTGGAATGTATTATTTGGGTATATATAGTGGGATATTTGATGTGATAGGTGTAAGAAATCCTTCAATTAGGTTGAGTTAGATATTACAGGGTTGGGTTTTGCTACTTTACAAAAAGCAAAGTCAGACCTAAATTTGTTGAATTATTCCTACATCGTTAGCAAACATCACATGAGAGGAGTAAAAAATTGATTCAGACTGAAAGAAGTAGCTAGATTAGACGTTGATGACTTAGTTCGTGATGGAAGAGGAAGATGTGGAGGAGTCATCAATGACCATGTGGCAAATTGTATTGGAGGATTTAATGCCTGCGTGAGAACATATCTTGTAGCCCTTACTGAATTGTTTGGTATCTTCTTTGGTCTTAAGCTTTGTTGGGATAAAGGGTACCACAAGATCATGTGTTCACTAATTGTGTTGAGGCTCTTAATCTCCTTAGGCATAGTGGTACTATTCAGCACCCATCTCAGGATGTCATAAATTAGATTAATACAAGGGTTAAATATCAATTTGGACTCTAAATTATAGGCCAAAGGGCGATTTAAATTTCAACATTTAAAAAAGTGCATTCTGAACCTTGAGCAATTAAAGTTGGGATAATTTCACCCTTACCATCAACTTTCAACAAGCATCCGTCAAATTCATTTGAAAAAAATTACACTTTAATTCCCAATTTGATAGACATTTGTTTAGGGTTAAAAATATATCTTTTTAAGAGTTTAGGATTCAACTGCCCCTGGACTTATAGTTCAGGATCCAAATTACATATTAACCTTTGATAACGCTACAAATTTCCCAGGATATGATAAGAAGGAATTAAAAAAAAGTAAATGATGATGATGATGAAACTATATAAAAGAAAATTGTAAATTGTAATAATAAGTAAAGAAGTTTTTGGTAGAAATTATGGTGGGTATGAATGAAATAGTATCAAGTTGACTATTTTTGTTCTTGTTGGATGGGGTTTTGATGGGCAATCAATGGCAATATTAGGAGCATCATATAATCTTTTGCTATAAGCACACTTTTATATTTTTCGTATTTGTTCTTTGACGTAATGAAATCTCATTATAATATTGGTGAAAAAAAAACATTGTTATTCTTTGTTAAGGAAAAATTTAAAATGGATTCCTTTTCATACACTTTTTTCTCTATCTCTTTATTTATTATAAAGGCATTTGGTTTTGTTTTATAAATTTTTACCTTTATCGATCAATTCAAACTAAAAAACTTACACACTTCTTCAAAAAAAATTTAAAAATTGATATAATATGCAAAGTACACTTTTTTCAGTTATTATTGAATTATTATTGATTAGAGTGCATTTTTAAAATACAAAAGGGTTAATATATAATTTTGACCTTAAACTATAAGTTCAGGGACGATTTGAACCCTAAACTTTTAAAAAAATGCATTCTAAACCCCAAACAATTAAAGTTAGAGCAATTTATCCCTATCGTTAACTTTCAACAAACTTGTGTCAAGTTGATACCTAAAATATAATTTTCTCAAATAAATTTGAAGGACTTTTGTTAAAAGTTAATGGTAGGGGTTAAATTGCTTTAACTTTAATTATTTAGGATTTATAATGCACATTTTTAAAGTTTAAGGTTCAAATTATCCTTGAACCTATAGTTGAGACTCCAAATTGATATTTAACCCTTAATACAATGCTGTGTAGAGTTTGCTTTGTTTCTATTAATTTTAAATTTAGGGAGGCTCATTTTTGTACTCATTACTTAGCTAGTAATGCTCAAGATCACATAGGTATTTGGACTATTTTTTATCAACTCCCACCTTATTGTGTTAAGGTTGAGATGATGAGAGGAAGTCTTCTCTTAATCCTGTTTTGGTATAAACTATTTATTTTTTTTGTATCACTTCTCATTTAAAAAAAAAATACTTGAGCCTTTTGAGCCCATTTTCCCCCATCTCACAATCCTCCCACGTGGCAATGTTTTTCCTACTGTGAGAAATTAACATGATATGAGCAGAGTGACGTCATGTTCTAAATATATTTCGTCTTATTACCCAAAAAGATAGCACACTTTTAATAAATTTGATAAGAAATAAGAAAAAATAGTTCAAAATAATTTGTACTCTCTCCATGAAAAAATATAAACATTTTTAATTAAATTTCATCACCTAATAAAGGGATTACTTACTTTTTAATTAACCCTATATTTTCATATTTACCCCTACTAAACACCCAACAATAAATATAAAGTTATAATCAATAAGGGTACTTTTTTTTTAAAAAAAACAATGATTATATTTCGAAAGATTAAAAATACCTTACAGTTTTTAACATCCAACTTCTCAAAAAATATTTTACATTTTTTAACAGAGGGTATATGATTTTTTTGTCCAAGAATTTTTGTATGACTAAAATGATAAAAAATTGTTATTACTTTTCAAGATCACCCTCTAAAAAAATCAATATATTTTAATTATCTTTAATTTCTTTCTTATATAATCTCTTTTTACCATATAATTAATAATGATATTTGTAAAAAAAATAATGCTATGGGCATTTTGTAAAATGTCTTGCGTTTTGGATCAACATTAACTAATAAAAAAATGTATCATATTTTGAACCGGAGGGATTAAGGAACTTCTAACTATTTCATCGAAATTAATAAGACAACGTTAAATTATTTTAAAAAGTCTAAAAGTAAAATAACATTTCAGGTTTTTTTTTTTGGCAACAAAATAACATTTCAGGTTTAACTCTACTTAAAAGTATGAATTGAAAAAACAGTTAGAAGTTGTAATCAAAGGTGATTTTCTGAAAACAACTAAGTAAATGTTTCGTTTTTTAATATAGAGTGACTAATGTATGCGATCGGACTAATTATGAGACAACTTTCAAAAATACTAATGCACTGTGATCCGAAATAGGGTAATATTTAACACTTCCGTGCATCTTTTCTAATCCTACCCTTCTCTGAATAATTATTATTGGTTTAGATCACCAAAAAAATTATTATTGGTTTAGATTTAATTTTTTTTATTGCGTTGTATTATTGGATTTTTTGATTACAACATGTCACTTAATTTTGATCATTTATTACATTGAAAGGTAAAATTATAAGATTAATAACTTCTAACAAAAGGATATAAGTACCTAATTGGATCAAATTCGATTATCGCGCTGTGGGCTGAAAAATGAAAATACCAAGCCCCAACCCAAGGAAACTCTGGAATAGGCCCATTACAATATCGTTTGGCGGCCAGATCTTTAGGGCATTAGTAAAACACCGCGTTCCAATGGAGCAGTAAGGTCCTAAGGCCGTCCTCCAATAGAGAGAGCCCACCGTTAACGCTCCCTTAGGCGGGAGAATTTCAAAATTTATAAGAGCATCGTTGCCTATTTATGTGCTCCCTCTAATTTTATTTATAAAATAGAGAGAGAAGAATTTTTTAATCTTATTTATAAGTCACATCATTAAATTTTTATCATAATTTTTTTTACCTTCTATTGAATGTTAAAAAGAAAAAATATATTATTAAAATGTGCATATTTACTAAGGAAAAAATTGAGAATTTATTAAATTTCAAGACAGTTAATGAATTTTAAAGTTTTCTTTAATAATGATAAAACGTGTTAAAAATAATTTATAAATAGGACTAAAGGAGTAAAAAGCGATAAGGTGTAATTAGAAGATCTCTTCAACACTCTATACAACTCAACTATATTTACCTTGCATATATTTCAAACTTGCCCTACGATATCCTTAATCTCCATTGTTCTAGATCTTCTGGGCTTGTCACTTGGCTTTTCCCCAATCACCAAAGCAGCCCCATTGTAAATGCTCTATCCAGTAATGCACTTTCATTTCTGCATGTTCATTCGCGTACTTCAAGCTTTAGTTTGCTTTGGCAAATTAAAAAAAAAAATTGTAAAAAAGGATCTTTCGAACTTAATCATTTGATTGCCAACTCTTTCGAGGACATATGTAGCTCCCCTTGAGCCTATGTTTGGTATAAGGCATTGAGAGATTGAGATTGGGATTAATATTAAAGAAACCTACAAATACGATGTTTGATATGATAGATTCTTTAATCCTTAGGTTTGATGAAACCCATGTAGATGGGATTAATGAAACCCATAGGGGGAGGTGGTATTGAAAATTTAAGCCTAGGATTGAATTTCTTAGACCAAAATATCCTCCATTTTTGGTACACATTTGGCCTTTCACCTTCATCTTCTCCTATCTCATAGCCACTGGCCAACGCAAACACCTTCTCCTTCTCTGATATCACAACCATCGCTACCTTCTTCTCCGATCTCGCAGGCACCGACCTCTGGATCTCATAGCCACAACCTTTGGATTTCACAACCACTTTCATCTCCTTCTGTTATAAGTCCAAACTCGATCTCCCTCTCTCAATAGATGCATAGTCACGAAGGTATGGAGAAGATGAATCCTGTGCTACCATGGTTTCGGGAGAAGGTGTTCCATTTTTTTTAATAAATTTTGAGGGTAGTATAGTCTTTTCATACTTTATATTTAATTGTAAAATAATGTAAAAATAATTATTCTTTGTAAGTATTACCTTTTACTAAACATAATTTTAAAATCTCAATCTCAATACCAATCCCTCTAAATTAAGGCTTGCGTACTAAACAAGGTCTAATGGGCATGATTGTTCGAACCATTTCTGCCAATGAGTTTTTTTTAGCACAAATAATACCATTTGTTAAAAATACATGAATTAGTTACTTTTATCCTATACCTTTTTTGGTTCAATTTTCAAGTTACTTCTAAGTTCAAACATTTTTTTTATCAAAACTAAGAAATTTTCTAAAACCCCTTAATTCTCTCTAAAAATTTAACTAGTTTTTATCTTTACTCTTATTAAATATATACATATATTTATTAACTACATACCGTCTCTCTCATATTTAATAAAAAATAAAAGAAAAAATATTAACGAAAGATCAATGACATATCTTATAAGATTATAATTAAGATAGAAAAATCATTCTTCTCCATCATATAAATAAGAGCTGTATGAGAAGAGTATTTAAGAATGGTAGGAGGTGCCAGTACGCTCTCATAAATGCATGATTGAGTTTCTTCTTTCAAAGGCGTGAATGAATGGAAATTGCGCACAATGTGCAGTTTGAACTAATTCTAAATACTCTTTGGATCTTATTTCTAAGACAAAGGGGAAATATTATTTTGATTTATTTATAAAATATTTCTCAAATTTTTATATTTATCTTTATCTTTTTTTCCATGCTTGAGCTTTAAATATTGAAAAAGTTATTAAATATTGGAGTATTTTATTTTAAAGTATACACATTTAATATGAGTTAAATTGAAAACTTATTAATTTTTTAAATAGACTTAACAATGTTTAAGATTTTACTGGGTTTAAAAAAAGCACAACATTTTGGAAGTGACTTATAAATATGATGAGAGGAAGTAATAGAAAATTTTGTTTTGTATAATTTTTCATTTAAGGTTATCATGCAATTTAAAAACATATTAAATAGTTTTAACAAAAGAATATAAATACCATTCCTAAAAAATACATCAATTAGTTACTTTAGTCATATACTTTCTTTGATTCTGTTTATAAGTTACTTCTAAGTTTAAACATGTTTTGTCAAAATTAAGGAATACAGTATATTAAAACTCGTTAATTCTCTATAAAAATTTAAAAAATTACAACATTGATCCTATTAAATATATCCATTTAGTTAAAAAAATATAAAGCATTTTTAACTAAATATCACCCCCAATAATTAATTAACTATCTTCAAACTAATACCCTTATTTAATAGTGTATTTCACTTAGATATAAATACAAAATGGTTCATTTATTAAGGGCATTGTTTGAAAAAAGCATACTCTCTCCGTTAAAAAATGTAAGACATATTTTGAGGAGTTGGATGTTAAAAAAAATATAATATATTTTTAGTTTTTTGAGGTGTAATCATTATCTTTTTTTTTTAAAGTGCCCATATTGATAGTGACTTTATATTTATTATAGAGTATTTAACAGGAAAAAATATAAAAAGATAGAGTTAGTTTGAAAGTAAGTAACTACTTTATTAAAGGATGAAATTATGTTAAAAATGCTTTACATTTTTGAATGGAGGGGGTATTAATTATACCTTGAAACATATTTCAAATGTCTTATATTTTTTAATAGAAGGAGTACATACTTTAATTACATACTCTCTCTCTCTCACTCATATTTAATGAAAGATAAAAGAAAAATTTAATAATAAAAAAAATTAATGACATGAGTTATAATTAAAAAAACATCATTTTTCTTTATCTAATAAACAATAGCCACCAAAGAGTATTGAAGAATGGTCGCCGGTAGGATATAGCAGGACATAGCAGTACGCTCTCGTAAATGCATGATTGAGTTTCTTCTTTCATAGGTGTGAACGTATGAAGATTGCGCCCTATGCACAACTTGCCTTTGGTATGTGTACGAAAGTTCAGGGAGAGAGAGAGAATAAAAAAAAAGGAAAGAGACAAAAGCAAATCTTAGATCTAATTAATGAATAGAAATACAATGTGCTTTTGTACAGATAATGATAGTAACCACACTAATTAACAAGAATGGTTAACTAATTGTACAAAGATTAACGAACTAATTAACTCAACTAACTTATAATGATTAATTACATTTTAATAGCCTCCCACAAACTCATAGTATCTTGTACTTTAAGTTTGGACTTTAAAACAGCAAAAGCAGAATTGGAAAGTGGCTTAGTAAAGATGTCTACAATCTGATGCACCGCAAGAATATGATAAACCAACAATTTATTTTGAAGAACTTTCTCACGAACAAAGAACAAATCAAGTTCCATATGCTTTGTGCAATGATGAAGAACTGGATTCCTAGAGAGAAGCACAGTACTGAGATTATCACAAAGAACTTGAGGAGCACGTGAAGTAGATGGCACCTTTAGTTTTGTAGGAAAACTTTGCAACCAAAGAAGTTCAATAGTAATGAGTGCAAGACTGCAATACTCAGCCTCTATACTTGATCTAGCAACAAGTGGCTATTTGTTAGTAGTTCAAGAAATCAAATTGGCTCCAAAGAAAATACAAAAACCAGATATAGAGTGACAATTGCTAATGACTGACTTTAGGATTATGAAGATATTGACTAACTTTGTTAACACTAAAAGCAATCTTTGGCCGAGTAATAGTGACATATTGGAGACCTCCAACTAAAGATCGATACAATTGAGCATTACTGAAAGATACTGAATCTCAATGTGGCTAAGCTTAGTAGTGGTAGTCATTGGTGTTGCAACACCCTTAGAGTTGAGCATACCAGCATAAGCTAAAAGATCTTTGATATGTTTATGTTGTGACAATGTAAGAATACTAGAGGATAGACATTGGACTTCAATTCCCAAAAAATAATGAAGGGAACTAAGATTTTTAAGTGCAAACTCATTATTAAGCCATTGTTTTAGAGTATCAATAAACGTAACTGAGGTACAAGTTAGCAAAATATCATCCATGTATACTAACAAATAGGTCATATTAGTGGAAGAGTGATGAATGAAAAGAGAGGGATCACATTTGTTGGAGACAAAACCAAAATGCTATAAGGCATAAGCCAAATGATTGAAGCAAGCTCCTCAAGCCATAGAGACTTTTGTGAAGTTTACAAACTAAAGTAGGATTTGAAGAAACAAAACCAAGAGGTTGATCCATGTAAATCTCTTCATCAAGGGCACCATTTAAAAAGGTATTGTTGACATTAAGCTGAGCAGTAGGCCATGAGTTATGAAGGGCCAATGTGAGCACTATGCAAATAGTGATAGGCTTAACAACAGGGGAGAAGGTCTAATTATAGTCAAAATCATAAGTTTGATGAAACCCTTTGGCAACTAAGCCTAGTCAAAATCATAGGTTTGATGAAACCCTTTGACAACTAAGCCTACCTTCTATTTTTGAAGAGTGCCAATAGGATTTTCTTTGGTTCTGAGAACCTATTTACAGCCAATCACAGGTCTATGAGAAGGATGAGGAACAAGGATCCAGGTATTAATTTTAAATAAAGCTTGATATTCAGCTATCATGGCTTGGTTCCAATGAGGGATTTTTAAAGCTATGTAAGGATTAAATGGAATAGGAGAAGAGTCAGCGGCATAACAAGGGGAAGAATGAGATATTTTTGATTTTTTAGCAATAAGAATTCTCGATTTTTCTAATACCAGCTTTGGCTCTAGTAATCATAGGATGAACATTAGGAGGGGAATGGGAGATGTAGCTGGAGAAACAGCTGTAGAAGAAGAAGTAGAAGGAGAAGAAGGGTTGGAAAAGAAGAGAGGGATGGTAGAGGAGGAGAATGAGTTAAGACAGTGGAAGAAATAGGAGAAGAGTGAGAAGAAGGCTGGAGAATTAAAGTGGTAGGTAGAGAAGGCAATGTAGGAGAGGAAAAAAGAGCTACAAGTGTTGATTTGAAAGGAAAAACTTATTCATTGAACTTGACATCATGAGAAATATATATGCAACCATTTGAACTGAGACATTTATAACCACAATGGGAAGGAGTATAACCCAAGAAAGTTCATTCAACAAAAATGAAAAGACAACTTGTGAGAATTAGAAGGACGTAAGAGAGGATAACAGGCACAACCAAAGACCTTGAGAGAAGAAAAATCAAGAGAATGACCAAAAAGCTTAGTAAAAGGGGTAGCAAACTGAATAGCAAAGGAAGGCAATAGATTTGTGACATATATAGCAGTTGAGAAAGCATTTTCTCAAAATTTTAAGGGTAAACCAACTTGAGCTAACAAAGCAAGTCTAGTATCAACAATATATCTATAATGTCTTTCAACAACACCCATTTGATATTGAGCTTGTGGACAAGAATATCTATGAACAATACTATGAGTAGTAAGAAATGGATTAAAACATTTAAATTCACTACCATTATCAATTTGAAGAGCTTTAATTAGTATTTAATTGATTTTCAGCAAGAGATTTAAACTGAAGAAAAACATATATGTAACAACCTAAAATTTTCAAACTGATTATTCATAAATTATTAATTCAATAAATCATTTTTACTTCATTAGACCCTTACTATGGTAGAAAGATTTCTACCATGATAATAAATAACAAAACTTTTTTTAAAACACTACTATAATAGAAAAGAGTTTACCATATAAATAAAATATTTTACAAATAGCCTACCATAGTAAAAATAATTTATCATAATGAATAAACTCTACCATGATAATTGAAAATGTATTTATAATAAAAAAATTCATATCAAGGAAAATAATTTTTAAATTAACATTTGGTGTAGAAACCTATCCCAAGCTGGCAGAATCCTAAATAATTTCTAAATACAAATTGTTGATGTAGTTTTGTGACACAAGTGTACATCCAAGATAATATACCACAAGTCTTGTTTAAGTACTAACACTTCCTAAATAATGTTGGTTCAACAATGCCCATAATGAGTCTGCATAACATTCATTATAATTTAACATTTATCCTTCACAAAATATAATTATAGAATGTATACTTGCTCATATTATAAATACACTTTCACTCAATACTCAATGCTTCCAAGTAAATTTTATTATGTTATTAATATCCCAAAAAGAAATTAGAACCATGAGGACAGATAGGATCCTCATGACATGATATTCAAATCGGGTTAAGGATTAAGAGGGACATGCACGATCCTCTTAGTCATATAAATGCAGTTAATAAAAAGGATTAGAGTCTATATGCTCTACAAGATAAGGTATGTCCTAAGTTAGCACTAAATACATTGCATAATCTAAAATAAGAGGCAACATAAAAGGTGGTGTCTCATACACCAAAGTTATGCCCCTGGTGTTTTCTCGGCCAAACTTGCTCTTATAAAAATATTAACCACGGGGAATGAGACTTAAAAGTTCCAGTAACTAAAAATTAATATGTAATGATATATATGAATGTAACAAACCAGCCACGTAATTGCTAAGTGGGCACACAAAAATATTTAATCAAACAATATTTCCAAACAAACTAAACAAATATTTAATTATATGACTACACTTTATATCCTCTTTTTGCCATGCTTGGACACCAAATCACTTGGCCAAAAGTGAGTTGGACCAAGCTACATGCCACTCATTGGGTCCAATGATGGCTTACCATGTGATAATAATTAACCAGACAAAAATGTCTAAGAATACGATATATTAAAATACCTTGACAAGTCATGTATTATTTAAACTTTTAAATAAGAATATAACCGAATAATAATATCTCATCATAATAAAAAAATACAAAATTTTTAACCCACTTGGCAATAGTTTCCACACAAGTATATGCTAGTATTTATTCATAACTTTTCCAAACATCAAAACAACACATAACCAATCACATACACATTTATCACAACACATTAATAATAGTTACCTTGTGTCTTGAATAATAAGTTTCCCTTCACAACTCCTCTTTCACTACTCTCTTTGTCAATGCAACTTACATAATTATTCCATAATACTATAAATTAATTTCACATTGAAATTATTAAATAACTCTAATTTAAAGAGTTAGAAAGTTTTACCTAAGATCCATATTAATACTAATTTAAGGTTTGTGCCTCATTTAACTTTTCAAATTCCTTCCTAGAATTCTCGTACCCTAATAAACTATATTTAAGCCTCAAATCACTTCTAGTATCACAATTTCATCAATCCATATTCCAAAAATTTATCCAAAAATAAATTAAAAATTCAAAAATTGCCCTCAAGCCTCAAATCACCATTCTATAGCCTTAGAAATACCTATTCATACTTAAATAAATAATTAATAATAAAAGGTTCATCCCTACATCTTAGATTCAACATAAATTCAATCATATAAATCTAGAATCTAACTCAAAAATTCTTAATATGAGTTTTAACCTCAAGAAAATATTCTATAGTATTTATTATTTTCCTAACAACTTCAACATGTATTTTTAATCCATCATATTGTTAGATTAACTATCCTATAGAAAAATTTTAATCAAAATATTTTCTCTACTCTACAAAATAATTAAATCATTAGAAAGCTAATATTATTTAGGAAATAACTATCAAATTAATTTTATAATTAAATAATTTTTTTAATGCTAATCTAAATTGAAAAGTTGGAGCATACTTGATGAAAAAGAAAATAAGTTGGAGCATACTTGATGAAAAAAAAATAACCAACGTGAGAAGAAGAGAGAGAGATGAGGGAAAAGAATATAAAAATGAGATTGTGGGTCCCACAATTATATTAAAAAATAACTATAAATTTAAATTTAATTATTAAAACTCTTGGGTCATTAGTTGCAATTCTCCTCCCACATCTAAACAATGTGGGACCTAAAAGAAGCCTTTCACCTCTTTTTTTTTTTTGGTTATCTACACACGCACACAAAATTATTTATATATTCTAAATCTTAAAATTATATCTTAACTAAATATTTCTTATGTGATTTTAAACCTAAATTGTTAATTCATAATTAAATACCTAACTATATTATTATTTTTGAATAACTTCAAATAATATAAATTCCTATTATTATTATTTTTTTATCTTCAATAAAACCTAAATTTCATAATTTCTTTATTATCTAAAAATCAAGATGTTATAGAAAATGCATAAGATTTTTGTTTGAGAGGGTATATCCAACAAGAGTGAGAAAAATGGTCAACAAATAAAATATAGTATAAGTTGCCATTAGTGGAAGAACAAGAGGCAAGACCTATAAATCTAAAGAAACAAGTTCAAGTGGTGTATTATATGTGGTAGTTTAAAAAGAAGAAACAAGTTTATGTGATTTCCCTAAATGACAAGCAAAACAGACCGTAGTCTCACACTTATTTGAAAAGGCAAGATTACAACCCTTCAAAAGTTTAGGAAGCTAAGAATAATGAAAATGAACAAAACACTAGTACCACAAATCTAAAGAAGGCAGTGTGTGCGATACATTGAGTGTAGAAACTAAAGGCAAACCAAAATGCTATGAATTAGGAGATGTAGAATCACTGAATGGAGGATGAAGGGCATAAAGTCCATTAGGTTGACAACTGCCGTAGAGCAAAAGTTGATGTGGTGCCTGTTCATTTTTAACATAGCACTAAAAAGGATGAAACTCAAAATAGACATTATTGTGAAGACTAAAACGAGGAACATTGAGTAAATTGTTAGTCAAGGACGGCACATAAAGTAAATTATTTAAAGCTAAAGAGTGAGAAGATTGTGAAGTAGAAAATGATGCCTAACTATGCTAAAGAATAGACAAACCTAAGCCAAGACTAACATGTAACTGGCTCAGACCACGATAAGGAGTAACATTTGTCAAATTGGTCGCATTAGGAATGGCATGATGTCTAGCTCCCAAATCAGCAATCGAAACATTAGAAGCAAAAAGCTCAACAAAGGAACCAAGTGAATAATAAGATAAGGATCAAAAAGATATAGTGAAGGAGAAAAAGTGGATGAGTCAGGAGGAGTAACAGTGGTGAAGTTAGCTTGAGGTCGAGGAGAAGGATAAAAGGTTAGATCAAACCTGTGATAGCAGAACTAAGCTGTATGACTTGATTTTAGGCACAGTTAACACATGAAGTTGGATTGATTTTGATATTAAAGCCACGATCCCTACCATTACAACCTTTTCCATGACTAGAATGACTAGGATTGCAGTCACCACTGTTGCCATGAGAATTAAAAGCAAGTAGATGAAATCTCTGGTAAGTAGAAGTAGGTGATAAAGCAGATGATTGAGTAATATGACCAAGAGGCTTAGCAACCTCAAAGATCACAGATTTCAAGGAGCAAGCAAGCTTGAGCTCATCAGAAATGAGGAGTGATTCAATCTCACTCAAAGTAAAAGGATCTCATTGAGAATTAACTGAAGCAACGATAGAATCATACTCATCAGGAAGTCTATCAAGAATCATCTTAACCTAATCTTGATCAATTACATAGTGATCGATAGAAAATAAGGCATCAGATTGTGCCTTGACACGAAGAATGAACTTAGAAATAGTGCAATCATCCTTCTTAGTATTTCTCAACTCTTTCTTAAATTGATAAATCTTTACACAGGTGTGTGTAGTGAACAACTCAAAGATCTTCTTCTAGGCAGCATATGAAGTAGTGCAACCAACGAACTTGGGAAGCATTGAATCTAACACAGTCAACTAAATCCAAGAGAACAACAACTAATCTTGTTCGTACCATTTAAGGTACTTAGAAGAGATAATGCTAGATTGTTGATCCTTAGTAGTTTTGAATTAAGGCGATGGGCAACTAGTCTCAAGAAAGGAGAATAGACCATGACCATGAACAACCGAGTCAATTTGTTGTTTTCAAACTAAATAATTCTTCTTACTTTATGTGAAAGTAATTGTGAGAGTGAAAGCAACAAGATCTCCAAATTTTCCATCATCAACGAGAACAAGCTTGCCAATAAAAGTGTTTTGAGATGAAGCAGAGGCCATGGTTCAGAATAGTGAAGCTTTGATACTATGTACGAGAGTTTAGAGAGAGAGAGAGAGAGAGAGAAAGAGTAAGAAAGGAAAGAGACAAAAGTGAAATCTCAGATCTAATTAATGAATAGGAATACAATGTGCTTATATGCAAATAATGACAATAACCACACTGGTTAGCAAGAATGGTTAACTAACTGTACAAAATTTAATTAACTAATTAACTCAACTAAGTATTACACTCTAATATTATGGGCAAAATGGTTACTAAATTTTTTCCTTGCTTGTGCGTGTTGTAGTATCTTTTTTCTTTTAAAACTTCATCTATATATGCATTTAAGAATTTTGGTTTGATGTCTCATTTGTTTTTCCCCCTTCTATTAATGTTTTTATTCAACTCATCATAATCTTAACAAGTTAATTAGCACAAAGAAATAATGGAATTTATATACACATTAGTAATAGTTAAGTCTATAATCATATTTAAAAATACAGGTACTAACATTGCAAATATACAAAATTTAAGAGACTTGGATAGCAATAATAAAATATAGGACTCAAGAATATGCTAAAAAGTATAAGAAGTTGAGAACAATTATATTTTGGAAAATGTCAATTGAGGACCATTGGAAGTATTGTTTCTCAAAGAAGGGCATTAAGATTTTGATTTTTCACAACACCCTCTTAGTTCTTAGCTAAAAATAAGTTTTATGGGAAATGATTTAATTGCCCTTTTAACGAAAGAGAAACGACTAAACAGGAATTGGTTTTTAACATCCGAATGTGTTGTTACCAATTACAAATTGGTTATTGTCAAAACCTAAATTACTTGTCATCTATGTAGTGTGAACACTTGTTCCATTATATCCGTGCTGTCAATTTTTTAATTTTGTTAAAGTCTGAATGTATTATTGTCAATTATGAATTGATTGTTGGCAAAACTCAAATGGTTTGTATTTTATGCAGGGTAAACACTTATTCCATTAAAACATGTGTTGTCATTTTTTCAATATTGTTAAATTTTGAATATGTTATGATTAATTATGAATTAGTTATTGTCGAAACTTAAATGTCTTGTTTATGTAAGGTAAATACTTATTCCATTAAACTTTGTTGTTAGTTTTTTAATATTGTTAAATTTTGAATGTGTTATTATTAATCACAAATTAGTTGTCAAAATCCAAATAGTTTGTTGTTTATGCATGATGAACACTTATTCCATTAAACTTGTGTTGCTAGTTTTTCAATCTTATTAAATTCTGAATATGTTGTTGTTAATCATGAATTGATTGTTGCCAAAAATCAAACTACTTCTTTTTTATATAGGGTGAACATTTGTTACTTTAAACTTTATAGATAGTTTAGTCATTTCCTATAAAAATTTATTTTCGATTAAGAATCAAAAAGATGTAGTGAAAAATCAAATTTTCAAAATTCTTTTTTGATATAAAATATCTCCAGTGATCCTTTCGTGATATTTTCTCTCACATTTTTCCTTTATCTTTATTCAACAAACAGAAAACAATTCAATGTCGTGGGATGGCTGACAAGTGAATTAAATATGGTTGCTGGTGCCAAAAATATTTTTGGTAAAGACTGCTGTGTCAATGTTAAAATTGGTCTGGATTTTATGAGATGGTCACACTTTTGCCAGTCCCTTCAATTTTGCTTGCTTGTGTGAATGTCAATATCTAAAATTTCTTGCATTTTCATAGAAACTCAGGCGAAGCTACACCATTGCTCTTGAGATCATTGTACGTGGCTTTGTTTATGAATCACGATTAAAGTTCATATGCTCACACCTTTGAAAAATATACACATGGAGAGAACTCTGTTCATGACATGATCGACGGTAGAAAAATATCAACGAAATATGACGTCAGCAGTGTGACGATGACTAATAAAAAACAGTCACGCGATATTGTTGGGATACATAGTGCTGTCACATCAACTAGTATTTGGAGCATCCAATCCATATGCAATTTTTTTTTTTTACAGTGAATTAGAGTCGCATGCTCCCTCTCTCCGGTTCTTAAGGATACAATTAACGAACTTTACGATTTAGTAAAAAATGTTAGTTATAATTTTGAAGTTATAAAAAATATATAATTTTTTAATTTTACCATTTTTTTAAATTGATGACTATAATAAATTATTGTTTAAGAATTCAAATGACAACAGATATCTGAAGGGTAAAATTGAAAATAAGGCATTACTTATTCTAACTTTGGCTTATATTTAGGATTAAAAAAGCTTTCAAACTTTGTCTTATATTAAAAACCAAAATAGCATTACTTATGATTTTAATTAATCGGTTTTGTTTGATAATTAAGTGGATGAGACAGCTAGGTATTTAAGAGCGGTTGAAAAATGAATTTATAGTTATTATTGCAAATTTGATGTTAATAGAAGTGACCATTTAATAGCTAAAGTATACTGAAAAGAAAAGACACAAAAACTTGAGTTTTAAAGTTTTGAATTAATATGTGACATCCTCTGCTCTCCTCTATTTAATTTGTTCGTCTCTCCCAATTTTCGGATGGACCACAAGATAGTGTTAGACAAAAGAAAAGCTTTATAGTACATGACCCCAAAAAAAAAACAAAAGAAAAGAAAAGCTTTATAGTTGCGATCCAGATCTGCTTGTGTTTTGTCTAATTTAAGAGTCTGTATCACACACAATAGGAACATGACTCTCGTTTTTTTTTTTAAACGTATATGTAATCCGTTAGTAGGAAGAAGAGACCAAGTTCAGATATCACAGATAAAGTGAATTTCTAACTTCAAATAAATTGTGGGTTTTTTATGATTAGGTATTCATCCAGATGGAACCACGAAGTACAATTCCGTTAGTGTATTAAAAGCCATCGAGAACGTCACAAGGAGAAACGCTTCCCTAGCATGCAACAAAGATGCGCCTGGAAAATTTCAGCTCTGTGAGATTCGCCTTTGTATTGCTAATGATAGCCGAGCTCTAGAAGATTGCAGAACAACAAGCTCTTGTAATCATGATTGTCAAACTCTCGAATTAGCTCTTTGAGTATGTCATTTTTATATTTCTAATTTATAAAATCATGTTAATTTGTTCATAAACTAGAACTAAATCAAACTTGGTTGAACTAGTAAGTTATCTCTTTGAATTTTCCGTATTTAATTTTTTTAATTCACAAAATAGTTTAACTTATTTATAAACTCAGACTAGATATAATTGATTAAACTTGTCAATTTTTAATTGAGTTAAGAAAGTTAGATATATACTATGTAGAACTCATTTGTCAATTTTTAATTGAGTTGAAAAAGTTAGATATATATTATGTAGAACTCGTTTCATAGAAACAGTAGAACACAGTTCAAAGAAAAATAAAACTCAAAAAGCAAAAATTAATATTAATAAAAAAGAAAACAATGAAAATAAGTTGCCCTATTTTGAAATGTTTATGTTGAGTATAGATAGATTTAATTTCAATAATTTATATTTAAATATATTTAAATTAAATTATCATCATATTTTATATTTTAATCATTTAATTATATACTTTTAATAATTATTTATTAATAAAAGTAAACTCTTACAAGTTTACGATTGAAGTATATATCCATATCATGAGTTTATTTCTACTCGTAAGTTTGACAACCTTACTTGTAATAAAACATTCATATTTGCCCCACCACTAGCAGGATCCAACGAATTGCGACCCTTTTCTTGGGTTGTTTCACTTAATTAATTAATTTCACCATTAATATGCTTTTTCTTTAACATTATATCACCCATGCAAAAAAAAAAAAAAATCCTTACCTTTTTTTTAATACAACTATCACGTGTTTGGTCCTGTAGGATCAGATTTATAAACATCATTGAGTTGGGTTAGCTTAGTTTTTCCAGTATAATTTTGGATAATTGAACAAATTTACCTTTAAACTATAGGTTTACTTAAAGGGAAATATTAAAAATACATCATTAATAAAATTTTATTTTTAAAAATTATTTTATATTTTGAGACAACAATATCTCCCTACTTTATCTTATAATTTGGAACCGTAAGAGTATTTAGTTGGTATACATACTTGTCACATCACATCTACTACTATTTGTTGCATCCAGTACACATGCGGAATAAATTTTACGGTAAATTAGGATCACATATGGCTATTATTAATTAATTGGACAACACAACTAAGCATTTCCAATTCAATTTATTAATCGGATAAACAAATAAAAGATCTGAGTGATAGAACATAGAACATCATAAAACAAAAGGAAAAATGTTATAAAGATGACTCCACAGTTTAAAAAAAAATGATTTCAGTAAAGCATTTTATTTTTAAATTCTGACTAGATCATAAAACAAAAAGAAAATCCATTGACCACTTCTTCGTCTCAACTGTGCAGCCACACTTTCAAATCACGTGCCTCTCAGCCTTTGGCACATGAGACTCGCTTTACAGCATCTGAACATGAACGCAGATCTTAAATGTGTTTGGATTTCAGTTATGTATAATTAATTAGAAAAAATTAATTAATATAATTGATTTGGAATATAATTAATTACATTATGTGGTATAAAATTGATTAATAAGATTGATTTTAATCAAGATTAAAAAGTAGAATTGAAAAGCAAAATTGAAAAGAAGAATTGAAAATAAGGCACAACTACGGTTTTGTAAAAATATATTCAAAGACTCATGTTATATATTAAATCAATTATGAATGCAAAACCATGTTTTCAAAAAAATATTCAAATACTCATTATACATGCCAAAATTAATTATGAACTCAAAACCATAGTTTTCTTAAAATATCCATACACCCCCATATATGTCAAAATTAATTATGAACCAAAATCATGGTTATTTCATAAGCTACTACCACATGCTTTTTAATTTAATTTTTTTAATTGTACATTTCTAAAAATTTATTCAAAAATCATATAAATTATTTTACAAATATATTGTTTGGTTCATAATTGATTTTGACATAATAAGTGGTGTTTGGATATTTTTTAAAAAAAAATCACAATTTTAGATTCATAATTAATTTTAACATGTAACATAGGTGCTTGGGTAATTTTTGCTTTCCGTACAATTGATTGATTAATCCAAACAGGCACCTATTTGTTTGCTCCAAAGCCGAAAAACTCCTCGGCCGTGGAATATTCTCGAAGATCATCGCCAAAAGAGAAAATCCTGAACGCGTCTAAGATTTGGGAAGGATGATGGATTGGACAAATAAACTCCGTGCCTAGAAGGGCCCTTGATGATGATGATTGCCGGATCACAAGAAAACTGTGGAGGAAGATGGATTTGGGATTAAAAGAGAATTCTCGGTTTGTTGCACGTAAGTATTAACGGTATTGTTGGCCAAAAAAAAAAAAAATTTGACTGCTAATATAAATCGACGTCGTTTTGAGTCAAGGGATCAAATAAAATGCGCAACAAACACTCCTCCCCCTTTCGTTTTGAGTGGTTATTGCTTATTAAATGTATTACAAGCCTATCTTCCAGGTGAAACACCAATCCCATAAGTATTGGTGTGCATTTTAAATGCATTTATTTCTTAATTAACAAGTTCAAAATATGACAAGGTTTGATGTTTTACTTGTCATAACCAATTGCTTCTAGTTAAATGCATATAAATATTTATTAATTAATGAATCATTACGTATTAAAACATGTCTTACAATTGTCCCTTCCCCACAATCAAGCTTTGTCAGATTTTTGAACTTGTAAATTAATGAACGGCTACTTGTTAGATATACATGGATATTCATTAATTAATGAATAGTTATTTGTTGAAAGTAATTTTACACTTGTTCCTTCTCACAACCAAGTTTTGTCATATTTTTAAACTTGTCAATTAATTAGATGGCTATTTATTAAATACACATGGATACTTATTAATTAACTAACGAATGACTTTTTGATGAAATAAACCTTACATTTATTTCTTTTCACAATCAAGCTCTATCACATTTTAAACTTATCAATTAATAAATAACTACTTGTTAAATGTTTATTGATACTTGTTATAATAATAAATGAATGACTGTTTGTTAAATGCACAAGGTTACTTTTCAATTAACAAATGGATACTTATTTAAACAAGTATATGATTTGGAAACTCAAGAATTAACAAATACAACATATGCTAAATTTTGTCTTTTAGTGGGGTTTTTATGATTAGGTATTCTTCCCGATGGAACCACGAAGTACAATTCCAGTCATGCAATAGAAGCCATCAGGAAAAGTCACATTTAGGAAGGCATCCCTAGCTAGCATGCAAGGAAGATGTGTATTAAAATTTTCAGCTCTATGAGATTCACCTTTATATTGCTAATGGTAGCCTAGATCCAGAAGATTGCAAAAGACCAGGCTCTTGTTATAAACAATTCATATTTGCCTCACCACCAGCACCCAACCACAACCTTTTCTTGTGTAGAAGTTCACTTAATTGATTTCCCCATTAATATACATTTTCTCAATATTATATCATTTATGAAAAAAATTACTTTCCTTTTTATTTTTAAATACAACTACCGCATGTTTGGTACTGTTGGATTAGATTTAGACATAGTTGAGTTGGGTTAGCTTAGCTTTTCCAATATAATTTTGGGTAATTGAGCAAATTGGCTCCTAAATTACAGGCTTAGGTGCGTTTGGCACCACAAACTCATTTTCTGTATAATTTTCACATTAAATTTTTGAAAACAATACAATTTGGCTTTTGTTATTAACACAAGTTACTTTTAACTGTTAATTGATCAGAAAATAATTGGAAAAGACCTAAAATTACAAAAAAAATCCAATTAAATTTTCTTGGTCCTTCTTATAATTTTTGAGTCTTTGTAATTTTTGGTCTTTACTAGAGGTTTTTTAGTCATTTTTTTTATAATTTTTGAGGTTCTTTTCTGTCATTTTTTGGTTAACTACTAATCAAAGTTAACTTTCGCTAATAGTAGAGGCCAAATTGTAATGTTTTTAAAAATTGAAGGGAAATATTGCACAAGAAAAAAAAATTAGGGTCCTAGATGCTTCTTAACCTATAGTTTAAGGGCTAATTTGCTTATTTACCCATATGATTTTCTCTAATCTTTAAGTAGAATCAAATCTTTCCCACATGACATCGGACCAGCGTTATTTTTTTCCCTTTAGCATTCCTCATATCACTTAATATTTGATTTTTTTTTTTGGGTTTATTCAGCTCCACATCATCATCAATATCGGGACAGGAGGAGGAAGTTGGTGATCTGTAATCATAAAGCAACGTTGCTGTGTAGTAAGAGAATGACGAAAGAGTGATGCTAGCTAGCTAGTAGTATTGAACAAAGTTGTGTTGTTGGATGACATGCTCTCGAGGGACATGTCATTATCTATGGTTTTTAATTTGCAATCTATTGAACGTCTATGATATAAGATTGATAAGTGTGTGTGTGTGTGGGAGTGACCATGCACTAAAATGAATGTTATTTAAATCATGATTGATCTGATTAATTTCGACCAGATCTTGATTGGACCACATTACTCTGACTGATCTCTTAACTGATTCAGTAGTCAATCTGTTTTTAGTGCTTTACATTTTAATTTGCCTTCATGTTCCTTTTTCTTCATATTTTTAGTTGGTCTTCAAGCAAGAATTCAAGACCATTTTTAGCCGTTTTCACTAAGATAAAGAGATTTTACAGGCCGTCCTCTTCCATAACCAAGGGTGGCCAAAGTTTACCTTTCCAAAAAATTAAAGTTTATAGTTTTGAAACCAAATGCGTCATTAAACTTTAGTCCTAAAAAATTGATTTACCAGGAGTAGTTACACTTCAAAAAAATTTATTGAAAAATAAATTATAAAAATTAGGCTTAAATAATTGTAATTATAAGAGTAAAATTAATTATATATCAAGCATTTTACATCTTATAAGTTACTCTTAGTAATTTACAATTAATATTTTTTTTTTGATAAAATGATATTTAAGGACCTTCTAAGAACATTAATCATACAATCAACAAATTAAGGATCTTAAAGTCATAACATTTTAGGAAAAAAGTCATGATTTTTTTAGTTGGGAAGGAGAATTGGCTAGAAAGAAAATAGAAGACAGGAGATGGAGAAAAGCAAATAGACATAGTTTTAAGTCTCATGTAAGGGTTGATAACTGAACAACAATTATATTTTCTCTTTATTGGCTTTTTTACAGAAAACAATTCAATTTCGTCCGATGGCTGATAAATGAACTTTCTATAGTTGATGAATTTTTGATACAGACCATTGTGTTTATGCCAAAATTAATCTGGATTACATCATGTGGTCACACTTCTGCAAGTTTAATTGCAAACAATTTCGTTTGCTAGTGTGAATATCCATATCTGAATTTTCCTGCATTGCCATGAAAAACTCAACCTGAAGCTACACTATTAAAGTTCACATGTTCACACTTTTGATAAAAAATAAATAAATAAACGCAACATGTTATGGATAGAACTCTGTTCATCACATGATCCATGGTAGACAAACACCAATGAAACATGACGTGAGCAGCGTTACATCATGCCCACGGACATGGTTAATAAAAAAAAAAAAAAAAGTACTTACTTGGTATCCTGCTTAATTATCACATCTACAGTTATTTGAAGCATTCAATACACGAAAGCAATTTTAATGGTGGTTTCTGTTTTTAAAATAAAAACATTAAATTAAAAAAATTATTTGGATAAGGGTTTAAAATTAGACAGTAAATCATATATGCACACGAGTCGCAAAAAGATGGGACTTCAAAATTAAATAATTACCTGACTAATTAATATATTTTCGACGACTCCATCTAGTCTTTTCTTTATTGCCATATTTGCTGGAAAGCAACACAATGGTTGTTGGGACAATTGTTTAATTGGCTCGAGGTTAATTTTCAAGAAATAATTAGCGGTCCAGCAATATTTGGAAAGATGAACATTGACTCTGAGATGATATATGATTTCAATACCCAAGATAACTGCTCTACGTTTTCATTTTTTAAAAAAGAGACGATTTCAGTAAAGCATTTTATATTCAAAATTTGACTAGGTCACACAAGTTTTTCTAAAAATATATTATCCATTTTTTTTATATATAAATGATACATCTTAGCTAGAGCCTAGCTAATAGTACACGACCCCGTGTTCCTTTTTGAAAAATTAGACAGCGAATCATAAATGCACACGGATCGCAAAAGACAGGTCTTCAAAATTAAATAATTACCTGGTTAATTAATTCATTAATATATTTTCGGCGACTCTATCGGGTCTTTTCTTTATTGCCTTCCAGACAGCAATCCAATGGGTGTTAGGAGTTAGGATCATTGTTTACTCTCTCCATCCCTAAAAGATATTTTTAACTTAATCACATAAATTAATAAAAAATAGTTATTTAATTAAAAGTATAATAATATTTTAATTTTACCAATAATTATTGTAAATAAAAATAAATTTATTTTTTAAGTAAATTAATTTGAGTACTTATCTTTTTCTCTTTTCAATTTAATAAGTGTACAATAGTCTATTCATTAAAAAATATGCTAACAATCTCTTATATTAGAAATAAAAAGGTTCTAAAAGATTTCTTATATATATAGAGACGGACAGAGGAGTAATTGACTCAGGCTTAATTTTCGAGAACTTAATAAAATAATTAGAGGTGTTGCGATATTTCAATATCCACCGAAGGCTCTATCTCACTCTTATTCCTTCCCCCCTTCTCTCCCTACATATTGGACCTGTAACTCTCTCTCTTTCTCTATTAATACCCTCAGAACCTTATCAACTTGCGACCTGTGATTACTCTTCTTCCAGCTGCAGCTTAATTCCTTCACTTTTTCAGTGTGTTGGAGTGAAGAAGGTAACAATGTTGTCTGGGCTTTTAGGGCGCAACAAGGACAAACAGATCCAAGGGACAGTGGTGTTGGTGAAGAAGAAAAACACCTTCGATTTGACTGACGTTGGTGTGTCTTTGTTGGATCGTGCCAGTGAGTGTTTAGGCCAAGGCGTGTCTTTCCAGTTGATTAGCTCTTCTAAATTTGACCGAGGTTAGTTCTTTCATATTTCTTTCTATTTGGAATAGGGTTAGTTTTATTTTGACAAAGTACTATGTGTTCTTAACTTTTGTGATTTTTTTAGTTAATCTGTCAGAAATATGAGATGCACCTATTAATTATTGAGTAGGACTGTGTTATTCCATGACACAGTTTATTCTTTCATGCTCTGAGCACAACAATTTCATTCTTAGGGCTTTTTTTGTTTATGTAATTTTTTGTTTTTAAAATTATTTTACAATACAATTTTTAAAATTGTTTTCCGAAAAAAATGAAAAGAAAATCTTTTTGGTTGTGTTAATTAATTTAAAAACAGTTTTAGAATTAAAAAATCAGTAGATAGTGATTAGGGGTGCCAAATAAGTTTGAGCCTGTGTGATAACTCAAAAGCTTGAACTGGCCTGAAGCCTGTATATAATTTTTTTCATGAATTAGGTTTAAGCATACCTAAAGTTTGGCCTAACCTTGCTTGCAAAGTCTATTTAAAAATGTACTTAAAAGTAAGCTTTTTAAATATGCTCGTATTTTAGTTTTAAACATCTTAAATATACTTTAGGACTATTATTTTATAATATATAACCTTATTTATAAATTATAATATATAATAATTAAAAAGACTTACTTACCAATTATAAAAACAATACAATAATAAAGTAACAATATTAAAATTTGTGTGTGTGCATGTGTGCATGTAAATAAACTGGCCTATTGGGCCTGTAGGCTAGGCTTTAAAAAAAGCCTAATTAAAAGGCTAAACCTAGTCTGAGCCTATTTAATAAATAAGCTAGCCAAGTTGGGCACAAAAAAAGGCTAGGGTATAAGATTTTAATAAGAGCCTAGCCAATTCCCACTAATATAATGATAGTCATCATTTGTTAATGGCAGTGATTTATGATAATTATTGCTAAGGTAATGTAATTTTTAATAATAAAATGTATTGTATTTTTAAAAAATAAAAATGAGAATAGTTTGGAAAAAAAATTAGATTCAAAACAATCATCCAAATATTTTTTTAACTTTTAAAAACAAAAAACTGCTTTTAAAAATAGAAACCAAACATCTTTTTTAACATACGTACAATAACTCTAATTGCTAAGCGTGCGCTTCTAATCTTATAGTGCTTGTATTGAATTATTTCCTTTGTATTCACCTATCATCTATTTATTCTAAATTTTTCTTTTAGCTACAATAGTCTTACGGTTCAAATTAGTAAAAAAATCACAATTGACCCGGACGTAGTATAGTTGCACACATAAATAATATGAATATCATCTTCCTATTGATAATCTGATGAATCAAGCCTTAAATCTATTTCTTTTATCACATAAAATTACTGAAACAACCTCCATTGTTTAGTAATTATTGGTATCACTATTCTATTTTAAAAAAACAAGTAGACCTAAAGTTAAGCCATGCTATTAGCTAGTGTGAATAATATAATTCAATCTTATCCTATCAACTCCTTGAAATGTGCATCTTAGCCCCAGATCTTAATCCAAAATATTAAGTTTATGAATCATTTCTCTTTATTTTATATTAGTCATTAAATCTAACTTTATCCAATATGAGATTTCTAATATTGACTTAAATCCACTCACACTTGAGCAACTTTATAAAATAGGATTAAAGTGCTGATCTATCTCTGGATTTTTTCAGGAGCACTACCCACCCTATAGTCATAGGTGGTGCAATTATCTTGAGGAAAAAATTAAACAAATATATAATAGAAAATAAATGGTACAATTCAAAGAGAAATACAAGAAATTATTAATGTGGAAAAACCTCATATTACAACACTCATGACCATAGGGTTCAAGGATAAATTAACACTTCAACTCTTACAAAGTATGAAGGACCAAATGTTGACAAATATATCTGAGAGCTGCGTCATTATAAAATTCATGTTCTTCCTTGTATACTTTTACAGAAAGGGGAGCCAAAGGGAAAATTGGAAAACCTGCATATCTGGAAGGGTGGATTACTAAATCCCCAGATCTGATAGCTGAAAAATCTGAATTCAAAGTACACTTTGAATGGGAAGAAGAAGTGGGATTCCAGGAGCATTTCTGATCAAGAACAAGCATCCTAGTGAGTTCTTCTTAGTCAGCTTGACTCTCAAGAATGTTCCATTTGAAGCTGAAATTCACTTCCCTTGCAACTCTTGGGTTTATCCTGCAAATAGACACGAAGATGGTCGCATTTTCTTTCGCAACATGGTAATCATATGCACTCTATCCACTTATAAATTGAGCATAAGAGAAGTACCCTTTTCATTCTCATATATAAGAAGAAAAAGAAAAAAGGAAAAATATAACTTTTTTGTCACTAGACTTGTTCTTAATTATCGATGCAATCCCTGAATTTTGACTTGAAACAACTTAATTTCTATAATTTCTTGAGTTGAAACAACTCAATCTTTATAGTTTTTGACTTGGTACAACTTAATACCTATAATTTCTTAATTTAATAAACTACAAGGACTGAGTTTTGTTGAGTCAAAGTTCAAAAATTAAATTGATTATTGTGAAAAAGTTTAGCAACTAATTAAAAGTTATATTATCCAAAAAATATATTTTACATTCTTTATATAAGGCAAAGAGAGAAGATTAATTTGATCAAATTTATAAGACATTTTACTATTTTTTATGTTCATCAATATTTACCTTTATGCCTTTATTAAATGCTAAGGAAAATTATTAAAAATAATTATTTGTGTCTTTATTAATTGTAGAGGTGGAAATTTATTAATTTTTAAGATAGAGTTAATGAGATTTAAAGTTGTCCTTCATTTTGATAAAACATACTAGAAGTAATTTATAAACAGAAGTAAAGGGAGCACACGTTTCAAATTAATTTTTTCCTAAAATACCCCTAATACTTTTTAGCCTTTTTCCTCCTTTAATAATTACAGTCATTTACTTCCAACTACTCCTTTTTGTTCATTTAATGAGGAGCAGGGAAAAAAAGTTTTAACTGCTGAAAAACCTCAAAATTTTCTCTATGCATGAGACTAAAGTAGTAGACTCATTATGTTAATTATCTGATGAGAAACAAAGGTTTGTCCAATGTGCATTGCAGACATATCTTCCTGACAAAACACCAGATGGACTGCGTAGATACAGAGAAGAAGAATTGTCCAATTGAAAGGCGATGGAATTGGTAATAGGGAACTTGAAGAACAGGATAGGATTTATGATTATGCTCCTTATAATGACTTGAACAATCCTAAAAAGTATGACCGTCCAATTCTTGGAGGAATGATTGAAGGCCAAATTAAACATCCTTACCCTCCTCGTCGGGGAAGAACTGGAAGGTCACTAGTAAAGTCAGGTCAGGCTTTCAGATTTTATTTAAATTGTGGTAGATATCAAGTTACATCCATAATCTAAATGAACACAACAATCAATATCCTTATACTTATGAATTTGTCTACCTTCTTACTCTGATCAGTTTGTCATTGTATTATCAGCACATGACATATGTGAGGATTTTTATCTGTACGCTAAAGTTTACATTAATCTTCTGACTTTATATAAGGTTTTAATTTAGTTCCGTAATTTTATAGTGTCTTTTTAATTTTCTAACCCTAACATCATTAGTTTTTTAAATGACTATTTTGTTTATCAATTGTTATTTTAAAAAATTAAACTTGATATGTCAATATTTGAAAATTTTTGTCAATATTTAAAGTTTAGTGTTAGAGTTTTTTATTAATGAAATTAATGTTGTTAGGATTAAATGACTGAAAAGACACTTCATAAAATTAAAAAATAAAATCATGTGTAAAGTTAAAGGGTTAAATATATACTTGAGCCTTGATTTGTGTGTGACATAAAATTTAGGGAAAATGACAATTACAAACCTTGTAAAGGCATATATGACAATCAGAGACCTCAAATTATTGAAATGTTGTGAAAGGATAATAATCTTTATTTGTAACTAATAAATAATTATTAAAATCAATTATGAATGGATTGAAAATAACTGTCAATATCACAATATCAGACATGTGAGGATATTTAGGGGCTGTTTGAAACTGTTTTTATTTTATTGTTCTGAGAACTGATGTTTTGTAGAACATGTTCTGAGAACAAAAAAATAATAAAAATAGTTATTTTTTTTCATTCTCTTGTTCTCTAGAATAATAATCATAGAATACTTAAAAGTTATTTTTATTTTTCTGTTCTCCAGGATAATATTTTATTTTTTTGTTCTCCAAAACACTTTTGAAAACACATTACCAAACAGATTTTTTGTTCTTTTTGGAGAATAGAAAATTGTTCTCAAAATAGCTTTCTAAATAAGCCCTTACTATCTGTGTGTTTGTGTGTACAACACAATATTTAAGAGTTATCAGCTTATATCTCGAAGTTCAATTTTCGTATTACTTTATTTGTCATGGTGCTAGTGGGAAAAAAACACTATTTAATAGCCTATGATTATCAGAAAACAATTGAATGTTCAAAGGGGTATTTTGTAAATTGTAACCTGTCAATCATCTTCAATCTCTTCTGGGGTAATAATAAAATTTTCCATTCTTGTGGCCGACCTATTACTATCATTTTTTTCTGATCCAGAATACGAGAGCAGGGTGAAATTTTTGGGCTCAAATTACGTTCCAAGAGATGAAGAATTTTCTCCATTGAAGAATTCAGACTTCATTACTTTTGGATTCAAATCTGTGACTAAGATCATCAAACCTGCTTTGAATCCCGTCTTTCTCAAGAATTCAATAACTTTGACGAAGTTCATAATCTCTACGAAGGTGGATTTAAGCTGCCAAAGGCTTTACTTATGGCCGTAAGTGGCTTTATTCCCATCCAAAAATAAAGGAAGTTTTCCGAATTGATGGTGAAGAATTTCTCAGGTTTCAAAAGCCTCAGGTGATTAGAGGTATGCCATATGTGTGTGCGTGTGCGTTGAGTTATCAACCCGTTGATACACTACATATTCGTGGTGAAAATTACCACTGTGAAGGAAGGAACGATTGACTAGAATTTATCTAATAGTTTTCTCACAAGCATCACACAATATGTAGATCATTTCGAGGCCGCTAAATATCATTAAACGGGGGTTTAAATTTAATTTGCAGATAATAAAAATGCATGGATGACAGATGAAGAATTCGCAAGAGAAATGCTTGCTGGAGTAAATCCTGTCAAAATTTGCCGTGTCCAAGTATGCCCAATTATTTGAAGTTAATATAGTTATCAATTTGATGCCATCTTATCAATTAATTGAGAAACTTCCATTTCTTTCGCATATATCTTTTGCTTGCAGGAATGGCCTATAAAAAGCAAGGTAGATGGTACTATCTGCAAAATAAGTCAAGATGAAATCAAAGAAAACTTAGAAGGGCTATCTGTAGAAAAGGTAATCTAAAAACTTGTTAATTATTTATATATTCATCCAAAAAAGAATCCATCCAGTTCAAAATATAAGCATGTTTTGACAATATTCCGCATACTAATAAAATTTTTATTCTCATAAAAATATATATTGTTTTTTCTTTTTACCCTTAGTTCAATTTATGATGAGTGAGAAGGAAAAGGTCATAAATTCATAGACATAAGAATCTTGGTTAAAAATACAAGGGGTAAAATAAGAAATTTCTTTAACAAATACTAAGTTGCTTATTTGGACCAAGATTAGTTGGGAGAAAATGATTACATTTTGGATTGGAGGGAGTATGTTGCTTTAGAATTGATCGAGTTCAACTTATTTCCTGTTTATAAATGTTCTCTATAATAATAACAATTTTTCTGTGTTTGATTCATCAGGCAATAGAGGAGAAGAGATTATTTGTACTGGACTACTACGATGATTTCATTCCATATCTGGCGCTTATAAACACAACTGCTGCGGAAGATATTACTTCTAAAGTTCCACCAAGAATATATGCTACAAGGACAATTCTGTTCTTGAAAAATGATGGCACTTTAAAGCCATTGGCAATTGAATTAAGTTTGCCACGAGAGGGTCAGTTTAATGCGACTCCTGAAGTCCACTTGCCTGCAGAACAAGGCATGGAGAGTTGGATTTGGAAGTTGGCTAAAGCCTACGTCGTTGTGAACGATTCCACCTATCATCAACTAATTAGCCATTGGTATTTATATTTTTCTAATATATCTGTTTTCTTCTGCTTTCTTTATGAGAGACTTGTATTAATATTTTTACGTTTACGTACATGATAGGTTATATACTCATGCTGTCGTTGAGCCTTTCGTCATTGCAACAAATCGACAGCTTAGTGTGCTTCATCCTGTTTACAAACTTCTAGCTCCACACTTTGTTGACACTATGAAGATAAATGCGCTTGCTCGACAGTTTCTCATCAATGCAAATGGCATTATAGAGTCAACATTTATGCCAGGAAGATATTCTATGATGCTTTCGTCTGAGGTTTACAAGAATTGGGTTTTCACTGATCAAGCATTGCCATTTGATCTTCTTAGGAGGTAAATATATATCACTAAAACAACTTATCATCAATTTGTGACCTAGGAATAAAGATGTGGTGTTGTTTTGTTGCTTTTTGCCTATTTTGTTCTGTTTCATCTTTCCAGACATTTGCTCCCCAATCCTAACAAGGTGTAATTAAAAGAAAGGAAAAATTAATCATTTATTTCTTATAGTTTTGACTCAATTAAAATCCAGTCCTTGAACTTAAATTGAGTCAAATTATAAGAATTGAATTACAATTAGGTTAAAAGTATAGTGGCTAAATGATTAATTTTCCCTAAAAGAAAATTTTGATTCTATATTGTATTATAACATAGAGATAGAAGATAATGGTAATGGTTCCTAATTTCTTGCTTGATATAGGGGAATGGCAACTAAGGATTCAACCTCTCCTCATGGCCTTGACCTTGCAATCAAAGATTACCCTTATGCTATTGATGGACTAGATATATGGTTTGCGATCAAGACTTGGGTCCATGATTATTGCTTCTTTTATTATGATTCAAATGAAACTGTTCAAGGAGACACTGAACTTCAATCTTGGTGGAAGGAACTCGTTCAGGCAGGTCATGGTGATAAAAAAGATGATCCAAGTTGGCCCAAGATGAAAAATCGTGACGAGTTGATAAATTCTTGCACTATTCTGATATGGATTACTTCAGGCCTTCATGCAGCTGTTAATTTTGGACAATACCCATATGGTGGTTATATACTAAACCGACCGACTATGACCAGACGTTACATGCCTCAGAAGGGTTCTCCTGAATATGAAGAGCTCAAGACTAATCCAGAGAAAGTATTCTTGAGAACCATTAATTCCAAGGAGCAAGCAATGACTGTCATTTCGACGTTAGCTATCTTGTCCAGGCATTCTTTTACTGAGGCATATCTTGGACAATCTGACATCTCTGATTGGACATCAGATAAAGAGCCCTTAGAGGCATTTGAGAGGTTCAAAGAAAGACTTAAAAAGATTGAGGAAAGAATCGAACGAGATAACAACGACGTGAAACTCAAAAATCGACACGGTCTTGTTAACATGCCCTACACCTTGCTCTACCCTAACAGTGAACCAGGGCTGAGTGGGAAGGGAATCCCAAATAGCATCTATATCTGAGGGGCTGATCAACCAAAACCGAATAGTTTAATCCAATGAAAGACCGATATGCTTGCTAGCTAGCTAGTTTTTAGCTACTACATGTGTGTATCTATATCTTTTATTACGATATTCAGGGCTGGAAGACGCTGCTTGCTGGAATGCTGATATTGTGTTAAATTACTCTCAGTGTTCAATTAGTTGTTTCTTTCCTTCTATTTTCTAGTTTTGAGTTAAGCTTATTCAGGTATCCCCATGTTGATGTATACTCTATTCATGTTTGGAGTCGTTCATCTGTAGCTAGGGATATCTCTGTTTGTGCTTTGAAGACATTAATTAATAATAGGTTGACTTGCATTTGCCTATCTTTACACTTTTTTGTCATGTGCTTTGCTCTCCAGTTCCCTAATTTTTTTGGATAGGGAATCATAATTTGAAATGCATGTTGACATTAGTTGACATAAATATAGATATAGTGAATTTTGATACTTTTATCCCAACTAGCTTTATGACTTAGAACTCCCCACTAGAATCAAATTCAAAGATAAGGTCATATATCCCAAAGGAAGTTTAAATCTTTGCTTCAATTTCGCGTTCTTTTGGTATATGAATCCTCATAATCAAATGCATAAATTTTATTCATAAGAGTGCCATTTGATTCCTACTAAATTAAGAGTGGGTTTTATTTTCTAAAAAAAAAAAAATTAAAACTTCTTCATAATGAAAATTAATTTTCAAACATAATTTTTTTTTTTTTGGGCTAGCAAGAATCTCGAAACATGATGGTATCAAATCAACTATATATCTACAAATTAAATCAACTATATATGACCAATCAGGAATCAAATCAGCCATATATCTGCAAATTAAATCAACTAAATATGACCAATCATCCTGATTGGTCATATCAATTGGATTATCTTTCTTTCATTTTAGAAATATTTTAATAAACTATTTTTTGGGCATTTTTTACCGGTGTATTAAATTCAATTTCAAATTTATTACCCAGCCGCTGATCACGGGAGCATTAACACATCTACCGTTTTATCCATTATAGGGCATTTCTACTATTGTTTCTCCAATTTCAATTTCAAACTTAATTTTTACAGCGCCACTTATCATGAGAGCATTTACTCCAGCATTTATAACGGCTTTTTTAACTTCGGCATTTCATTTCTTGTGATCGAAGAAAACTGTCCATTTGTCATGCATTCCTCTTCTACTCTCATCGTAATATCCCATGCCTTATTTTGCCTTTCTCTTCTGTTGGGCCTCTCAGTTTTAGCTCTAACCTTATCTTCTGTTTCCTTTTGCTTTCATCTATCATACACTTCTATTCTTGACAATGGGGGTTTTTATTTTCTTTCTTTCTTCTATATAACGCTGTTAAAAAAATTATTTTTATGAGAAACTATACTGAGATATAATTCAGTGATTGACTTTATTTCTTTAAAATTCCCTAGAATGAAATAGGAACTTGAATTATTTTTGTGGGATGTTCTGTTAATGAAGTTACAGATGCATGTCAATGTTGAAGATTTGAACATTCAAGGCTTGGAAACATGTTATCTACTATGCTTTCTCTGCCCAAAACATGTTAATGATTTTTTTTCTTTCCTCTCTTAGGTGTCATGAATTGCGCGCGCATATATATATATATATATATATTGCATAATTAATTTAATCGTCTCTACTCATTTAGGGTTTTTGGGTTCCATCGATGCGGCTTGCCTAGAGGAAGGGCCTTTAACATTGGACTCGGTGAATGGCGCTCAAAATTCAATTGCACTGCTAATCCATACATGTATGAGCATGTTGGATCATTTATGGATCTCATATTACTGATGAGAAATTGTGAATTGGTTTTCAATATGAATTCAATTCATAGGGAATTAGGCACAATGAATGTTTAGATTCTTTATTTATAAATGTGTCTCCCAGCAAACAATTGGTATTGTAGTTTGACGCAAAATGTCAAGAGGAAATATGTTTCATTTATACTCTTGAAGTATTGCAACTTGTCTGACTGCAACACAATTATGGCCTGCCTATGTGTCATTTTAGAAATATAATTTCACTGCTTTTCTTACTCAAAATAGTTCCAATTTCAACACTTGAGATCATGGCATTGCTAAATAGTTCTCTTTCAAAAAATATTTGTCGTAGTTGCTGGAGTTAAGTGCTGAAGATTTAATTGCTAAAAGAGACTCATATTTTATTCCACCTGAATGCTACAAGTAAATTGATGGGAAAAATTTTCACGGTTCGACTAGGTAGAAGATTTTCTGGAGAGTGTTTGGCAGTATTCTAAAATTTAATAATCATTATATTGATGGGGGCCACAGTGAAGAAAATCATGGAAGTGGGCGGCCAAAATTAGACTTTTCATTTTTTTTTTCAAGTAAAAAGTAAGAAATTTATCAAAAAAATTTTCACTTGCCCTTTCGTCCTGGGCTACCGAAAATATAACGCCTCACTCAGTAAAACATTTTTAAACAATATCTACTGTAATAATAAAATCTAAAACCAGTTAAAATATTTATTATTATAGAAAATTTTTAAACCTAATAAAAATATTCAAGCATATCTTTCCAAAATACATACTCTCTATCATGGTAAAAAAGAGTTTACCATGGTAAATAAAATCAACCTAAAACCGGAATTTAAAACAGCACATTGGCAAAATAGAGATATCCCAAAGTAATAATCAACCTCTATAACAACAATAACATCATCATCATCATAAATCACAACTCCAAGCACATGCATCATCTTAAAGCCTCAAAATAATAATAAAACAAATAAAGGGGACTCAGTGGCATACTATAGTTGCCTCAAGTCTCCACTTGTTTCCCCCTCGTTGCTCCTGATCCTTCGCCTAAAATTGTCATAAACCAGATAATGAGACAGGAGGGCCCTGGTAACCACATAATAATTTAAAATGCATGCTGACATGTTTAGAGGCACTTAAGTGGGAAAAAAAGGTAAAAGAATAATAAAATAAGATCTATCCATGTTATTATACCTCACGAAGCTCACCAATGATAAGATACAACCTGGCCAACGGTGTAGAGCTCAACACCGATCCATGAATTCCCTCTTCTATATGACCGAGAAAGGTCCATATGTTCCAAGGGCTAACTCCAATCCTAACAAAAGGAAGGAGAAACACCAAAGGGATTGGCCTAAGAATGTGAGCCAACCACTAGGCACCTGGTGATAGCAAATCATGTGGTCAGATGGATCAATAATCATCACTTCAATACTTCCAACAACAGCCTATATCCCAAATAAACAGAACTCATATATAAATTCAGCATATACAACACATGACAGTAGTTACAATCATCATGAATGCTCAACAATTTTGCTTCCAAATCATATGATATATTCCCATTTTCAAAAACTTATTTGCATGCTTAATTATCAAAGCAACATCCCGCTTAACAGAAGTTTTCTTATAAAATCAAATTATTCAGAATATATATTGCATGTTATGTATTCCACCCCAAAACAAATTAAAATCAAGCATGCGAGATAAATTAATTGTGGTTTCCTCTTGTCAAGAAAACAGAAGAGTAACCCGTAGCCGAAGGGCGCAAATTACCAGAATTAATCTACAAAATAGTATAAATTCTCATAAATACCAAATAAATACCAAAGTTGTTCTACCAAATTTAAATTATAGTTTTTCCCTATAATCACATGATCAACCTCAAATTACTCCCTATGGGCTCCTCAATTCGTCACTTCAAATTTCTGAAAAATACTAAAATCCAATCAAACAATATATGATCTATACAAATCAAACCATTTTCCCAACACTAGTTATTCCAAACAATCCTCTATCAACCACAATCATCATCCAAATTAACAATCATCAACGATTAGAACCTACCTAGGATTTCCTCTAAGCCGTCTCAGAACCTCAAATCAACAAGAAAAACCAATTAAACACTTTAGGAGTCTCCAAGTAGCTTAACCATACTCATTAAACCAAGATAATCGGTAGAAACCTCAGAATTCAGATCCCTAACTCTATATAAACTATCAACCTCAAATCACCTTAAACATAGAAAAGAGAAATGGTTTAGAGCTTAGAATCACTTACTAGAGGATTAAGGCCTCAATCTGTGCTACGAAACTCCAATCAACAAATCCTAGTAGCTCCCCCCCCCCCCATTTTGTCATTTGATAGTTTCTGGAAAAAGTTGATACTGAAGTTATCCACGTATGACATAAAGTGGATTCTGAAGTTAACACATGACATTAGAGGTTTCCTAAAAATCTATAGTTGCATGGGAACGAATACTTAGCTCTTTGCTATTCAATTACTATCTCAAATGTAGAAACCTTTTTAACGTAACATCAATTTAAAGTAGTTTGTCATTTTGTGGGACAAATTTATAGTTGTTGCAACTAACAATTTTTGTTTGAATATTATATTCCATCCCCACCAAAATGCATAAAAGTTAGCTGGGAGTTTTGTTTTGGGGTTAAATGTTACAAAAAATTTATTTCTATTTATTTTTCATTTTAAAATTCCCATACGGCAACAGCTACAGCAGCAACAATTCTTTTAATATAATGTTGTGCTTTTGTTTAAAAAAAATTTAAAAGTGCAAAACTGGACTAAATGCTAAAAGATATTAACGACATATTAGAAATATTAAAGGGAATTGTGGATAACATTATTTTGGTGACAACAACGTGTGTCATTAAAAGAATACTAAAAAATTTCAAAAATATTAAAAAAATATTTTTGGAAGTTTTCCTCCTAATATTTTCTCCTCCACATTTTCCTACCATTTTCTCCGCCATCCCCACTTAGTCTAAAAAATGAAAAAACAGAGAGTAAGAATTAGCTTTTGCTTTTTTTTTTTTTAATCAAAAGAGAAGATCAAGAAGAAGAAGAAGAAGTAGGAATTAACCTGAACATAATGCATTTTCCAAATAGATAAATGAGTAATATACTCCTTCCATAATTTTATATATATGGTGTTTTTAACTAAATTTTGCATACCAATAAAATTTGTTATTTAGTTGAAAACTTATAAAATCATGACATTTTTCTAGTTTTTCTCCTAATAAATGTCACAATTAATATCATGGCAGTGAGTAAAGCAAACAATAAATATCTCTTTCACTTTTCAAGGCAAGGATAAAATTATTCAATTACTTAAAATTATTATGACATCTTTTATATTTAGAGACACGAGGGGCATTCAGAAATATATAGGGACGGAGGGAGTAATGATTTAAAGGTTTTGAAGATTGCATCCACTTTAATTTTTAACATTTAAATATCACTTAGAATACGTGGAGCCCTATGAATTATGTAAGAAACAATTGATGGTGTACATGTTTGGATTAATAGCAATTTGGATTTGGATTTGGATACAAAAAAAATATATTAATAAATCCATTTTAAATTGTAATTTCTTTATAATTTCAAATTTAATATAATCATTTTAAACATCTTATTTTCTTCCTATTTTCACTTTTGACATTTCTATGACTATCTAATTTTTTATTTTTATCTCAATTTATCTTTCTTCTTGATTTGAAATTTTTTAAACTATCTAAACCAAAGATTTTAAATATATGAATTTCAAATTTGAGATTTGAAATGCAAGATTTTAAATTTAAAACCCAAATCCAAATTCATCAATCCAAACGCTACTTGAAGAGTTGAATGGCAATTTCACACTTAAATTATTGAGCCCAAAACATATGGGATTCTAAACTTATTTTTGATTTAATATTCCTATTTAACTTTTGAAAACAGTATAATATCACTCCTACCATTAATAAAAAATTAACTTTGACTATTAGTTAACTAGAAAATTACAAAAAAGGTCCTTAAAAATTTAGAAAGAACTCAAAAATTACATATATATAATCCAATAAATTATAGGAAAGAACTAAGAAATTTTTTTCCATCATTTTGTGTACTTTTTGATGTCTTTTTCTATAAATTTTTGTCAACTAATGGATAAAGTTAACATTTATTAATAGTAGGGGAAATATTGTCCCATTTTGAAATGTTAAACAGAAATTTTACACAAAAAATGAGTTTAAGGTGCTTTACCATTTAAGTTATAATTAAAAATAAATGAAAATGCACATAATCCAAAAAGATGAATGGAGATGCAGATGTAACATCTATTTTTTTTTTTTTGAAAGGTTTTTAACTTTTACTTTCTATTTAGGGCTAAGGTGCAAATTTACTTTGAAACATTTTTGTGAGAAGCTCTTAGTATCTTAAACTTTTGTTTGGAGCAATCTTACCTTAAAACTTTTAAAAATAATGCAAGTTTTCCCTTTTGTTAACATTGACTCACGTTTGACCATTAACCTTCCTTTGACAAACAGATGTCACGATTATGCTCCTTTTTTTTTTTCTTTGCTTCCTCCTCTCTTTCCTCATCATCCTCTTCACGTTGCTTCTCTGTGCGTTACTTCGTCGTATTCATCCCACCCCTCTCTCTTCAGCACTTGAACCTATTGTCTCCTCTCTCCCTCTTCACCCTCAACATCGAGCAACCCTTTAGGATTCAGTGGCGGATGCATTTCCCTCTTCCACGTATTGCTTCTCTCCCTCTTCATATCATGGCGGCTTGATAACTTATCCTAGGATGAGGAGAAGCCATTGTCAACGTCGCAGCAAGAGGAAGAAGAGTATGGGAAAGGAGGCAGGCTCAGGTGAGCGGGGAAGCTATCATCGAAGGAAGAAGCTAAGGGAAGGAGAGGAAGGCGTCGGGGTCAACAGCACAAGGCAGATGCAGGCGAGGGTAAGACCGTGTTGGAGCTCGAGCATCTTGCTTTGGAGAAGAGCAATAGCACCAATGCATCTGTCAACAAGGTCCTTCAGGTGAGCGTCGACCTTATAGGGGAGGGAGTTCACGGTGTCCTCTTACTGGTCCTCGAGGACCTTGGAGAGGATCTTGATAACTTGTTGGCGTTGACGACCTTGGCAAACTTCTTGATGTTGTCAAAGCGGAAGTAGGGATGAAGATGCAGGTGGAGGTGCATCAACGCTTGAGGAGCTTGTATGCAATGTATGAAGATCTAGAATGAAGGAGAGGATGGAGGAGGGAGAGAGAGAGACGAGAGAGGTTGAGAGAGGACGGAGGAGGGAGGGAGAGATGAGAGAGTTTGAGAGAGGACGGAGGAGGGAGGGAGAGATGATAGCGTTTGAGAGAGGATGGAGATCAACAATGCAGAGTGAGGGAGAAGAGGACACGTGTAAAGGATTTGGTTTTAATAGTCAAACGTGAGTCAATGTTAACAGAAGGAAAAACTTGCACTATTTTTAAAAGTTTCAAAATAAATGGCTCCAAAAAAAGAATTTAGGATACCAAGTGCCTTTTACGAAAAAGTTTCAAGGTAAATTGCACTTTCACCCTTCTATATATATTTAATACTACACATTTAATACAAAGAGGTGATTAAAAGGTAGGATAAGAAATTTTATTTTCTTAGAAGGGTACTATTGGAAGAAATTCATTATTAGGCATAAAAATTTAAAATGGGATAAGTATATATCAAGGGACAAAATGGAAATAAAAATAATAAAAAACATAAGGATAGAGAAAATACATATTGAAAGAACTTCAGGTGAATTTTAAGAAAGTATTGGATTGGTTTTCGAAAAAGCTCGGATTTCGTAATTATTCTTTTGGTTATGTAAAAAAAAATTAATATTCTTGTGACAATATTTTTGAAACGGAGAAAGGAAATCTATACTTGTGATGCTCTCTCTCTCGCTGTGTGTGTGTGTGTGTGTGTTTAGTTTTGGTAAAATCATGACTATTAGTCCTTATATTTTAATTTACCGTGTTTTGATTAGTCCCTATGTATTTTTTAGTCTTTGAGATCCCTTAAATTTCATCTGTCTACAAACGTTATTAGTTCTTATAGTTACTGATGGTATTAAATATGCTGATTTATACATAATTATGTTAATTTTGTTGTTAAACATATAAAATTGTGATGAGTTGGCTATTATATGAGAAAAAATGGCTACTAAACTCTCTATTTCTCTATCCTAGCTGTTGCATCTTATCTCATTCTTTCTAAAACTCCATTCGTCGCGCATTTAATAATTTTGATTTAATGTCAGGGTTTTTTTATCATTCTGATATTTTTATACAACTCATCATAATTTGAATAACTCAATACAAGAAATAATAACAGAATATATGCACACGCTATTAGTCAAGGTTAAGTCCGTATGGTCATATTTAAATAGTGTAGGCACAAATATTAGTGACATTTGACTTGGAGCGACAACAAAAAAAGTATTAGGACAAATATCAAAACACACGAAATTATAAGAAAAACAATTATATTTTTTTCTTTAGCTTTTTAGAGAAAACAATTCAATGCTGTCCGATGGGTGATAAGTGAACTAACTATAGTTGATAGTATTTTCGGTACAGGCGACTGTGTTAATGTCAAAATTAATCTGGATTACATGAGGTGGTGTAACTTCTGCAAGTTTAATTTCAAACAATGTTGTTTGCTAGTGAATATCCATATTTGAATTTTTCTGCGTTCCCATAGAAACTCAATGTGAAGCTACACTCTTGTTCTTGGATTATTCTAGCTTTATTGATGAATCACGATTACAGTTCATATGTTCACACTTTTGAATAAAATAAATGTATTTAACATGCAATTTATCGAGAGAACTCTGTTCATGACATGATCCATAGTGGAAAAAATTCAATGAGACATGACACGAGCAGCGTGACATCTTGCCAATGGTTAATCTATAACAATAATAAAAAAAAAAAACCATCTTGTCATGCTTATCGCATCTATTACCATTTGAATCATTCAATACAAAGCAATTTTACAGTGAATTAGAATCCCATGTGCAAGAAAGCATTTCAAAACTGGTGAGCAATGCATTCGTAGTTGTTATAGCAAATTTGATGTTAAAAAAAGTCACCATTTTTAAATATTATGCATAAAAAATTTAAATTGTTTTACTGTTTAGAATATTAGCTCCACAAGTCTTACCTCGTGATAAAAAATGGTGAACTTAATTAATTTTATGATATGGTAATCTTTCTTTAATATAAGAGGTTCCAAGCAATCTATAGTTGCATGAGAACTCGGGAAAACTCAGCTCTTGAATTTCTGTTGGGAGGAATGCTTGCATGTAGTGCTGCCCATACTTGAACAGGATTGCTTCCAATAGAAGAATACCTATAATTATAAATAGTCTTGGTCATTAATTATAAATCATTCCATGTTTCTTCTAGTGTAGTAATTTGGTTATTGTAGAAGTTATCTTTTATAGAATGGATAATTTATTCATTATATCAAAATACTAGAGGTGGCCTACAGCAGGATAGAAAAAAAGTAAGTTAATTATTAATATTTAGCTCATATCATCTAATAAAATAATCACAATTAAATAAGCTAATTAAATTTGTATCAAAATGCATTTTTTGAAAAAAAAAATTGACTGTAATTAGTGGACATTTATTGACTTAAATTTTCAATTAACAAAACAACTTGTTTGCTTGGCCAAAACAAAAACTTGTTTGCTTAGTCTCTCTCAATATATCTTTCCGTATCCAGTCTTATCTATCAATGTAATGGCCATTTATTTATTATCATCACCCAAGTGTTTTTTTAAAATATAAGATCGCCGTAAGTGTATTTTATGGTAAGAATTAAATTGATAATTTATTTCGTCTAATGTCACAATTAGTAATTTTACACCGTCAAATCAAGTATGGAGAGAAAATATCAAGAAAGGATATGAAAAGGATGGAAGTGATATCAAAAAAGGCCACCACATAATGTTGCAGATTTGGCTATAAAAGCCCGGCATGAGCAAGGAAAAGGCAATCAATCATGATAAGTAGCTCAAAACAAGTGTTAATATTTTTGTTGTGTTATCGGCAGCCTAGCGTTTCTACCACTCCAACACCAATATCAATGCATATCTTTTATGGCCTCAGCAGCCTCCGCATCCACCTCTGCCTCCACCGTCTCCATTTCCTTCCAGAACACCCTCACCACCACCTCAATGATCTCCTCCTCTCAACGATATCCAAATGTCAGTAGACTTGAATCGATGGGAAAAGTTCCACATTAGATAAAGCTATGTTTAAGAGTTTGTCACATACCGAGATAAGATTGTGACACTCTTATTTTCCTAATCATAAATGTAATCCATGAGTAGGAAGAAGGGACCAAATTCAGACATATATAGTGAAAAGTAGAAATTATAGGCTTTATGATTAGGTATCTGTGCACATAGAGCCGCGAAGTACAATAGAAGCCATCGAGCAAGTCACAAGGAACAAGGCATCCCTAGCATGCAAGAAAGATGTGTCTGAAAATTATCATGTGCAGGAGACCAGGCTCTTGTTACAAACAATTCATATTTGCCTCACCACCAGCATCAAACCTCCACCCTTTCCTTGTGTAAGTTCACTTAATTTCACCATTAATATACTTTTTCTTTAATTTTATATCATTCATGCAAAACAAAAAAAAACTTCATTTCCTTTTATTTTAATACAACAACTAACACGTGTTTGGTCCTGTTGGATTTAAACATCATCGAGCTGGGTTAGCTTAGCTTTCCCAATATGATTTGTGTGTATGAGTAAATTAGCCCCTAAATTATTTGTTCCGAAGCATATGAGATCCTAAACATATTTTTTGTATAATGTTCCCTTTTGATTGCATATAACCTTATCATTAACAAAAGTTAACTTTAATCATTAATTGACTAGAAAATGATAAAAAGGGCATAAAGAATTCTTGATCATTTTCTGTAATTTTTGGGTCATTTACTGTAATTTTTAGATCTTTTTTTTTATTTTTGAAATATTTTTTCAGTAAACTAATAATCAAAATTAACTTTTGTTAATGGTAAGAGAATGAAGAAAGAGTGAACAGAGAAGTTGTGTTGTTGGATGATATGCTCGATGGTCTTGTCATATTATCTATGGTTTTTAATTTGCAATATATTCGAGACCTTTTTCATACAAGATTGATGTGTGTGTGTGTGTGTGTGTTGTGTGTGTAGAGGAGTCGCCATGGAATAAAATGAATGTTATTTAAATCATGATTGACCTGACTTGGACCTAATCTTGATCTGACTAAATGGCTTTTATTGATCTTTTAAATGATTCAATAATCAGTCCATTTTTAGTGCTTTACATTTTTATTTACCATCATGTACCTTTTCTTCATATTTTTAGCCGTTTTCACTAAAGACAAAGAGATTTTACGGACAACAACTATCAATAACCGTGATCAATATATAACAACTGACCATAGTGTTAGTGTCAAGATTTATTTGGATTACATGAGGTGGTCACACTTCTGCAAGTTTAATTTCAAAACAATTTGTTTGCTAGTGTGAATATCCATATCTGAATTTTTCTTCGTTCCCATAGAGACTACACTCTTGTTCTTGAGATCGTTTTAGCTTTATTTTTATGAATCACGATTAGAGTTCAAGTGTTCACACTTTTGGGGAAAAAAAAGGAAGAATTTAAAAAAAAATGCTAAATTTCCAAAATTTTATTGCAGTTTTGGGGTATTAAATTAATATTAAATTTTTTATGCAAATGATAAAATTTCCATTCATTTAAATTAATATGAGGACTGCCATATTCACTTGTTTATTTACTTATAGAATGTTGTTAATTGCCCTACTTTACTTGTTTTCATTTTAAGTGTTTAAATCATTTTATGACAACTTAATTCATATACTATTTGTTGTTCATTTACTTACGAACTATTGTTCATTGTCATAATTCACTTATTCATTACTAAACTTTTAATTGATTTCATTGCACAGAAATAAACAAGTCAAGTAAGGTAATTAATAATATTCTAGAAGTAAATGAATAAGTGAAGTTAGGCAATTAATAAGCAAGGAGGTTATGATATTAATTTAAAGAAGGGGCAATTTTGTCATTCAATCAAAAATTTAATATCAAATCAGCACCCTTGAATTACAATAAAATTTTAAAAATTTAGGAACTATGAATTTAAATAAGTTTGGTCAAGGGTTCATTATTGAAATTTTTCCAAAAAAAAAAAATAATCACACGACACATGCATGCATTATGGAGTGAACTCTGTTCCTGACATGATCCGTGGGGGAATTTGGAAAAATATCAATGGAACCTGACGTGAGCAGCGTGACATCATACCAAAGGTAACGCATAAAACAAAAGAAAATTTTTATAAAGATAACTCCACGCTTTTGGGGGGAAAAAATAATATCGGAGGTTTGAATAATTTATTTTTCCAATTTGCTCGCTATAGTTTACAAACGTTTCACGATAATCCTTCTATGCTACCGGAGGTTTGAAATTTAATCTATAAAGTATAGGTTTGTCATTACATAGATATATTAATTTACTATAATTAATTGATAATTGAAGGGATGGAAAGCAATCACACAGATGAAGACAATTTTCGATCAGAGTCCATCGGTAATTACTCGATAAACTAGACATTAATGTGAGTAAAGACAAATTCAATAGAGATTGTATATAAAATAGGGTATATAATACTATAAAGATGGCCCAAAAAAAGTATATAATACTATATATATATATATATATATTATAACTTTAAATTATTTGCAGATCCTGATTTTCATTTTTCTATGTATAAATACTCCCGTTTCCTATATATGAATCCGCATAATTAGAAGATCTGGTGATGAGGTAGGGACGAACAAGGAATCTCATCTCGCAGTGATATTAATGAAACCCCAATGATTTCTGTACTTTTTTATTACTACTTTTTTTGTGGATATGAGGAGAGATATCATTTTTTTTCAATAAATTATTAAAAGAGATATTAGCATCTGTTCAAAAACAATTGGTCCATCATTTCCCATGAAACTTAACAGAGCACATTCGATTGACATCTCACATGTTTAAAAATGAAAATGGGCAAAAAAAAAAAAAAACCGGCCTACTGCTTTCCCGTTTGCGGGAAGTAATGATAAAGAGGCTGAAAAAAGAGGTGGGTTCAATTATTTTCTAATTCTTAAATGAAATATTATGTATTATATATTATATATATGTAATATATTATTTAATAATTAAATATATGTAAATAGACAATTACCTCCTATTAAGTTTGTGGGTTAGATCTTATAAAAATAAGCCAAATCTATTCACCTAAATAGACATAATCAAATGACTAAATCTGACATCACGTATTTAATAAATAGGTCAGGCCAGACCCAAAATAAATCTAGTTAAACTCTCGATAAACCACCTAGTTTACCTCCACCCTTATACAGCTAAGGCAACAAATTTGAGATTAGAGGATCTACCTCAGCCCTATCTCTTTCCCCTAGCTATGAACAAATCATTACGTTTCAGTGTTTCTAAAAGTTTTCCTTTCTAATTTTTTTCCCACTACTTTCCTCCAATTTTTCCTTTCCAAACCAAGACTAACTTCTCATTTATGCACATTTAAATATAAGATTAAAATTTTAGAAGGAAAAACTATTTCCGAAACTAATGCAATAAGTATACACGCATGGTTTTAAATTATGTATCTATATGTCTATTTATATATAATAAAAATACTTATAAAAGATAACAAAGGAAAAAAAATATCATAATAGTTATAATATTTTTTTGTCAGAATATATAATGTTCAATCTAATTAATAATTCTCTTTATAAAAGTAATTTGAAGAAAAAGTTATATTAAAATTAAAATTATCAAAATAATTTGAAATTAAATTATTGAATATATTTTCATGTTATTTATATATTTTAAAACTAACAAATCTGTTCATGATCGCCGGTAGAAAAATATCATTGAACATGACGTCAGCAGTGTGACATCATGCCGATGACTAATAAAAACAGACAGGTGGGATTGTTGGGATACACCGTGCTATCACATCAACTAGTATTTGGAGCATCCAATCCATATGGAATATTATTTTTTTTTAACAGTGAATTCGAGTCACATGCTCCCTCTCTCCAGTTCTTAATGATACAATTAACAAACTTACGATTTAGTTAAAAATGTTAGTTATAATTTTAAAATTATAAAAAATATATAACTTTTTAATTTTACCTTTTTTTAAATTGATGATTATAATAAATTATTGTTTCAGAATTCAAATGACAATGAATATATAAAGGGTAAAATTGAAAATAAGGCATTGCTTATTCTAACTTTGGCTTATATTTAGGATTAAAAAAAGCTTTCAAACTTTGCCTTATATTAAAAAACGAGTAGCATTAATTATGATTTTAATTAATTGGTTTTGTTTGATAATTAACAGCCAGGTATTTGAGAGCGGTTGAAAAATGCATTTATAGTTATTATTGCAAATTTGATGTTAATAGAAGTGACCATTTAATAACTAAAGTATAGTGAAAAGAAAAGACTCAAAAACCTGAGTTTTTAAAATTTTGAATTAATATGTGGCATCCTTTGCTCTCCTCTATTTAATTTGCTCGTCTCTCCCAATTTTTGGATGGACTATAAGATAGTGTTAGACAAAAGAAAAGCTTTATAGTAGCGATCCACATCTGCTTGTGTTTTGTCTAATTTAAGATTCTGTAACACACACAATAGGAACATGACTCTTTTTTTTAAAAAAAAAAACGTATATGTAATCCATTACCAGGAAGAAGCGACCAAGTTCAGATATCACAGATATAGTGAATTTCTAACTTCAAATAAATTGTGGATTTTTTATGATTAGGTATTCATCGAGATGGAACCACGAAGTACAATTCCGTTAGTGTACTAAAAGCCATCAAGAACGTCACAAGGGGAAACGCTTCCCTAGCATGCAACAAAGATGTGCCTGGAAAATTTCAGCTCTCTGAGATTCGCCTTTGTATTGCTAGTGATAGCCGAGCTCTAGAAGATTGCAAAACAACAGGCTCCTGTAATCATAGTTTGTCAAAATCTCGAGTTAACCTTTTAAATTTATTATTTTTATGTTTCTAACTTATAAAATCATGTTATTTACTCATAAACTCGAACTAGATCAAACTTGGTTAAACTAGTAAGTTAGCTCTTTGAATTTGTCATTTTTAATTTTTTAAATTTACAAAATAGTGTCAACTTATTTATAAACTTAGACTAGATACAATTGATTAAACTTGTCAATTTTAATTGAGTTGAGAAAGTTAGATATATACTATGTAGAACTCGTTTTATAGAACATAGTTCAAAGAAAAATAAAACTCAAAAGAAAAAATTAATATTAATAAAAAAGAAAACAATGAAAATAAGTTGCCCTATTTTAAAATGTTATGTTGAGTATAGGTAGATTTAGTTTCAATAATTTATATTTAATATATTTAAATTAAATTATCATTATATTTTATATTTTAATTATTTAATCATATATTTTTAATGATTATTTATTAATAAAAGTAAACTCTTATAAGTGTACCATCTGAATTTATATCCATATCATGAGTTTATTTCTACTCGTAAGTTGACAACCTTACTTGTGATAAAACATTCATATTTGCCTCACCACCAGCAGGATCAAACGAACTGCGACCCTCTTCTTGTGTTGGTTCACTTAATTAATTAATTTCACCATTAATATACTTTTTCTTTAATATTATATCACCCATGCATAAAAAACAAAAAAATCCTTACCTTTTTTTTTAATACAACTATCTAGTGGGGTAAAGGCTTGTTGTGTGTTGTATCTCGTGTTTGGTCCTGTAGGATCAGATTTATATACATCATTGAGTTGTGTTAGCTTAGTTTTTTTCCCGTATAATTTTGGATAATTGAACAAATTTACCTTTAAACTATAGGTTTACTTAAAGGGAAATATTAAAAATACATCATTAATAAAATTTTATTTTTTTATGTTATTTTATATTTTGAGACAACAATATCTCCCTACTTTATCGTATAATTTGGAACTGTAAGAGTATTTAGTTGGTATACATGCTGGCTATGATTAATTAATTGGACAACACAACTAAGCATTTCCAATTCAATTTATTAATCGGATAAACAAATAAAAGATCTGAGTGATAGAACATCGAACATCAAAAACAAAAGGAAAAATGTTATAAAGATGACTCCACAGTTTTAAAAAATGATTTCATTAAAGAATTTTATTTTTAAATTCTGACTAGATCATAAAACAAAAAAGAAAATCCATTGACCACTTCTTCGTCTCAACTGTCTGCCATACTTTCAAATCACGTGCCTCTCAGCCTTTGGGCACATGAGAAAAGAATTAATTAATATGATTGATTTGGAATATAATTAATTACGTTATGTGGTATATAATTGATTTATAAAATTGATTAATAAGATTAATTTTAATCAAGATTCAAAAGTAGAATTGAAAGCAAAATTGAAAAGAAGAATTGAAAATAAGGCATAACTATGGTTTTGTAAAAATATATTCAAAGACTCATGTTATATATTAAAATCAATTATGAATCCAAAATCATGTTTTTAAAAAAATATTCAAATATTCATTATACATGCCAAAATTAATTATGAACTCAAACCATAGTTTCTTAAAATACCCATACACCCCCTATATGTCAAAATTAATTATGTACCCAAAATTATGGTTATTTAATAAGCTACTCCTACATGCTTTTTAATTTAATTTTTTAATTATACATTTCTAAAATTTATTAAAAAATCATATAAATTATTTTACACATATATTGTTTGGTTCATAATTGATTTTGACATAATAAGAGGTGTTTGGATATTTTTTAAAAAAATTATAATTTTAGATTCATAATTAATTTTAACATGTAACATAGGTGCTTGGGTAATTTTTGCTTTCCGTAAAATTGATTGATTAATCCAAACAGGCACCTATTTGTTTGCTTCGAAGTCGAAAAACTCCTCGGCCGTGGAACATTATCGAAGATCAGTGCCAAAAGAGAAAATCCTGAACGTGGCTAAGATTTGGGAAGGATGATGGATTAGGACAAATAAACTCCGTGCCGAAAAGGGCCCTAGAAAAATAATAATAATAATAATAATAATGATAAAAATAAAAAATGCCGGATCACAAGAAAACTGTTGAGGAAGATGGACTTGGGATTAAAAGAGAATTGTTGGTTTGTTGCACGTAAGTATTAACGGTTTTGTTGGCCAAAAGAAAATAATAATAATAATTGACTGTGTTGATATAAATCGACGTCGTTTTGAGTCAAAGGATCAATCAAAAGGCGCAACAAACACTCCTCCCCCTTAGTTTTTGAGTGGTTATTGCTTATTAAATGTATTACAAGCATATCTTCCAGGTGAAACACCAATCCCACACGTATTGGTGTGCATTTTAAATGCATTTATTTCTTAATTAACAAGTTCAAAATATGACAAGGTTTGATGTTTTACTTGTCATAACCAATTGCTTCTAGTTAAATGCATATAAACATTTATTAATTAATGAATGATTGCTTGCTAAAACATGTCTTACAATTGTCCCTTCCCTACAATCAAGCTTTGTTAGATTTTTGAACTTGTGAGTTAATAAACAGCTACTTGTTAGATCTACATGGATATTCATTAGTTAATGAATAGTTGTTTGTTGAAACTAGTCTTACACTTGTTCCTTCTCACAACCAAGTTTTGTCATCTTTTTAAACTTATCAATTAATAAATAACTACTTATTAAATGCGCATGGATATTTATTAATTAACTAACAAATGACTTTTTGATGAAATAAACCTTACATTTATCTCTTTTCACAACCAAGCTCTATCACATTTTTGAACTTGTCAATTAATAAATAACTACTTGTTATAATAAACAAATGACTCCTTGTTAAATGTACAAGGTTACTTTTCAATTAACAAATGGATACTTATTTAAACAAGTATATGATTTGGAAACTTAAGAATTTACAAAGACAACATATACTAAATTTGGTCTTTTTATGGGGTTTTTATGATTAGGTATTCTTCCCGATGGAACCACGAAGTACAATTCCAATCATGCAATAGAGCCATCAGGAAAAGTCACATTTAGGAAGGCATCCCTAGCTAGCATGCAAGGAAGATGTGTATTAAAATTTTCAGCTCTATGAGATTCACCTTTATACTGCTAATGGTAGCCTAGATCCAGAAGATTGCAAAAGACCAGGCTCTTGTTATAAACAATTCATATTTGCCTCACCACCAGCAACGAACCACGACCTTTTTCTTGCGTAGAAGTTCACTTAATTGATTTCCCCTTAATATACATTTTCTTTAATATTATATCATTTATGAAGAAAATTACTTTCCTTTTTTTTTTTATAATACAACTACCACATGTTTGGTCCTGTCGTATTAGATTTAGACATAGTTGAGTTGGGTTAGCATAGCTTTTCCAATATTTTTTTGGGTAATTGAGCAAATTAGCTTCTAAATTATAGGTTTAGGTGCGTTTGGCACCCTAAACTCATTTTCTGTATAATTTTCACATTAAACTTTTGAAAACGATACAATTTGGCTCTTGTTATTAACAAAAGTTACTTTTAACTGTTAATTGATCAGAAAATAATTAAAAAAAACCTAAAATTACAAAAAGATCCAAATTAAATTTTCTTGTCCTTTTATAATTTTGAGTCTTTGTTTGTAATTTTTGGTTTTTTTTTAGTTATTTTTTGTAATTTTTGAGGTTCTTTTCTGTCAATTTTTGATTAACTACCAATCAAAGTTAACTTTTGTCAATAATAGAGGCCAAATTGCAATGTTTTTAAAAGTTCAAGGGAAATAAATTTAGGGTCCTAGATGCTTCTTAACTTATAATCTAGGGGCTAATTTGCTTATTTACCCTTATGATTTTCTCTAAATTTTAAGTAGAATCAAATCTTTCCCACATGACGTCGGACCACCATTATTTTTTTTCCTTTAGCATTCCTCATATCACTTAATATTTGATTTTTTTTTTTGGTTTATTCAGCTCCACATCATCATCAATATCGGAACAGGAGGAGGAAGTGGGTGATCTGTGATCATAAAGCAACGTTGCTGTGTTGTAAGAGAATGACGAAAGAGTGATGCTAGCTAGTAGTATTGAATAAAGTTGTGTTGTTGGATGACATGCTCTCGATGGACATGTCATTATCTATGGCTTTTAATTTGCAATCTATTGAACGTCTATGTTATATAAGATTGATAAATGTGTGTGTGTGTGTGTGGGTGTATGGGAGTGACCATGCAATAAAATGAATGTTATTTAAATCATGATTGATCTGATTAATTTCGAACAGATCTTGATTGGACCACATTACTCTGACTGATCTCTTAAACTGATTCAGTAGTCAGTCTGTTTTTTGTGCTTTACATTTTAATTTGCCTTCAGGTTCCTTTTTCTTCATATTTTTAGTTGGTCTTCAAGCAAGAATTCAAGACCATTTTTAGCCGTTTTCACTAAAGATAAAGAGATTTTACAGGCCGTCCTCTTCCATAACCAAGGGTGGCCAAAGTTTACCTTTCACAAAAAATTAAAGTTTATAGTTTTGAAACCAAATGCGTCATTAAACTTTAGTCCTAAAAAATTGATTTACCAGAGAAGTTACACTTCAAAAAAATTTATTGAAAAATAAATTATAAAAATTAGGCTTAAATAATTGTAATTATAAGAGTAAAATTAATTTTATATCAAGTATTTTACATCTTATAAGTTACTTGATAAATGACAATTTTATATATTTTTATCCTTTTAATTTAGACTTTTAAATATTTATTTCAAGCTAATAGAGTTTAATTAGATATTATTTAATGTTATTAGCCAATATTCAGTTTTGGAATTTTAACTAACTAAATCTTTGATTTTAAATATAAACAATATCTTTAATATTTTTTGCACCTGTGCTATTTAATTTTATTTTATTTGTGTAGATCTTCTAAATTTAATTTGAAAGATATTGATAAAGAACATATTGGATAAGAAGAATATGGGAATGCTTGGAGATCAAATCAAGAATTAATTTTAGAAATTTCGTTTATATTTATCTTGGATATTTTAGTGTAGTTTTTATTTAGGGTTATTTAAGGTAGTTTTATTTTTTATTAAATTATTAAGTTTCAAGTTGGAAGAGGCGTGCGAACACAGCACAGTACATATATATATAAAGCAAGCCGCACGCACAGGGAGAAGGATCCATTCAATATAAAAAGGGGAATAGCACGCACAGGAGGACGCACAGGAGGAGAAAAATCACGATTTTTTTGACAGAGAGGAGAAGAAAGGACAGTGATCGCAGTTCAATTTTTTCCTTCAATACAGGCGATGGCCTCTCTTATTTTTATCTCATATTGTTTGATTTTTAATTTTATGGATAGCTAATTTTTTTTGGTGCAATCAGTCATAAACCATGATCCTAAATTTTAATTAGAGTTCTTAATATTTAGAGAAGATTTATTCTAGCTTTATTTAATTTGCTCTTCTTCTTCCTACCTCTAAATGTTATGCTTTAATTGCTATTGTTGATTGGAGTAGTTTTATTGCATAATTTTTGAGTTATAAATTTTATCTGAGGTTTTACTTGCTATAATCGATTGATATAGCATTGTAAGAGTAATTTGGCTTGGCTTGGGTGATTATCTATGCTTTGTTTCTGGTATGGCTAATATAGAACAGTTGTTACGTTGTGGGTTAAAGGAGATCTCAATTAATTTATAACTTAATCTCTTGTTTTAATTCTTGAATGATAATTTGAGAAATATATAATAAAATCAGAATAATAAAGGTAAATAAAATTAATTTAAATTGTGGGCGAGGAAGATTAAATTTAGGTGATTGGATTGTGATTGATTGCACTGCTTGTTCTTGATAATTTTCTCAATTGAATTTTCTTTATTTATCTAATTTTAATTTAAATTTTTTTTAATTTCATTATAAAAACCCCCATTTTTTAGCTTTTCATAATTATAATTCAAATAGTTACTCTATTGACTCTTAGAGAGACGAACTAAATTTTGTAGAAACAAAGCATGGATAATCACCCAAGCCAAGCCAAATTACTCTTACAATGCTATATCAATCGATTATAGCAAGTAAAACCTCAGATAAAATTTATAACTCAAAAATTATGCAATAAAACTACTCCAATCAGCAATAGCAATTAAAGCATAACATTTAGAGGTAGAAAGAAGAAGAGCAAATTGAAATAAAGCTAGAATAAAATTTTCTCTAAATATTAAGGACTCTGATTAAAATTTAAGATCATAGTTTATGATTGATCGCACCAAAAAAAATTAGCTATCCATAGAATTAAAAATCAAACAATATGAGATAAAAATAAGAGAGGCCATTGCCTGTATTAAAGGAAAAAAATTGAACTGCGATCACTGTCCTTTCTTCTCTTCTCCGTAAAAAAAATCGTGATTTTTCTCCTCCTGTGCGTGCTATTCCCTTTTTTATATTGAATGGATCCTTCTCCCTGTGCGTGCGGCTTGCTTTATATATATGCACTGTGCTGTGTTCGTACGCCTCTTCCAACTTGAAACTTAATAATTTAATAAAAAAATAAAATACCTTAAATAACCCCAAATGAAAACTACACTAAAAGACCCAAGATAAATATAAACGAAATTTCTAAAATTTAATTCTTGATTTGATCTCCAAGCATGCCCATATTCTTCTTATCCAATATGTTCTTTATCAATATCTTTCAAATTGAATTTAGAAGATCTACACAAATAAAATAAAATTAAATAGCACCTGTGCAAAAAATATTAAAGATATTGTTTATATTTTAAAATCAAAGATTTAGTTAGTTAAAATTCCAAAACTGAATATTGGCTAATAAAATTTAATAATATCTAATTAAACTCTATTAGCTTGAAATCAATATTTAAAAGTCTAAATTAAAAGGATAAAATATATAAAATTGTCATTTATCAATTTCCCCACACTTAGACTTTTGTACTCCTGGGCAAAACTTAAATCTCAAAATTCAAGAAAAGAAATGTGGAAGCAACAAAGAATAAGAAGCAATCATAGCTATTTAAAATTTTAACACTCTAATCAATATCTCTTATATCCAAAATAACAAGTATCATGGCAATTTCATTTGGTAAGAATAAATTAAGCAATAGTCCCTCATAAAGGTCAAGTGTTTAACTCTCAACTCTCAAATATATATAGGTAAGTGTTTCACTCAAGTTCCCCTATTAAAACCTCACTACCATAGGCTTGTTTATCATCTAGGTCTTCACTATTTATGTCATATGCAATGCAAGAATCAATAGGACTTTAGTTTAGGTTGTAATGAGCCTTAGGTAAAGGTATGGTATAAAAATAGGAAAATGACGGCTAATAAACTTTAGGATAATGAAAAGCATATTTGAAACGAAATATATAGAATGAAAGAAACAAAATAAATTGATTTGGGTTTATTTTTCTCTCTTTGTTTTGTTTTCCTTTCCTTTGCTTCATGTGCCTTTTTATTTATTTATTTTTGTTACGTTCTGACTTTTATGCTCTTTCTTCTTTTTTCTTCCTTTCTTCCTTTGCTTTTCTTTTCTCTCTTGTTTTTTTTTTAAAATAACCCAAATCTCTCTTCAAGCATATTCTTTCATTCCAACAAATATTATAATACACTTTCCATCACCTAAAGTGGGGTGAGAAGAATGAAAGGAAAATATTTTTATAGGTTATGTTTTCAATTGGCTAAGATTTTAAAGAAAAGGTTTAGGCTCAAAGGGCTAACAAGGGATAAATTGCATGGGATGGCTATTTGATTAAGTAGGCTAAAAAAAGAATGTCTAAATCATCTTCATGCAAAGCATATACAATTATAGTCTCAATTAAGAATCAAGACAAGTTTTAGAGTGAGAGTAGTGATAGGAGAATACACACAAGAAGAGGATAATATTAGGCCCAAATTCTCACAAGCTAAAGACTATTACATTAATTCAATGAAACCAAATTCATTGCCACTTAACTTAAATTTCAAACATAAGATCAATTATTTATCATGCTCAAATGTATCCAAACTAAAATTGTCTTAAATTTGCAACTTCGTACAAATTATTTTTTTATTTTTATTTTGAAAACAAGAACACAAAAATAACAAAAATGAAAACAAGAAAAAAAAAATTAGAAACAGCAAAAAACCTCCCCCTATACTTAAAATCTACGATGTCCTCAATGTAGAACATAGTTTGAAAAATGTATAGGAAAATGTAAATTAAAAGTGAAGAGAAATGATGCAACCTGATCGATTAAGTGTTATCTTGGAGGGAAGACTCCTCCACAATGTGTGTCTCAAATCCATCATAAAAATGCTTTAACCGATGCCCGTTAACTTTAAACTTTGCTCCAGTAGATTCTACCATAATCTCTACTCCACCATAAGAAAACACTTTAACAACTATAAAAGGACCTTCCCATCTAGAACAAAGTTTTCCTGACATAAGTTTCAATCTGGCATTATAGAGAAACACTTTTTGTCCCACCTTGAACTCTTTTCTAACTATCAGCTTATCATGCATTAACTTGGTCTTTTCCTTGTAGATTCTTGAATTTTCATATGCTTCCAAGCGAAATTCTTCAAGCTCTTGCAATTGATATTTTCTTTGGGCTCCTGCTTTAGTTAAATCCATGTTGCACTGCTTTACTGCCCAATAAGCTTTATGCTCAATCTCCACAGGTAAGTGACAAGCTTTCCCAAAAACAAGCCGATAAGGAGACATTCCGATTGGAGTCTTGTAGGCAATTCTGTATGCCCACAATGCATCATCAAGTCTCTTACTCTAGTCTTTCCTATTAGGTTGCACTGTTTTCTCAAGAATCTGCTTTATCTCTCGATTAGAGACTTCAGCTTGCCCATTAGTTTGGGGGATGATAAGGGGTAGCCATCTTATGCACAACCCCATACTTACCTAATAAACTCTGCATGCTTCGATTACGAAAATGGGTCCCTTGGTCACTGATAATGGCCTTTGGAATACTAAACCTGCAAAAGATATGTGACCTAACAAAATCTACAACAGCAACAGAGTCATCAGTTCTGGTGGCTTTAGCTTCCACCCACTTAGAAACATAATCCATAGCTAGTAAAATGTAAGCAAATCCAAATGAAACAGGAAAAGGTCCCATGAAATCAATACCCCATACATCAAATATTTCACAGAAAAGTAAAGGTTGTTGAGGCATCCCATTTCTACGGGAGATATTTCCTGTATACTGACATCTAGCACAATGCTTACAAAATGTATATGCATCATGAAATAGAGTAGGCCAGTATAATCCAGAATCAAGAACCTTTCTAGCAGTGCGTTGTGGACCAAAGTGTCCTCCACAAGCAAGTGTGTGACAAAAATGCAATATGGATTCAAACTCAATGTCAGGAATACATCTCCTAATAATCTGGTCACTACATATGCGCCAAAGGTATGGATCATCCCAAATGTAATATCTAGCTTCCCTCTTAAACTTATCTAATTGATGTTTCTTTAAATGCACAGGAAATGCAGAGGCAACTAAGTAATTGACTAAGTCAGCATACCAAGGAGTAACATCATGCATAGCTTATAAGCATTCATCAGGAAAATTATCATCAATAGGAATAGAAGGAATCATAGGAGATTCAATGCAACTCAAATGGTCTGCGACAGAATTCTTAGCTCCACTCTTATCCTTTATCTCTAAGTTAAACTCCTGTAGCAAGAGCATCCATTTGACTAATCGTGGCTTTGCATTTGGCTTCCTTAAGAGATACTTTAATGCTGCATGATCAGAAAACAGAACAACTTTTGCATTCAAAAGATATGATCTAAACTTATCTAATGCAAAAACAATAGCTAAAAGCTCCTTTTTAGTGGTAGTATAGTTGGCTTAGGCTGCATCTAAAGTTTTGGAAGCATAAGCTATGACATGTGATTTCTTATCAACTTTTGTGAAAGCACTGCGCCAAGAGCATAATTAGAAGCATCACATAATAATTCAAAAGGTAAATCCCAATTTGACGGTTGAATGATTGGTGGAGTGGTCAATCTTTTCTTCTACAACTAATTTTTTTTTTAATAAAGTGATATTTAAGGACCTTCTACGAACATTAATCATACAATCAACAAATTAAGGATCTTAAAGTCATAACATTTTAGGAAAAAAGTCATGATTTTTTTAGTTGGGAAGGAGAATTGGCTAGAAAGAAACTAGAAGACAGGAGATGGAGAAAGCAAATAGACATAGTTTTAAGTCTTCATGTAATGGTTGATAACTGAACAACAATTATATTTTCTCTTTATTGGCTTTTTACAGAAAAACAATTCAATTTCGTCCGATGGCTGACAAATGAAGTTTCTATAGTTGATGATATCTTTGATACAGACTATTGTGTTTATGAGAAAATTAATCTGGATTACATCATGTGGTCACACTTCTGCAAGTTTAATTGCAAACAATTTGTTTGCTAGTATGAATATCTGAATTTTCCGGCATTGCCATGGAAACTCACCCTGAAGCTACACTATTAAAGTTCACATGTTCACACTTTTGATAAAAAATAAATAAATAAAGGCAACATGTTATGGATAGAACTCTGTTCATCACATGATCCATGGTGGACAAACACCAATGAAACATGACGTGAGCAGCGTTACATCATGCCCATGGACATGGTTAATTAAAAAAAAAAAACAGTACTTACTTGGTATCCATGCTTAATTATCACACCTACAGCTATTTGAAGCATTCAATACACGAAAGCAATTTTAATGGTGGTTTCTGTTTTCAAAATAAAAACATTAAATTAAAAAAATTATTTGCATAAGGGTTTAAAATTAGACAGTAAATCATATATGCACACGAGTCGCAAAAAGATGGGACTTCAAAATTAAATAATTACCTGGTTAATTAATTTATTAATATATTTTCGGCGACTCTATCTGGTCTTTTCTATATTGCCATATTTGCTGGAAAGCAACATAATGGTTGTTGGGACAATTGTTTAATTGGCTCGAGGTTAATTTTCAAGAAAGTAATTAGCGGTCCAGCAATATTTGGAAAGATGAACATCGACTGTGAGATGATATATGATTTCAATACCCAAGATAACTGCTCCACGTTTTCTTTTTTTAAAAAAGAGACTATTTCAGTAAAGCATTTTATATTCAAAATTTGACTAGGTCACACAAGTTTTTCTAAAAATATATTATCCATTTTTTTTATATATAAATGCTACATCTTAGCTACAGCCAAGCTAATAGTACAAGACCCCGTTTTCCTTTTTGAAAAATTAGACAGCGAATCATAAATGCACACGGATCGCAAAAGACAGGTCTTCAAAATTAAATAATTACCTGGTTAATTAATTCATTAATATATTTTCGGCGAGTCTATCTGGTCTTTTTTTTTTATTGCCTTCCAGACAGCAATCCAATGGGTGTTAGGAGTTGGGATAACTGTTTACTCTCTCCATCCCTAAAACTATTTTCAACTTAATATCCTAAATTAATAAAAATTAGTTATTTAATTAAAAGTATAATAACATTTTAATTTTAACTATAATTATTGTAAATAAAAATAAATTTATTTTTTAAGTAAATTAATTTGAGTACTTATCTTTTTCTCTTTTCAATTTAATAAGTGTACAATAGTCTATTCATTAAAAAATATGCTAACAATATCTTATACATAGAGACGGACAGAGGAGTAAATGACTCAGGCTTAATTTTCAAGAACTTAATAAAATAATTAAAGGTGTTGCGATATTTCAATATCCACCGAAGGCATTATCTCACTCTCATTCCCTCCCCCCTTCTCTCCCTATATATTGGACCTGTAACTCTCTCTCTTTCTCTATTAATACCCTCCGAATCTTATCAACTTGCGACCTGTGATTACTCTTCTTCCAGCTGCAGCTTAATTCCTTCACTTTTTCAGTGTGTTGGAGTGAAGAAGGTAACAATGTTGTCTGGGCTTTTAGGGCGCAACAAGGACAAACAGATCCAAGGGACAGTGGTGTTAGTGAAGAAGAAAAACACCTTCGATTTGACTGACGTTGGTGTGTCTTTGTTGGATCGTGCCAGTGAGTGTTTAGGCCAAGGCGTGTCTTTCCAGTTGATTAGCTCTTCTAAATTTGACCGAGGTTAGTTCTTTCATATTTTTTTCTATTTGGAATAAGGTTAGTTTTTTTGACAAAGTACTATGTGTTCTTAACTTTTGTGATTTTTTTAATTAATCTGTCAGAAATATGAGATGCACCTATTAATTATTGAGTAGGACTGTGTTATTCCATGACACAGTTTCTTCTTTTCATGCTCTGAGCACAACAATTTCATTCTTAGGGCTTATTTTGTTTGTTATTTTTTTGTTTTTAAAATTATTTTACAATACAATTTTTAAAATTGTTTTCCAAAACCCAATGAAAAGCAAATCTTTTTGGTTGTGTTAATTAATTTAAAAACAGTTTTAGAATTAAAAAATCAGTAGATAGTGATTAGGGGTGTCAAATAAGTCTGAGCCTATGTGATAACTAAAAATTAGAATAGTTTTGAAAAAAATTAGATTCAAAACAATCATCCAAATATATTTTTAACTTTTAAAAACAAAAAACTGCTTTTAAAAATAGAAACCAAACATTTTTTTACCATACGTACAATAACTCTAATTGCTAAGCGTGCGCTTCTAATCTTATAGTGCTTGTATTGAATTATTTCCTTTGTATTCACCTATCATCTATTTATTCTATTTTAAAAAAACAAGTAGACCTAAAGTTAAGCATGCTATTAGCTAGGGTGAATAATATAATTCAATCTTATCCTATCAACTTCTTGAAATGTGCATCTTAGCCCCAGATCTTAATTCAAAATATTAAGTTTATGAATCATTTCTCTTTATTTTATATTAGTCATTAAATCTAATTTTATCCAATGTGAGATTTCTAATATTGACTTAAATTCACTCACACTTGAGCAAATTTATAAAATAGGATTAAAGTGCTGATCTATCTCTGGATTTTTTCGGGAGCACTACCCACCCTATAGTCATAGGTGGTGCAATTATCTAGAGGAAAAAATTAAACAAATAAATAATAGAAAATAAATGGTACAATTCAAAGAGAAATACAAGAAATTATTAATGTGGAAAAAACCTCATATTACAACACTCATGACCATAGGGTTCAAGGATAAATTAACACTTCAACTCTTAAAAAGTATGAAGGACCACATGTTGACAAAATATATCTGAGAGCTGCATCATTATAAAATTCATGTTCTTCCTTATATACTTTTGCAGAAAGGGGAGCCAAAGGGAAAATTGGAAAACCTGCATATCTGGAAGGGTGGATTACTAATCCCCAGATCTGATAGCTGAAAAATCTGAATTCAAAGTACACTTTGAATGGGAAGAAGAAGTGGGGATTCCAGGAGCATTTCTGATCAAGAACAAGCATCCTAGTGAGTTCTTCTTAGTCAGTTTGCTTCTCAAGAATGTTCCGTTTGAAGCTGAAATTCACTTCCCTTGCAACTCTTGGGTTTATCCTGCAAATAGACACGAAGATGGTCGCATTTTCTTTCGCAACATGGTAATCATATGCACTCCATCCACTTATAAATTGAGCATAAGAGAGGTACTCTTTTCATTCTCATATATAAGAAGAAAGAAAAAAGGAAAAATATAACTTTTTGTCACTAAACTTGTTCTTAATTATCGATGCAATCCCTGAATTTTGACTTGAAACAACTTAATTTCTATAATTTCTTTAGTTGAAACAACTCAATCTTTATAGTTTTTTGACTTGGTGCAACTTAATACCTATAATTTCTTAATTTAATAAACTACAAGAACTGAGTTTTGTTGAGTCAAAGTTCAAAAATTAAATTGATTATTGTGAAAAAGTTTAGCAACTAATTAAAAGTTATATTATCCAAAAAATATATTTTACATTCTTTATATAACGCAAAGAGAGAAGATTAATTTTGATCATATTTATAAGACATTTTACTATTTTTTATGTTCGTCAATATTTACCTTTATGCCTTTATTAAATGCTGAGGAAAATTATTAGAAATAATTATTTGTGTCTTTATTAATTGTAGAGGTGAAAATTTATTAATTTTTAAGATAGAGTTAATGAGGTTTAAAGTTTTTCTTCATTTCAATAAAACATGCTAGAAGTAATTTATAAACAGAAGTAAAGGGAGCACACATTTCAAATTATTTTTTCCTAAAATACCCCTAATAATTTTTAGCCTTTTCCCTTTAATAATTACAGTCATTTACTTCCAACTACTCCTTTTTGTTCATTTAATGAGGAGATGGGAATAAAAAGTTTTAACTACTGAAAAACCTCCCTTAAAAGTTTCTCTATGCATGAGACTAAAGTAGTAGACTCATTATGTTAATTATCTGATGAGAAACAAAGGTTTGTCCAATGTGCATTGCAGACATATCTTCCTGATAAAACACCAGATGCACTGCGTAGATACAGAGAAGAAGAATTGTCCAAATTGAAAGGCGATGGAATTGGTAATAGGGAACTTGAAGAACAGGACAGGATTTACGATTATGCTCCTTATAATGACTTGAACAATCCTAAAAAGTATGACCGTCCAATTCTTGGAGGAATGATTGAAGGCCAAATTAAACATCCTTACCCTCGTCGGGGAAGAACTGGAAGGTCACTAGTAAAGTCAGGTCAGGCTTTCAGATTTTATGTAAATTGTGGTAGATATCAAGTTACATCCATAATCTAAATGAACACAACAATGAATATCCTTATACTTATGAATTTGTCTACCTTCTTACTCTCATTAGTTTGTCATTGTATTATCAGCACATGACATATGTGAGGATTTTTATTTGTGGGCTAAAGTTTACCCTTGATCTTCTGACTTTATATAAGGTTTTAATTTAGTCCCATAATTTTATAGAGTGTCTTTTCAATTTTTTAATCCTAACATCATTAGTTTTTTAAATGACTATTTTGTTTATCAATGATTAGTTTAAAAAATTAAACTTGATATGTTAATATTTGAGAATGTTTTGTCACTATTTAAAGTTTAGTGTTGGAATTTTTTATTAATGAAATTAATATTTTTAGGATTAAATGACTGAAAAGACACTTTATAAAATTAAAAAATGAAATCATGTGTGAAGTTAAAGGGTTAAATATATACTTGAGCCTTGATTTGTGTGTGACATAAAATTTAGGGAAAATGACAATTACAAACCTTGTAAAGGCATATATGACAATCAGAGACCTCAAATTATTGAAATGTTATGAAAGGATAATAATTTTTATTTGTAACTAATAAATAATTATTAAAATCAATTATGAATCGATTGAAAATAACTGTCAATATCATAATATCAGACATGTGAGGATATTTAGGGATTGTTTGAAATTGTTTTTATTTTATATTGTTCTGAGAACTGGTATTTTGTAGAACATGTTCTGAGAACAAAAAAATAATAAAAATAGTTGTTTTTTTTCATTCTCTTATTCTCCAGAATAATAATCATAGAATACCTAAAAGTTATTTTCATTTTTCTGTTCTCCAGAATAATATTTTAGTTTTTTGTTCTCCAAAACATTTTTTGAAAACACGTTACCAAACAGATTTTTTTTGTTCTTTCTCGAAAATAGAAAACTGTTCTCAAAATAGCTCTCCAAATAAGCCCTTAATATCTGTGTGTTTGTGTGTGCAACACAATATTTAAGAGTTATCAGCTTATATCTCGAAGTTCAATGTTCGTATTACTTTATTTGTCATGGTGCTAGTGGGAAAAAAAACACTATTTAATAGCCTATGATTATCAGAAAACAATTGAATGTTCAAAGGGGTATTTTGTAAATTGTAACCTGTCAATCATCTTCAATCTCTTCTGGGGTAATAATAAAATTTTCCATTCCTGTGGCCGACCTATTACTATCATTTTTTTCTGATCCAGAATACGAGAGCAGGGTGAAATTTTTGGGCTCAAATTACGTTCCAAGAGATGAAGAATTTTCTCCATTGAAGAATTCAGACTTCATTACTTTTGGATTCAAATCTGTGACTAAGATCATCAAACCTGCTTTGAAGTCCCGTCTTTCTCAAGAATTCAATAACTTTGACGAAGTTCATAATCTCTACGAAGGTGGATTTAAGCTGCCAAAGGCTTTACTTATGGCCGTAAGTAGCTTTATTCCGATCCAAAAGTTAAAGGAAGTTTTCCGAATTGATGGTGAAGAATTTCTCAGGTTTCAAAAGCCTCAGGTGATTAGAGGTATGCCATATGTGTGTGCGTGTGCGTTAAGTTATCCACCCGTTGATACACTACATATTCGTGGTGAAAATTACCAGTGTGAAGGAAGAAACGATTGACTAGAGTTTATCTAATAGTTTTCTCACAAGCATCACACAATATGTAGATCATTTCGAGGCCGCTAAATATCATTAAACGGGGGTTTAAATTTAATTTGCAGATAATAAAAATGCATGGATGACAGATGAAGAATTCGCAAGAGAAATGCTTGCTGGAGTAAATCCTGTCAAAATTTGCCGTGTCCAAGTATGCCCAATTATTTGAAGTTAATATAGTTATCAATTTGATGCCATATGGTCAATTAATTAGAAACTTCCATTTCTTTCGCATATATCTTTTGCTTGCAGGAATGGCCTATAAAAAGCAAGGTAGATGGTACTATCTGCAAAATAAGTCAAGATGAAATCAAAGAAAACCTAGAAGGGCTATCTGTAGAAAAGGTGATCTAAAAACTTGTTAATTATTTATATATTCATCCAAAAAAGAATCCATCCAGTTCAAAATATAAGCATGTTTTGACGACATTCCGCATACTAATAAAATTTTTATTCTCATAAAAATATATATTGTTTTTTTTTTTACCCTTAGTTCAATTTGTGATGAGTGAGAAGGAAAAGGTCATAAATTCATAGGCATAAGAATCTTGGTTAATAAATACAAGGGGTAAAGTAAGAAATTTCTTTAACAAATACTAAGTTGCTTATTTGGACCAAGATTAGTTGGGAGAAAATGATTACATTTTGGATTGGAGGGAGTATGTTGCTTTAGAATTGATCGAGTTCAACTTATTTCCTGTTTATAAATGTTCTCTATAATAATAACAATTTTTCTGTGTTTGATTCATCAGGCAATAGAGGAGAAGAGATTATTTGTACTGGACTACTACGATGATTTCATTCCATATCTGGCGCTTATAAACACAACTGCTGGGGAAGATATTACTTCTAAAGTTCCACCAAGAATATATGCTACAAGGACAATTCTGTTCTTGAAAAATGATGGCACTTTAAAGCCATTGGCAATTGAATTAAGTTTTCCACGAGAGGGTCAGTTTAATGCGACTCCTGAAGTCCACTTGCCTGCAGAACAAGGCGTGGAGAGTTGGATTTGGAAGTTGGCTAAAGCCTACGTCGTTGTGAATGATTCCACCTATCATCAACTAATTAGCCATTGGTATTTATATTTTTCTAATATATCTGTTTTCTTCTGCTTTCTTTATGAGAGACTTGTATTAATATTTTTACGTTTACGTACATGATAGGTTATATACTCATGCTGTCGTCGAGCCTTTCGTCATTGCAACAAATCGACAGCTTAGTGTGCTTCATCCTGTTTACAAACTTCTAGCTCCACACTTTGTTGACACTATGAAGATAAATGCGCTTGCTCGACAGTTTCTCATCAATGCAAATGGCATTATAGAGTCAACATTTATGCCAGGAAGATATTCTATGATGCTTTCGTCTGAGGTTTACAAGAATTGGGTTTTCACTGATCAAGCATTGCCATCTGATCTTCTTAGGAGGTAAATATATATCACTAAAACAACTTATCATCAATTTGTGACCTAGGAATAAAGATGTGGTGTTGTTTTGTTGCTTTTTGCCTATTTTGTTCTGTTTCATCTTTCCAGACATTTGCTCCCCAATCCTAACAAGGTGTAATTAAAAGAAAGGAAAAATTAATCATTTATTTCTTATAGTTTTGACTCAATTAAAATCCAGTCCTTGAACTTAAATTGAGTCAAATTATAAGAATTGAATTACAATTAGGTTAAAAGTATAGTGGCTAAATGATTAATTTTCCCTAAAAGAAAATTTTGATTCTATATTGTATTATAACATAGAGATAGAAGATAATGGTAATGGTTCCTAATTTCTTGCTTGATATAGGGGAATGGCAACTAAGGATTCAACCTCTCCTCATGGCCTTGACCTTGCAATCAAAGATTACCCTTATGCTATTGATGGACTAGATATATGGTTTGCGATCAAGACTTGGGTCCATGATTATTGCTTCTTTTATTATGATTCAAATGAAACTGTTCAAGGAGACACTGAACTTCAATCTTGGTGGAAGGAACTCGTTCAGGCAGGTCATGGTGATAAAAAAGATGATCCAAGTTGGCCCAAGATGAAAAATCGTGACGAGTTGATAAATTCTTGCACTATTCTGACATGGATTACTTCAGGCCTTCATGCAGCTGTTAATTTTGGACAATACCCATATGGTGGTTATATACTAAACCGACCGACTATGACCAGACGTTACATGCCTCAGAAGGGTTCTCCTGAATATGAAGAGCTCAAGACTAATCCAGAGAAAGTATTCTTGAGAACCATTAATTCCAAGGAGCAAGCAATGACTGTCATTTCGACGTTAGCTATCTTGTCCAGGCATTCTTTTACTGAGGCATATCTTGGACAATCTGACATCTCTGATTGGACATCAGATAAAGAGCCCTTAGAGGCATTTGAGAGGTTCAAAGAAAGACTTAAAAAGATTGAGGAAAGAATCGAACGAGATAACAACGACGTGAAACTCAAAAATCGACACGGTCTTGTTAACATGCCCTACACCTTGCTCTACCCTAACAGTGAACCAGGGCTGAGTGGGAAGGGAATCCCAAATAGCATCTCTATCTGAGGGGCTTCTTCAGGTATCCCCATGTTGATGTATACTCTATTCATGTTTGGAGTCGTTCATCTGTAGCTAGGGATATCTCTGTTTGTGCTTTGAAGACATTAATTAATAATAGGTTGACTTGCATTTGCCTATCTTTACACTTTTTTGTCATGTGCTTTGCTCTCCAGTTCCCTAATTTTTTTGGTTAGGGAATAATAATTTGAAATGCATATTGACATTAGTTGACATAAATATAGATATAGTGAATTTTGATATTTTTATCCCAACTAGCTTTATGACTTAGAACCCCCCACTAGAATGAAATTCTAAGATAAGGTCATATATGCCAAAGGAAGTTTAAATCTTTGCTTCAATTTTGCGTTCTTTGGATAATCAAATACATAAATTTTATTGATAAGAGTGCCATTTGATTCCTACTAAATTAAGAGTGGGTTTTATTTTCTAAAAAAAAAACTTCTTCATAATGAAAATTAATTTTCAAACATAATTGTTTTTTTTTTTTGGGGCTAGCAAGAATCTCGAAACATGATGGTATCAAATCAACTATATATCAACAAATTAAATCAACTATATATGACCAATCAGGAATCAAATCAACCATATATCTGCAAATTAAATCAACTACATATGACCAATCATCCTGATTGGTCATATCAATTGGATTATCTTTCTTTTCATTTTAGAAATATTTTAATAAACTATTTTTTGGGCATTTTTTCCCGGAGTATTAAATTCAATTTCAAATTTTTACCCAGCGGCTGATCACGGGAGCATTAACATCTACCGTTTTCTCCATTATAGGGCATTTGTACTATTGTTTCTCCAATTTCAATTTCAAACTTAATTTTACAGCGCCACTTATCATGAGAGCATTTACTCCAGCATTTATAACGGCTCTTTTAACTTCGGCATTTCATTTCTCGTGATCGAAGAAAACTGTCCATTCGTCATGCATTTCTCTTCTACTCTCATCGTAATATCCCATGCCTTAATTTGCTTTTCTCTTCTGTTGAGCCTCTCAGTTTTAGCTCTAACCTTATCTTCTGTTTCCTTTTGCTTTCATCTATTATACACTTCTATTTTTAACAATGGGGTTTTTTAATTTTCTTTCTTTCTTCTATATAACTCTGTTAAAAAAAATTATTTTTATGTGAAACTATACTGAGATATAATTCAGTGATTGACTTTATTTCTTTAAAATTCCCTAGAATGAAATAGGAACTTGAATTATTTTTGTGGGATGTTCTGTTAATGAAGTTACAGATGCATGTCAATGTTGAAGATTTGAATATTGAAGGCTTGAAAACATGTTATCTGCTAGACTTTCTCTGTCCAAAACATGTTGATGATTTTTCCCCCCCTCTCTTAGGTGTTATGAATTGCGCGCGCGCGCGCGCGCGCGCACACACACACACATATATATATATATATATTGTGTGATTAATTTAATCATCTCTACTCATTTAGGGTTTTTGGGTTTCATCGATGGGGCTTGCCTAGAATATGGGCCTTTAACATTGGACTCGGCGAATGGCGCTCAAAATTCAATTGCATTGCTAATCCACACATGTATGAGCATGTTTGATCATTTATGGATCTCATATTACGATTAGAATTCGTGAATAGGTTCATAAGGAATTAGGCACAAATGAATTTATAGATTCTTTAGTTATAAATGGGTTTAGGGTTTAGTAACTTGGAGGATTTAGTAACTGGTGAAGGAGAACAAAATTTGTCATTCTATCGAAAAATACGTGATAAGGAGGTAAAGGAAGCTCTTAAGAAAATGGCAAATGGTAGAGCTAACGGACCTGATTGTATATCTATCGAAGCGTGGAAATGTTCAGGTGAAGAAGGGGTGAGATGATTAACTAAGTTATTTAATGTGATTTTACGGTCCAAGAAAATGCCTGATGAGTGGAGGAGAAGTATATTAATTCCTATTTATAAAAATAAAGGAGAAATTCAGAATTGTACTAACTATAGAGGGATTAAACTCATGAGCCACACAATGAAATTGTGGGAGAAAGTAATTGAACACAGGTTGAGATTGGAGACAAGTATTTCTGAGAATCAATTTGGTTTTATGCCAGGTAGATCAACTACAGAGGCGATTTATCTACTAAGGGGATTAATGGAAAAGTATCGTTGTAAAGATAAAGATCTACACATGGTTTTTATTGATTTGGAAAAAGCTTATGACCGTATACCAAGAGAAGTGCTTTGGAAAGCGTTGGAAAAAAAAGGAGTACGGATTGCTTATATTAAAGCCATACAAGATATGTATGAGGGGGTAAAAACTAGTATAAGAACGCCTAGTGGTCAAATAAAGGATTTTCCTATAAAGATTGGACTACATCAGGGATCATCTTTGAGTCCTTATTTGTTCAACTTGATTTTAAATGTTTTGACGGAACATATTCAAGAGGAAATCCCGAAATGTATGCTCTTCGCGGATGATATAGTTCTTATAGCAGAGACAAGAGAAGAGGTTAATTGCAAACTTGAGTTATGGAGGAGGACATTAGAGTCGAAAGGTTTTCGTCTGAATAGAAGTAAGACGGAATATTTATATTGTAAATTTGGTAAAGGACTATTCGAAAATAATTTGGAAGTGAAATTTGGAGATCAAATTATACCTCAAGTGAAAAAGTTTAGATATTTGGGAGCCATTATTCAAAATGATGGCGAAATCAGTGGAGATATTTTACATAGAATTCAAGCTGGGTGGTTTAATTGGAGAAAAGTTAAAGGAGTTATTTGTGACCGTAAGGTGCCTAATAAACTTAAAGGAAAGTTTTATCGTACTGCTATCAGACTGGCAATGTTATATAGTAGTGAATGCTGGGCTCTAACGGGACAGCAAGAGCATAAAGTTGGAGTAGCAGAGATGAGAATGTTACGATGGATGTGCGGACATACACGTAAAGATAAAATTCGAAATGAGCACATACGTGAAAAAGTGAGGGTGACACCTATTGAGGAAAAAATGGTAGAAAATCGGTTGAGATGGTTTGGGCATGTACAAAGAAGACCAAGGGAGGCACCAGTGAGAAGAGTGGAATATATAACTTTGAGTCCGATTAAGAGAGGTAGAGGGAGGCCTAAGAGAACACTCTTGGAAGTTGTTGAATGTGATCTCTTAATTAATAATATTTCTAAAAGCTTAATAAATGATAGAGCACAATGGCGTCTTGCAATCCATGTAGCCGACCCCACCTAGTGGGATAAAGGCTTGTTGTTGTTGTTGTTGTTGTTTAGTTATAAATGGGTCTCCCAGCAAACAACCGAAATTTTAGTTGTTTGACGCACAATGTCAAGAGGAAATATGTTTCATTTATACTACTCAAGTATTGCAACTCGTCTGACTGTAGCACAATTATGGCCTGGCTATGTGTTATTTTAGAAATATAATTTCACTGCTTTTCTTACTCAAAATAGTTCAAATTTCAACACAAGAGATCATGTCATTGCTAAATAGTTCTCTTTCGAAAAATCTTTGTCATAGCTGCTGGAGTTAAGTGCTGAAGATTTAATTGCTAAAAGAGACTCATATTTCATTCCACCTGAATGGTACAAGTAAATTGATGGGAAAAATTTTCACGGTTCGACTAGGTAGAAGATTTTTTGGAGAGTGTTTGCTTGTATTCTAAAGTTTAATCATCATTATATTGATGGGGGCCAAAATGAAGAAAATCATGGAAGTGGGTGCCAAAATTATATTTTGCATTTTTTTTTCAAGTAAAAAGTAAGAAAATTTATCAAAAAATTTTCACTTGCCCATCCGCCCTGGGCTACAGAAAATATAATGCCTCGCTCGCTAAAACATTTTTAAACAATACCTACTGTAATAATAAAATAAAAAACAAGTAAAAATATTTATTATGATAGAAAAGTTTTAAACCTAATAAAAATATTCAAATATATCTTTCCAAAATACATACTCTCTATCATGGTAAAAAAGAGTTTACCATGGTAAATAAAAATCAACCTGAAATCAGAATTTAAAGTAGCAAGTTGGCAAAATAGAGATATCCCAAAATTATAACCAACCTCTATAACAACAACATCATCATCATAAATCACAGTTCCAAACACATGCATCATCCTAAAGCCTCAAAATAATAATAAAACAAACAAAGAGTACTCAGTGGCATACAATATAGTTGCCTCAAGTCTCCACTTGTTTTCCCCTCGTTGCTCCTAATCCTTCACCTAAAATTGTTATAAACCACATAATGAGACCGGAGGGCCCCGGTAACCACATAATAATTTAAAACGCATGCTGACATGTTTTAGAGGCACTTTAGTGGGGAAAAAATAAAAAGAATGGTAAAATAAGGTCTATCCATGTTACTAGACTTCACCAAACTCATCAATAATGAGATGCAACTTGGTCAAAGGTGTAAAGCTCAATACCAATCCATCAATTCCCTTTTCTCTATGACCCAGAAAAGTCCATATTTTCCAAGGGCTAACTCCAATCCTGACAAAAGGAAGGAGAAACACCAAAGGGAGAGTGTGAGCCAACCACTAGGCGCCTAGTGGTGGCAAACCATGTGGTCAAATGGATCAATAATCATCACTTCAATACTTCCAACAGCCTATATCCCCAAAAAAACAGAACTCATATATAAATTCAGTATATACAACTCATGACAGTAATTACAATCATCATGAGTGCTCAACATTTTTGCTTCCAAATCGGATGATATATTCTCATTTTCAAAAACCTATGCGCATGTTTAACTATCAAAACAACATCATGCTTAACGGAAATTTTCTCATAAAATCATATTATTTAGAATATATATTGCATGTTATATATTCCACCCTAAAACAAATTTAAATCAAGCGAGGCAAATTAAATGTGGTTTCCTCTTGCCAAGAAAAAACAAGAGTTACCCATAGTTGAAGGGTACACATTGCCGGATTTAATCTACAAAATCATATAAATTTTCATAAATACCAAATAAATCCCAAAGTCCTTCTACCAAATTTAAATTATATTGTTTCCCTATAATCACATGATTAACCTCAAATTACCATCTTTGGACTCCTCAATTCATCACTTCAAATTTCCCAAAAATACTAAAATCCAATCTAAGAATATGTGATCTATACAAATCAAACCATTTTCTCAACACTTGTCAGTCCAAAGAATCCTCTATAAACCATAGTCATCATCCAAATTAACAATCATCAACAATTAGAACCTAGCTAGGATTTGCTCTAATTAATCTGTTCAGAACCTCAAATCAACAAGAAAAACCAATTAAACACTTTAGGAGTAGAAATCTCAGGAATTCACAACCCTAACTCTTATATCAACTATCAACCTCAAATCACCTTAAACATAGAAAAGAGAAGTGGACTAGGGCTTAGAATCACTTACTAGAGAATTAAGGCATCAATCTGTGCTCCAAAACTCCAAATCAACAAACCCTAGCTCTCTCTCTCTCTCTCCCCCCTCCCTTCTCTCTCCCAATATGGTCATTTGATAATTTCTAGAAAAAAGTTGATACTGAATTTATCTACATATGACATAGAGTAGATTTTGAAGTTAACGCATAACATTAGAGGTTTCCTAAAAATCTATAGTTGCATGAGAACGAAAACTTAGCTCTTTGTTATTCAATTACTATCTCAAATGTAGAAAGCTTTTAAACATAACATCAATTTAAATTAGTTTGTCATTTTGTGGGACAAATTTATAGTTGTTGCAACTAAAAATCTTTGTTTGAATATTATATTCCATCCCCACCAAAATGTGTAAAAGTTAGTTGGGAGTTTTGTTTTGGGGTTAAATGTTACAAATGATCGACTTATAAGAACAGAAGAACGGGAAGGGGTAAGGTATATGTATTGCTTTGTTAAAAAAATTATTTATATTTATTGGTCATTTTAAAATTCCCATACAGCAGCAACAATTCTTTTAATATAATTATGTGCTTTTGTTAAAAAAAAATTAAAAGCGCAAAACTGGACTAAATGCTAGCAGATATTAAGGACATATTAGAAATATTAAAAGGAATTGTGGATAACATTATTTTGGTGACAACAACTGTGTCATTAAAAGAACACTAAAAATTTCAAAAATAGTTAAAAAATAATATTTTTGGAAGTTTTCCTCCTAACATTTTCTCCTCCATATTTTCCTACCATTTTCCCCGCCATCCCCACTTATTCTAAACGAAAAAAAAAAAAAAGAACCGAGAGAGTAAGAATTAGCTTTTTTTTTTTTTTTACTTAATCAAAAGAGAAGATCAAGAAGAAGAACAAGTAGGAATTAACCTGAAGATAACGCACTTTCCA